>NW_008794444.1:1251986-1295061 GCF_000699145.1 Aptenodytes forsteri
TCATCCCCTCTCCCCCCTCACATCCCCCCCTTTGCCGAGTCCCACCCGCCCAGGAAGTCACTCGGTTCATTTTTTGTTTATTCCCTTATTTTATTTTCCTGTCCCCAAATCCCTCAGCATTTTTAAGCCAAATCAAAGCCCTGTTTGGGGGTTGGTTTTTTTTAATTACTCATAATTAAGTGATTCTTGGCAGGGAAGACCATGGAAACAGCGTTATCCCACAGAGAGGAATTCAGCCAGGAATTTCCTTTTAGCCTCCTAGCCCTAAATACATCTGGAAAAAGGCATAATCACTTTATTTATTACAGCAAGTATTTCCTTGCAAATACAGCCCTCTCGCAGCACCCCGGGACCTTTATCGCAACAGCCTCCAGCAAGACCTTGAGCTGCACCTTCGTTTCATTATTTGTTGAGCTCCATTTTTCCTCCTGCCAAAGTCACTGGGAAAAACCCTCTGGATTTTTGTTTTTTTGGGGGGGGGGTGTGGGGGGGTGTCTATTTTTCAGTGCGTTGACTGGTGCTGGACAGGAAGAGCATCGCCTGCGCCCACGCAGGGCTATATACTGCAGGAGCTGAACGTCTGCTGAAAGCTCAGGGGTTTTGGCCACCGTCTCCGTCGCGCTGATGCTCTCCTGTGAGTTACAGCGCAGCGGTGACAAAGCCCTCGCAGCCCTCGCTGTAAAAGCAAAGTGGCTTTGGCGAGGGGAGGAAAGCAGTACGTCTCTGATGAAAATCTCTAGGTGCATCTCTTCTTCTGCCCGGGCTGACGGGGACCTGCAGGGCTGGAGCTGGGGATGCTCGGATGCTGCTTCCGAGCTTTGCTTTTGAGCGACGGCACGGCTCCGGCCAAGCAATGCCCTTCTGATGGTCTTGCAGCATCTCGCGTGCCGTGGTGCAGGGTCTGGGGCTGCCTCGGAGCCCGGTTTCTCTCTAGGTGGGTGCAATGACATTTGGTAACGGCGTTACAGCAGGGCGTGTTGGAGGGCACCCACTAGCATGGGCTCTCAAGGGTGCGCAGCAGGTACACGTAAGGGCTGGTCCCCCCCCCGTGACTCAACGGTGCTGTGTGTCCCTGTAGCTCACCGAGCTGCTCAAAGATGCCCCAGTACGAGCTTTGCAAACCTCCCAAGAGGCGAGAAGCACAAAATCACTGGGCATCCTGTGCACAAGCCAACGAGTCCCCATGGACTCAAACAGCCACAAGCCCTCCCGCACCTTTACAGCCACCCGTGGCCCCAACATTCGGTCTCTGCACACACTACGTGTTCATACACTCAAGTTAGAGGTTCAGCCTTAATAAAGAATAATTTTAAAAGCTCACGAGCGATGCCTTTAGCTGTATTCCTACCAGCAGCTTAATCCTGGTGGAGTTTACATGACAAACATCATACACACGGATGATACCCACAACTGCATCCCACGCCGGCCCCAGGACGCGTGCTGGACCCAAAAACTGGAGATATGCAGGGAACCAGGGAAATCCAGCCTGTTCATCAGCAATCTCCTCCAGCCCTTCCTTTGTTGTTAAGACCTGCCTACAGTCTTGGGTCTCCAAAGCACCAAACCCTTTGAAAGCAGCAGCATCCTTCCCCCATGCTCCAAAGGGGAAATAAACCCCAAGATTGCTCTTTTCTCACATCTCACAGCATTTTAGGAAGACCACATGGGTCTCCCTGGGCAGGTAAAGATGCAGCCGAGGCTAAAATAGCCCCAACGTCCCCTTTCCAAGCTCAGGACTATTACCCAGAAATGCTCAAAGGACCGATGGAGCGGGTTTAATAGGGTGGGCTGCTTCCCAAAACCCCAGCGCATCTCGGGGAAACATCACCCTCCTGCTTAAACCCACAAAACTAAAGAAACGGTGTTCACGTAACTCCAACATGCCCCGCCAGGCCAGGTTGCTTTGAGCTCATCCCACTCTCAGCTTTGCACTTGAGTTTAGCTCCACTTTTCCAAATAAGCTCAAGGAAAAGCCTGTATCCAGGACTGTCAGCTCTAAATATTCATAAGTCACGAGACTGGCTTCAAAGTCAGCAGATTTTTTAGAAACTCCCTCATACATTGCTATTATTCAGAATTGTCTTAATTTGTTGGTTTGGTTGGGTTTTTTAGTGTTCTATATTTGGCTTTCTTTTGATGTATCTTCTCTTCGGGTTTGTGTTTCTCCCTGCAACCATATGGGCTTTAAAAACAAAAAAGAAGAAGGAAAGATAGCTGCAATTCTGATACATTCACACAGCTCCAGATGTTAATCCTTAAAACAAAGCAGATGGGGGAGGGGGGAAGTAAATCAGGATGAAGCCACAATAGCTGGTGGGAAGCTCCAGGAATCTGTCTCCGCACCCGAAATCCCATCTGGTACCCGGGGCGCCTCGGAGGTCCCTGTTCTATGCTCAAGAGCAGTGGCAGGGACAGAGATGGGGTGTGTGTCAGGTACCTTATTGCTTTGCTGGATTTGCATTTGGGTTTGCTATAAAAGCAGCAGATGGCCATAAACCTGCAGGTAAAATCCTAGAAAAAAAAAAGCACTTTTAGGCAATAGCGATGTCTGTTGAATGAGTCAGCGCTGCTCCCACGAGCCGGATGGGGAGACAGGGTGAATCCCCATTTCCCATGGCCACATCCTGCGCCCAGGCCTGGGCAGAAGGAAAATAAACTCTCTGGTTCCTGCTCCTGCTGAGGAAATCGGAGGAAAATCCCATGCAGCGACCCAGTGGGCATCCCCGGAGAGTGTACCAGTGCTCCCCTGCAGCACCCAGCCCTGCCCATAAGCTTCTCCATCCCCAACCAGCGCTTTGCAGCGCTCCCCAAATCTGAGCGACAATGGAGATGATCCCAGCCACCGTGCCGGGTGTCTGCTTCACCCTGCCATTGCAAAGCAAAATGCTTTGCATAATCCCATTAAATAAAATTGATGTGTTGCTCGGCACGGCACGGGGCCAGTGGGAGCACCCAGCTAATCACCGGGGAATAAAAGCTACCAGGACTTTGATCGCTGCTGTAGTATTCTCCAAGGAGCAGCTCTACCTTGTAAATCCTGGAGTACATAGTTCGATGTTGTTGCTAGGAAAAAACAACAAAAAACCACAACACAGAAAAGAAAAGAGAAAAATAGGGAAGTAAAAAGCAAACGCCTGGGTGCAGAATGCTTGTGCGTTAACAGACTGGGTGAAGAAGGGCATTTCTTAGTGGTGCCAGTGGAAGCAGCAGTCAGTCATCCCTGCACACCACGGCTCCGCTCCTGTAAAGACCAGAGGCGAGAAACCTCCCGGAGCCAAGCGGCAGCTGACACAGTGCAGCTAATAATATCTAACTAATTGTGGATAGCAAGGAAATTCTAGAAAAATAGAAAGACGGTTTAGCGTGGATCCAGGATCAAATAATGCAAGGGGGGTAACCACCAGATGTCTGTCCCAGGTGGAGAACCGCATGCATTTGTGCAGGATTGAACTCAAAGAATAAAGAAATGCAAACCCAACTGGTTCCACTGGGTGGTTGTGTAGGAAATGAGCGTCAAACACACGTGCTCTCATTCTTAATGAGATAATGCTCAGGTTTACTAACAGCCTGGCATGCTGTAGGGAGTGCAGAGAGACGTCCAGGAGACTCTTGACTTCGAACACCCTGACATTTGGAAGCAGGACTGCAAAATATCAATAAGCACAGGCTAAGTTACTTACAGCATGGTCAATACCGGACTCTGGCTTGGGGGAGTTCCCCGGGTGTCCTGGTTTCAGCAGGGATAGAGTTAATTTTCTTCCTAATAGCTGGTACAGTGCTGTGTTTTGGATTTAGGGTGAGAATAATGTTGATAACACACCGATGTTTTAGTTGTTGCTGAGCAGTGCTTACACTAAGTCAAGGACTTCTCAGCTTCCCATGCCCTGCCAGCGAGAAGCTGGGAGGGGGCACAGCTGGGACAGCTGACCTGAACTGGCCAAAGGGCTATTCCATACCATGGGACGTCATGCTCAGTATATAAACTGGGGGGAGTTGGCTGGGGGGCGGTGACCACTGCTTTGGGAACTGGCTGGGCATCAGTCGGTGGGTGGTGAGCGATTGCATTGTGCATCACTTGCTTTGTATATTCTTTTATCGCTATTATTATTTTCCCTTCCTTCTCTGTCCTATTAAATTTGTGGGTTGAGATAAAGACCGTTTTACTTTCCCCCCTCCCCGATTCTCTCCCCCATCCCACTGCGGGTGGGAGGAGTGAGCGAACGGCCATGGGGTGTTGAGCTGCCTGCCGGGTTACACCACAACACCGGGGCACAGCGGGGATCGGCGCTGAGCCACCGCCTGGGGACCTTGCTATTAATGAGCTGGAAATCCACCTGAACATCGCTGCTGATTGCACGCAGAGTGTCAAGTAACAAGGAAGGCAGGATGGTTATTGGAGCAAACGGGCTTGTTTGGCAGGCTGAGCACAGCCCCAGGAACGGGGCTGACGGCAAGGGGGAGCTTTCGGGTGGGGGGAGACTGCCAGCCCCACGGGGTGGGGGTCTGCAGCCAGGGGAGCCCCAGTCCCACGTGGTTCAGCTCAGCAAAACCAGTAACTCCCATTACTTACCAGCTGCCCAGAGCCTTGCGGGTACGAACAGGGCAGTTGCAAGGGTGGGATATGATCTTACATCTCTGTATCCCACTGAGGAGCTCAGCGGGAAAGTGCACGCACAGATCTAGTAGAGAAACTTGAAAAAGCACAGAAAAGCACAAAAATGGTTTTAAAGCCAAAGAAAATACCACGTAGAAAGGCTCATAAGGATCTCATCCTGCTTAAGCTTACAGGAAAGAAGATTGACAGTGGCTTGACCGTGTCCATGCACCTGAACAAGAAGAAAAACAGGCTTGTAGCCTGTTTTGAAAGAGGATGGTTGAAAAGGAAGGCCAGACTCGACAAAATAAGGAGGTACACATCATTCATGGAGAGGGTGAATAATGGCAGGACAGCCTCCAAAGGAAGTTCAGGGATATTCCTCTCCCAAAGGCTCAAAAATGAAGAGGAGACATGATCTTGGGAGAGATGCGTTGGTTGGACGCAAGCTCAAACCAGGCTGGCATCCAGCAGCCTAGGCTGGGGTTTTGATCCTTCCCATCTCGGACCTGTGGATCAAAGGTCTGAGCCCTCCCAGGCTGAGCTCCCAAGCGGTACCCTGAGAAGGAAGGTTTGGGGAGCACCATTGCAGCAGGAGCGGGCACCATCATAGGTGGCACAGGCTTTCAGCAGCCATCTCCTCATCCATCTGCTTTCGGACACACAAGCAAGGCGTTGCCTAAATGTGTTCTGCCCCACAAGCTTCTAGAGCCACCAAAACCCCAGCAAAAACCTGACGATGGTGGCTCATCCCGCCTGGGTTCCCATCCACCCTCATTACCTCCACCCGCAGCATCCTGCTGTGCCCGGCCACCGGTGCTGGGACAGTTACTGCCCTTTAATTTCCATACGGCCCTTCAACACAGCCCGCAGGTTGTTTTTTTGGGAAAGCAGTAGAACACACCAGAAGCTTACAGAGCAATTGCTTGAGGGTGATGGTGCTTTGGGTTTTTACCCTGGAGGGGCTCAGGACAGCTCGCAAGGAAAGCAGGAGGCAACTAAACGTTGGTGCATAATCCTACAGCGTCAACAGGAACAAAAACACTGCTGAAACTGCTGATTCTATTAAAACCCCCCACACTTAAACCTCAGCCTTTGAGACACACGAGCCACCCCCGTTACGCTCACGGTACAGCTTCACCCGCAGGTGAAGATGTGAGAGTTCAACCTTCGTCACATCCCTCTTGAAAGAAGAGTTTATACAAGCCCCGGGGCTAGAAACTATTAGTTAGTGCTGCTTGATGCTCTGCAGATCAGGGTCCCGAAGGAAACCTGTGCATCCCGAAGGAAACCTGTGCATCAGGCAGGGCTGCCGGAGCGAACCCTGGGCTACGGCATCCATCAGCTACTCTGGTTTCCCATTGCGAATTTATTCTTTGCTTCAAAACCAAGATACTTGGTTTTTTTCAGAGAAATCCATCAGTGTGAGCGTGTCTTCAGTTCAGAAGGGCAGGACCAAGCTGCTCTTGCTCCTTGCTTGTAGAGCACAGGAGATCCAGACACAGACAGGGCTGCCATACGCGTAGTGACATTAATGGTGCTTTATCCTCCCAGGCTAAACACAGCCATGCTTCGGAGAACTCCTGCCAAACGCCCCCAGATCTGTTTCCAAAAACTTCCCTTCAAAAAAAAAAAAAAAAGCCAGATCCAGAGCAGCGTAGCGCAGTAGTTTCACCAGCCTCTGCAGAAGGGCATTGATCTACATTTGCTGAGATGAGAGGCCAGGGCCCCGTTTCCTAGCAGGCTCTGCATTTATTAATTGCAGACCTCGAATACAAAATATGCCAAGTCCTTCAAATCTGCAAACAACGTCTGGGTTCTCTTCCCAGCATTGTGAATCATCTGAAAAGACTTCAGGCTTTCGAGGAAATTTCTGGTGTATTTGAGGGCACATGTGATGTTTCCAGTAACCAGAACCACTGTGGAGTCATTGCCTCGAACCTCTGAATCTTTCTGGAAATGTCATCTTAAAGATGTTTTCAGTATTTTTATCTTGAACAACCAAATCGATTAAGTTTAAAATGCTGAGAGTTTCTACAGAACAAACCATTCCCAACACTTCTGTTTGGAAACATTGGTGGAGGAGTGATGATGCTCATTTGCAGTCTACTCAGACCAAAACTGGTTGAAGTTTTCTGAGTGGGGAAAACTTGATCCAAATCAGATGTTTTTCTATTTAACGCAATCTACAGCAGTGGAGCATTGCATTTGTGGGCAAAGACCAACAGAAAATTACCTTCCCTGGAAACTGGATGAGACAACGCTTAGGATGAAGACAAGCAAATTGCTCCTTTGCCTTAAATACAACACCCTTCCACTGAGGCTGTAGGTACTGTCTCTTGACTGTAGGGCTATGAGTTATTTAATTTTGAATATAAATCTCCTCTTCCTCCGCCTGCAAACTCCATCCAAGTGAAAAAAAGAGGTTTGGATATATTTGTGGGCTTCCATGTGCTGGAAGTGCCGTGCAGATAGCTGCTTGGCGTGTGCTTCCTGACCTGATGGCTTGCAGCGAGTCTGCCCTACCCAGGACACAGCAGGCTTACTGCTGCCGAGTTGAACCACGCGTGGACAGACCAAACCTGAAGTTTCTCAGATTCCCTGCATGTTCCTTGTCCGTCCTGACACATCCAAGTCCTTTCTGCATTCACTGCACACATGCATGTTCCCTGCCTGGGGAACCTCACCTTGGGTAGGAGAGCAGGAGCCCACCTTTGCTGCTTGCTGTCCACGCGGCTCGGGAGCCTGCAGATCACCGCAGCAATGGCAAGGCAGAACATCTGGCCCACACGTGTGTTGGGGAGGAAAGATTTCTCCTTGTACGTCAGGGAACGCCTGTAAAACTCGCTGTTCTCTCCGCTGTAGGCTCCTGGCTGTCTAGACATGTTCGGTTACATGCACTCAAATCCCCGGCCGCTCCTGATCTGGCTTGAAGTGACCCTCCTGGCTCTCCTCCCAAGGAGGGGCCGACTCTCCCCGCCAGCAAGACTCTCCCCAGCCAAGGGAAAGGCAGAAGGATCTTGATATGAAGGGTCCGGCCAGCAGACTGCAGTGGTTTATCCTGACGGGAAGGGAGGGAGAAAACAAATCTTACTGAAGGGACAGCACTCCTGGAAGCCCACGGAGGGTGAAGGAAGAAGAGACACATGAAGGAAGACATAGGTTTCTGCGGGGGACGTTCCCATTAAAAAAAAGGGGAAACATTTATTTTCTGCTTGCGGGAGGGGGGGATAAAACCCTAGTCAAAAGCCAGATTTCTTTCCCAAACCCCTCAAATCGTTGTTTCAATCCTCCAAGCAGGGCTGGGTAGCCCTATAGTTCCTATTCTTCAGATAGGAAAGGGGAAATGAGAGACGTCCAACCCAAGGGTGCAGCAGGGGGAAGCCAGAAGTCAGACCTGCCCTCCCTGTCGACTTGTTGCCTTCCCCTGGGCTCCTTTAATTTTTTGGCTTTAGGTGCCCATACAGCCCCCACAGCATAGCATGGCTATGGCAGCACTCTACATGCCTTTCTGCGTGGACCGGAAGATTTCAGCGGCCGTCAAGGTTTCCAAACAAGCCAAGAAAATACATGTGTACATGGGAGAGGAAAAGCAAAGCAGTTTGCCCAGGACTACGAAGCAGGACAGAGGTGAGCCCAGGGCTGGGGAACACACCAGCCTCCTGGTACACACACAGGCAGGGTTTGCTGAGTCACATCTAAGGCGAGAAGAGACTCCACTTTGTGCAGACACCGCTTGGACAAAGCTCAGCCCAGTCCTCGTCTGGGCCCTCTCATCAGGAGAATTGCTCTGGCCCCGTTCTCCCTTCCTCCACCCCCTCCCTGGCTCCCCGCTTCTATTTATTCAGAGAGAAATAAAGAGGGGAGGGGATGCGCCACAGACCTGAGATTAGCCAGATGTTACTCATTGCTCTCCCCAGCCTGCTGGGCTGGATTTGTGGTCTTAGCTCGACAGGCAATTTGGCCCAAATCCCACATCACCCTTGAGGCCGAGGCCAAGCCCCAGCTCCTCTTGTTGCTAACACACCTGGCTGCACAGCTGCTCCGCAGAGCCACAGCTGGATTTTGGCAGCCTGGGAGCTGCCTGTGGCACACCTCCCTCGCCTTCACAAGGGGATGCACGGGAGGAGGACCACAGAGAAACCACCCGCGATGAAACCCCCCCAGCATCGGCAGCAGCATCCCTTTCCTGGTCTGTGGGCTCAGCCTTGCCCCGCGGCCAGCGCGGCTCCATCCACACTCCGCAATTTAACCCCAGACTGACGAGGGGAGTCCGAGTCGCTGCTCTGGAAAGGGCAGCAACGGTCCCTAACACCTCACCGTAGAGCAAGGGAGTCTGAGGTTAGTTTTAGACTTAAGCACAGCCTTCTTCCCTCTGCCGCTGTTGGCAGAGGACAATTTCTACCAGAAGTAGCAAAGTCCCGCTCGGTTCAAAGGCCAGGGCCCCTGCCTCTGCAGTCTGCTTTAGCTAGAGTTTTAAGAATACAGCATTTAAGGCAAATACTCCACAAAAATGTATTTCTTCACATACATAATTATATACATGCACGTATATAATTTTAAGCACTGATGTAATTGGGGTTCTACTGAATTCCTTTCTGCTTGTATTTCCTCATCTTGAGCCCATCTTCAGACGTGAGTTTTCAGCGAGTTAAAAGAAATATCGGGCTCAGACTCCTATGTCAAACTTCTGCCTGCCTCAGTTTTACATGAAAGAGCTTTCTTAAGTTCCTCCTAAAAATATGCATCCGTACAGCAATACCTGGAAAGCGAAAGAAAAGCAGTAATTACACGTGCTCTGGAAACCTCTCGCAAAGATCATTTCCCAGCAGCACAAGCTGCAGTAACTAAGAAGTGAAGTTTTACAGCCAGGTAACACAGAGGAGGAATACACGCTCTCTTCGGCAGGGAGTGAAAAAAGACCACAGCATCTTTAATCAGCTAGTTGGAAGAATGAGGAGAAAAGCAGCAAGGGAATGGGATCATCAGGATGACGTTTGGTCCTGTTGTCTTGCATAAAATGAACCTAGAGCAGACTGAAAGCTGGAGGTTTAAATTAAAGAAAACCAAACTTGTGGAGTTGCCTGACAGAACTAATACAAAATCCACAAAATTTGCATGAAAAGCCCACAAAAGGTTACCGCCGAGGAGTACTATAGGGTTGCTTTAGGATCTGAGCGATGACACTTCCTTTCCCACGCCTTCGGGGGACACCACCAACCACCTCAGCTCTGAACACTCCCCGCTCCTCCCTCTCAAGCCCTTGTTCCTGCCTTGATGCTCATCTCCTCCTCTAAGGATTAGCAGATACCTCTCCCCCACCAACGTCCCCAGCAGAACTACTTCTCTTGGGTTGCCTCTGACTGTTTTAAACAAAATAGAATCATAGAATCATTAAGGTTGGAAAAGACCTCTAAGATCATCGAGTCCAACCATCGATCCAACACCACCATGTCCACTAAACCACGTCCTTAAGCGCCTCATCTACTCGTCTTTTAAATACCTCCAGGGATGGGGACTCAACCACTTCCCTGGGCAGCCTGTTCCAATGTTTAACCACTCTTCCAGTAAAGAAATTTTTCCTGATATCCAATCTAAACCTCCCCTGGCGCAACTTGAGGCCATTTCCTCTCGTCCTATCGCTTGTTACTTGGGAGAAAAGAAAAAAATAGGATCATCCCTCTCTCGGTCAGGTACGAACAGCTGTTCTTCACCCGGGCGCTGCTTTCCTTCAAGCACAGAATCCCCGTTCAGAAACCCACCGTGTCAGAGACCGGTCTGAGCACATTGACACAGTGCCTGTCCAGCGCCACTCTGAGCACATTCAAGATGTCCTGAAATGAAGCCGGTCCCTATAGAGACAACGATGGCCCCAGAGGAAAGAGGGTTTACTCTTCTATTGGTAGGTGGGCACAGTTACACACAAATAATCCAAAGCTTCTCCCGTTACGCCTGGGAGCATCTTCCCTGGAAAGTATTTAACTCTCTTCAATTACAAGGAAGCCCGATAGCCAGCTGGCAGACGACCACATCCAGAGAAAGCTGCAGATATCCTTATTTCCCTTTCCTATGCTCACGCCAACATTTTTTTTCTACTTACCAAAAAAGGCTGACAATTCATTTTTGCTCATTTTAAAAAATGAAGCTTATGTACTCACAGGGACTGCATACAAAAAGGGACAAATACACAGATGCAAACAAAACACTGAATTACCATTATGGAAATTAATTTTAAGAGTCACAAAGCATATTATTCCTGGAAATTGCTTTTATTTAGCAATTATGTTAACAGCACAAGAAGGCAGTTGGCATTGAAAACAAACAGTTCAATTTAAAAATCAGGGAAGTGATTTAACTGAAATTTCAGGGCACTCACACCTGAATGCACTCCACTACCTTGAATACTTAAGAATCCTCAAAGGCTTAGGTCTTTGTTTGTTGAGGAGTAGAAGAAAGGGGATCAAAGAGTAAGAGAAACTGTTTATTTTTGAAGTTATTTATATGTTTTTGCAAATCAAAGTTAAACCCTGACAACCAACCAGCAGGGGAAAAAACCTGAAGGAGTCAGTGACAATACAGAGATATTTTAATTTTTTTAAGTTTTTTTTCCTGTAAAATGGCTTGTACTTCCACAGGTACAACAAAAATTATTTCAGTCCATTTCACGTGGTGTATAAAAGACCAATTTTACAAATATACCCAGAAGTTTTAAACAGCTGCTAACACTGTTTAAAAGGTAAACGTCACTTCGCCATTGTACGGGGCTCGCTGTGTGAATGCGACTTTTCCTACGGTTGCGCCACAAGGAGCAGCCTTCCAGGGGCTCTCCACCACGTATTCCATCCAAGAGGAAAGCGACACCCACCCCTAAGCACCACGACACAAACAGAAGGGACTTCCAGGTGACTCGAAGGCCGGCTTGCCCGCCAGGAAAGTATAAATCATAGAATCATTGAGGTTGGAAAAGACCTCTAAGATCATCGAGTCCAACCGTCGACCCAACACCACCATGCCCACTAAACCATGTCCCTAAGTGCCTCATCTACTCGTCTTTTAAATACCTCCAGGGATGGGGACTCAACCACTGCCCTGGGCAGCCTGTTCCAATGTTTCACCACTCTTTCAGTAAAGAAATTTTTCCTCACATCCAATCTAAACCTCCCCTGGCGCAACTTGAGGCCATTTCCTCTTGTCCTATACGCCCCATTAAAAGGGAATCTTGACAGCCACCAGTTTCATCCGCAGTTTGGTTGTCCAAGCAACTCGTATTTTTGTTCCGCTGCCAATAAATGAAAACTCTGATCAACACGGGAAGTAAAGCTCTATCTTTACTACCTGCCGAGGCTGACTCTACTGCCCTTTCAAGACCGAAGCGTCTGCTGCAGTCAACGGGACACGGTTTGCACAGGGCCTGCAGAACTACCGCGGCTTCATCCTAGGAACTACCCCCTCTCCACCCCCCCAAAAAACCAGCCTTGCCTTCTGAGTTTTTCCTTTTAATTCACAACACCAAATGTGAAACTCATGAAGAGTGCTCATAAAAATCAGAATAATGAGAAAATCTGCAAAAGGCATTTGCAACTCCAATTTATATTTTCCTTGAAAAGATAAGCAAGCCTGAAGGTATCTTTTTAATTCTCTTCCTTGTTTCTTTCCAAGCTATGTTTACTTGTTTACTTGCAACTACATGGATAAATAGAAAATGAGAGGAGCCAAGAACTCACAAGAGGCTGAAAACTCAGCAAACGAGGAAGAGGAGGAACCCTTGGCCAGAATACTGCAGAATAGCTGGGCTGCCCACACCTATTGGGCTCAGGCACCTAACAGACTTCTGTTCCCACCTGTTCCGATCAACAGCTCTACCTGTCGATTCCACTTCCCATCCAACGCGGCATGTTAACAACAGTCTCAGGGAAAAGAAGGCTTAACCGCCCGTGACAGAGCGTTCCTTTATGAAGGACGGACAAGCACAGCTCGTTTCAAAAGCGTATCTGCAGCTCAACTTTAAGCAAAAGCAGGAGTCAAGCCAGGTCAGTTTTCCTACCACACTAAAAAATGCATTTAAATGCCTCTATCGGTTCTCGTGATGTCCAGATCACTACCAACAGTTCTCTGACCCCAGAAAAGCGTCAAGACTATGAGCTGGATGAACAGAAACATTGACGGTCTTGGAAAAGCTTCCTTCCACTTCCAGAAGAATGAAAAAATGGTGAGCAAAGGGATCAGCTACTGCAACAGCACCGAAGGGAAAGTTACCACAGTTGAAACCAACAGTTTCTTTTGGGTGGGGTGCGGAGTTAAAAAATAAGTACGTTCTAGTCAGAGACTATTGCGGTTTCTCACTATGATACACTCAGTACCTCTGCTCCCCAGTCAGGCTCTGAAGCACAACCCTCAAATTCCAGGAACTGCCATTAAAACACCGAAAGTGTTTTGTTGGAAAGATCACAGCCTTTCCATTTCATCCTGGAGCTTCCTAACGAACTGAGGGAATCCTTTATAGAGCATGAACCAGGTCTGACAGCGGGAACAGCTACAATTACGTTTCTGATCAGTTCCTGACATGCCTTTGCTTCAAGGTGGGTCTGTCCCTACTGGAACCAGCCCGACAACGGCTTTCGTCTCTTCTGAGCCCCACTCCCACCCTCACAAAGAAAAAAAAAATCCTTAATTACTCTGCCGGTACAGTACTATTACTGTACCCTGAGGCACAAAGTGACCACACTTGAAAAAAAATTGTGATTAAAATGCAGTATCACGCTAACTCTTTTGTACAACTTGGACCACGATTCAGAATAAGAGCAACGCTTACCACTCAGTCATCTATTTAGATGTCAGCACTCTATCAAGCAGCTGCCAGGAAAAAGGAAAGTGTTAACAGCTCCAGCGCGCATGGATATGACAAACTTTAAGATCAGACTAGAAAAATACTTTTAGCTCTAAGTTATGCAGTCAAAGCTGGTTTTGAAGCATTCAAATAGAATCAACAGTAACAGGTGAAAAAAAATCCTTACAGAATACATTGCCAGCATTTGAAATGGTACGCAAGAAATATCATAACACTGAAATCACAAAATAAACTTTCAAAACAAAGTTTGGGGGTGGTTCTTAAGTTTACTCACTCCGAACAGAACCCGTCCTATTTATCCAGAAACAACTTTCTCCTGCTGAGTTACCAGACCAGTGAAGGTGTGTGTTTACTGAGACGAGGGAAGGAGAAAAGGGCTAAGCAGGCAAATGGTCCATTATTTGATCAGAGCAGCATATGTGGCAGTAGTGCTTGAGAAAACTAATGCTATGAACTCTTCTGCCTTCCCAGTAAATCCAGCTCTGCGGGACTCGCCCTAGATTTGAATACTGGTTAATAGCAAAGTACCTGGATTCATGCAAAGGAACCGCGGAAGTTTGTTTCCCAGGTAAGAGGAGAGTTTTCCTTCCTGCAGTATTTCTTGTGTTACACAGAATTGCTGACAGTGAAAGAATTGCTGACAGTGAAAGAAACAAAAATCTCACTCAAAACAGTCTTTTCAAACCGACGCTTCCCTGGGATACAAACCATTGGCCAGTCTTCCACTTCATGCAAGCCAAACAGACCACAACCAGATGGTGCGCTAGTGTTTCCAGTGAGGATTCCTCTAACACTGTACATTCACTTTGCACAGGGTATAGCTATGCGAAGCCCTGAAGCAGCAATTAGACTGCAACAGCGAAGGAAGAAAGCAAAGCAGCTCGATAATGGAGATGCCTGGGAACCTGCGCGTTTACAATCCGTTTCTGCTCAGAGGGAGACTACGCATGCAAGTCCTGATCAGCTCAGCAATACAGTTGTGACCCCAGACCGGTGAGGCTGTTGTACACAGAGCTCGAGACCTCTGGCCACCAGCCTTAACACACGGCTCATGGCCTCAATTCAACAAGGAGCGGTTCCTGAAAGCATGTTTTCATGAAAGCGTGTTTTCATAGCATCTCCTGTGACAAACAGAGCCCAGTAAGAACGAGGTGGAGGTGAGACTGCCTCTCACAGATGAGGTATATGCTAAATAGAAATAATGCTGCAGTATGCATATGGGACCTGAGGAACTTGTATTGAATATAAACAAGGAAGAGGCACCTTCACGTTTATGACAGAAACCACGACAAGGAATTGAAGGCCAAAGGCGTTTCTTCCCAATCTGGTTGGGCTGTCACTCTTGATGAAGATTAGCCACAAGGTTGTCTTGTGGGAGTAAGGACTTGGAATATGGAATCACAAGAGGATCTCATTGAAAAGGCACTAGGAAGAAGCATACAGTTTTAGGTTAACAAGATTCATCCTATTTCCAATCACCGAGTGGGACAAAAACTGTACAATTTGGGATTTTTAGAGAAAATGCTGCAGAATTTTTTTTTTAACAGCAAAAGCATAAAAAGAAAAGTAAAGCTATTTTAAAATTATTAAAATGCTGAACATTTATACAGCAAAATTATATTAAAAACAGCAGCAGACAAAGTACGCCCCACCACCATTGGCAAGGGACATGTAAAATGTTTATAAGGTTAACTATAAAACAATTTTACAACCAAAAAATGAACAGGCCAATTCAAGTATACATATACAGAATATATTAAAATCATATAAATTATATATTTATACAAAGGGCACAAATATAGCGAAAAGCTATAGTTGATTAAACAGAACTGAGCTTGAATGATCAATTTCATCTAGAGATGTTGTAATTTTCTCCCAAATTATTTTTTAAACCTGGATAGATTGATACCTCAGATACCAAGAGTACAGAAAGCAAAAGGAAAAAAAAACCCACAAGTCAAAGAGTTATCATTCTGCATGAAATGAAACTAACAGCGGGCGGGGTACATCTCATATGAAATTCTGATTTAATTATTTCCATAGTAAACATTTATCAGCTCTCTTAAAAAGTCAGGAATTTCAAGTGATCCACTTCAGATGTACCACCCTGGTGCATATATTTGATTACATTTGAATGTTGTTTGATTTGCAAACATTTGGAAAAAAATGGATACAAACACATCTCAATCTGCAAAAAAAGTGACAGATGGCAGCAAGTTGAAAACTGAACAAAAATACTCAGCTGAACTAGAAATGATGCTCTCCTTACAGCACTTTGGCTAGTAAGTGAGCTTAAAAAAATAATTTATTTTTAATTGCTTTTTTATTTCAAAACATAACAGCGTATAACCACAATCCATTGAAGCACTTGAGAATCTAAAGAGTCCCATCCGTGGGCTTATATTTAAAAACAAACTAAGTGCTTTCCTGAACTCAGGTCTATGTAAATAAGTTCTGTATAAGTTGTACCTAAACCTTCTGTCTTGCTGCAGCACTACCCCTTCATTAACGCAGTTCGTAAAGGCTCGCTACATCTCAATCAACCCAATGGTCCTGGGCATGCAAGGAGCTGTTAGGGCAAGCTAAGTTAAGCAGAAATAAAAAGGCCAGACTACACATATACGGAACACTGGCTTAAAAACAGAACTAAGTATGTAAAAAATTAAAGCAGTTTCACATACGTAATGAACAGTGGATATCTATTACACTGAAAGGAAATCAATGCAAACAGGATTTCCTCAGTTTCAAAAGTAATCCTATGCCTTTTTGGCCAGCTGTGTTATACCATAATAGATATTTTCATAGCTTTTATACTCTACAATTTAGGCAGCTAATTTTTCTCTTACATATCCAATTATCTCTAGTGAACAGTCACCTATGGTTGTCCACACATTCTGTATTAGCTCCTTGAGAAACTATTCAAGTTAAATTATATTGCAAATTAAAGACAGTTACATTCTGTATGTTCCTTCTAGATTTGAAAAATAGGTTTTCAAGGCTTGTCAAAGTTTAGAAGAAAAAACCTTCCCATTAAAAAAATCTTAGCTTAAAAAAATCATTAAGACACCTTTTTCTGATCCAGGGTACTAATAAAAAGATTACAAATATACTACAATTTGACCAAGAAGACTTCATGAATATGCTGCTTTTGAGCATGCAACACCACTGATATCTGCCAAGTTCCAGGTATCAATGTATCCCAATTCCACCACAGTCCCTCACAATTGCCTTGTCAGTTCCCCATCCCCACCCTACCACCCTATTAATAACATTATAAAAAAAGGTAAAATCTAGAGTTAGTGGCAAAATCTTCACAGTAAATTGTTAAAGAAAATGTTATTGTGGTCATTGCAAAGTGATATCAGTCAATTGGACCCTGAAAAATCAGCTTGATGCAGTTGTGTTCCCCAGACAGTTGTGTTGCACAAAAAGGGCAGGCAGCATGAAATGCATGAGTACCATGAGGCAGTGGGATTTGAGACCAGTATTTTGCAGATTTCTCAGAGCACACATGTCCACAAGGGGTGAAAGCATGAGTTGGAGGACCAGCATCCACATAAAAGCCTGCTTCACAACCAAGCCAGAGAGGCACATAGGGGCCAATGGTTCTGCACATAGGACATTCCCGCTCATTGGCTTCTGTGTCACTGCGATGTCCCCAGTTGTGATAGCCATGAACATGACCACAGCTGAGGTATGCCCAAGGCTGCTTCTCTTCTACCACATCTTTACGGTTGATGCTGGGAAATGCTAAAGTGTTTAACCCAACAGGACACTGTGGTCTGGCAGCATTTATCTCCTGTCGCAGAGCTTCAATGTGTTTCTGAGTCGGAGTGTGAAACAGTCCATCTGCCGTTCTCCACAGAAGGGTGGCTCCACACAGGTCAATGAGAGAGCCATCTTGTAAGACGTTGGTCTCATTTTCTACCTAGTGGTAGAACACAAGGATAAGTAGTTAAGCCTGAGAGCTTCTACAGACAACTTAGTTCTGTAAACGCATCGTCTTTCTCACCAAGTCACTACCCTCCCTAGCATGCTACCTAATTTTATCTTATTGTTTCCTTGTGGCCCCCCATTTGTCTGAATCCACCTCTCGTCTCTTATCCTATATTTAAGATTATAATGAGCACTGGTCTCTTATTCTGTACTTGTACAAGAGGTCCTAAATTTGCAACTGTTACACGCTATGGCAATACTAATTATTATACACAGTCTTCCTGCCTGTAATTCTTTGGGAAAGGTATTACGTTAGTGATCACTAACCTCTTCACAAATACCCCCTACCTTTGAGCATGCTACTTTTTCTCTCTAATATTGATTCTCTATATGCCTTTGTCATGTTTAAGGTAAGTCACAATAGACTGAAGAGGAAACTTGCCATTCCCTAAGGGCTGTATTAGCAGATTGCTCCCCTGGAATTCTTTGCCCAGGTAGACTGGCAGAGGCTGCTCATGCAGCAAAAGATCCTTTTTGGACTAAAAACTGCTACCCAGGACAGACCAGCTGTCCTGCCATTCAGATACCATTTTTTTTGGCTTGTGGCAAGTGTAAAGCATTTTGCAGAAGCATGAACTCCCACAGCATACCTCATCAACAATGAAACTCTTCCACAGATACCTTAGGGATAAGTGACAAACGCAAAACTAGCTACATGCACAGGTACTTGCAGAGATCATTACAGCAGAGTGAATTACCAGTTGAATTTCTCAAGTGACAAGTTCTGCAACTGAAGCCACAGAGGCTCAGCTTCTGAACAATTAACCACCCCAACTAGTTAGGCCCTTTATTTAATGAGGTATTCCATGCAAATACAGCCCCAATGTGCATTGCCTAAAGGTTTCTCTCATCTGACTAAAAGCAGGTACTTAAAACATTTTCAAGGGATTATGCCAAACACACATTGTACTTTGCTGAAATATTTATTTTAATGTCACAAACATATAAGCCACTTGTGCTATTGCTACCAGTTCAGAAATGACAAATATATATTAAAAAAGTTCTTTATGAAATTAAAGAGGAAAACAGACCTACTGCCTGGCTTTATACATAGAAAGTAGGTAGAAAATACCACTAAGGCAAAACAAATACCCAAATACAAACAAATGCATTAAGTAGGTCACATGAAATCATCATGTCTGCCTAAGAATACTATGAATGACAACCAATTTGGCATTTACATTTTAATCCAGTTTAAATTCACAGATTAACTGTGGATCATCCTTGCACAAAACACCTAGATGGTACAATACAGATAAGAGGTCACCAGTGTAAAGTACTTCCAGCAGAAAAATTTGGCGGTTCAAGTACTACAGATAAGAGGTCACCAGTATAAAGTAATTCCAGCAGAAAAATTTGGCGGTTCAAGTAGAGATGAGAGAAGCCTTGATTTGATGCACTTTTCAGATAATTCCTTCACAAACAGCAAAGCAAAAAGCTTTCTCATATGCAATGTGTTCAATTCATTATACAGAGTGCATTTGGTCTTACGAACCCAATCAACGAGTACTGATCACATCAATACCAGTGTGCCATGTAATTTTATTTAAACGAGAATTCAAGTCATTTTGGATGCAGGGAAGGGAATTTATTTGTTTTAGTATGCCTTTCTTTAGCAGCACTAAAAAGGTGTTTTGCTAGCCACATACAAAGGGTGCAATTGCAACATCATCTGTCCCAGTCCCCAAGGCGATGTTTGCCTGCCACCATTAAAGTGACAAAGCAGTTTATGTACTGCAGGCTGTCTACTGAAAGCAGAACAAAATATTCAAACTCCATTTTCCTAGCTCCTTTAAGCAGTCAGTATTCTGCAGAGTCAATGGCAAAACTGGAAAGCCAGTTCAGTGCGAGTATGTGGGATACCTCTGTAACACCATCAAGCTAATGGGAACTCAAGGTAGCAGCAGCAAAGCAACTTTGGCATGAAGAGAAGGATATCCCCCCCCGCCACGCACCCTTTCTCAGTCTTTAAACTCTAGCAGCTGGGTGATAAAAGTTACAAAAGAGACGGGGCATCTTCAGTTACAGTGAAGGTGCCCCTTGAACATCCTCTCACTTCCTGAATCCTAACAGAAAGCAGGAGGAGCGAACCATGAAGGCTCTTCCATGTCCGCAGGCAGCACAGCATTCTAACCTACCCAGAGACAAAGACGACTTCTGGAAAAGCTCATCTGCCCGAGTGGGAACATGGCGCTCTCTGTACTTTGCTGGGCTACTTCTATGTGGTGGTGGTTGACTTTTTTTGCTTTTTTTCTTTGAGGGCTAGGGGGGGGAAGAAGGAAGAGTGCTGATAGCATTCTCCCTTCTAGGCTCCACAAACCTTGGGAAGGGGAAAGAAGAGAGAGCTATGGGAATTCCCTTCCATCTTCTATGGAGAAGCGGACACATTCTTTCATGGAAACCTCTCCTGGTTATGTATGCCACAGGTCTCTGCAGCAGCAGAAATCTCTCACTTTTGGTAAAGGCAAAGCCCATCCTGCTTCACAGGAGAAAACAGGAATATACGTAGCAGGGCTTCTCTTACCCTCCTAGTGGCAGGTAAATCAAACAGAAGCTGCGTTATCCAAACTTGTTTTGCATGCAAGTGGACGCTTCCTTTTAAGCTAGTACTGCAAAAGGCAGCTCCCCATGCAGTAACTTCCAGATGTCCCCACGTCCCAGAAGAACATTTCAGAGATGGAGATTCAAGAGCAAAGTTTATTTAGCTTTTACACTCTATGCTATTTCAGTTGGAAAAGTGACATTAGCAGAAAACTTAAAGAGTGTTCTCCTGTATAAGCAGAAGCAGAACAGCAGTACAGAATCTACTGTAACACACACCTACTTAGACGATTTCAGTGCCCACTACCCAGGAACAACGCTATTACTCTGCAGTCACCCTATGACTGCCTCCACTCAATGCCAGGAAAACAAGTATCCCTTGGTTTTTTTTTTTAATTACCAGTTACTTTCAACTTACGAGTTTCCCCCTTTGTTGAGCAGATCTGGTTTCCCGGAGAGTGTACACGTCACCACAGACTGAGATTTCCCGCCAAACTCCAGGTTTAGACTCCTCAGTGAACCCTCCTTTTGGATGCATGACCAGCACCCCATTAGTTGTCAATCCATCCATGTGACCATCAGGATTTTTCCACTTTGCTGCTTTTTCCTGCATGTGACAACCACCCCAGGAAAGAAAGAGTTTGTCTAAAAGTTTATGGACTAAAGTTTTACTAGCACTGTCTAAAACATTTCCTCACCAGCCAGCAGTGCTTAGACATAGATTTACAAAAAAAAAGCATTTTTAAGAACACCTTGTGCCAAAGCAGTAACATCTTTTGATTATGCATCTTCAATTACTATTCTATCTTAAATATTATTATTTTTAACTTGTGCCTCTGACTGCAGGTCAGGTAAGAGTTAAGGCCTCAAAGGTCAGTAGCATACTCCTAACTACAGTAATGGAATACCACTGCAATGGGCACATCCTTTTCCATAACACAGCTGATGCGCTCCTTGGTCTTCAGCACTCAGAACTGCCACAGCGGCTTATTCACAATGACTATCAAGAATATATCAAACAAACCTAAAGAAAATCCACTAACAGTTACTAAAGTAGAGCTTCATTGTTAAAGACAATTATGACCATGAGTCCATGCTGGTAATAAGTCTGGCACATAAAACTGCAGTTTCTACTTAACGCTGCAGCTGGTACACTGCTGTAATGAAAGTCTAACGACAGCATAAGTTATCAACTAGTACAAGGGAATTCGGGGGCTTGAAAATAATAGAGAATAAAAAACGGAGTTTGCTCGTACATAACAATTATTAGTAGTACTTACACCAAGAAATATATTTTTAGAAGAGTCAAATCCAGCTGCAAAAATCCTTGCTGTGTACGGTGGGCTCCTGTCACAAACAATCCTGCATGCGAAACGGGATATGGTGCTTTGCGTAATCTGGGTTTCATCATTATTTTGACTTCCAGAAATAGTATCTGTTACTACGAAGTCTATGGGGCTTTCTGTTGACCTCCCAACCTGCAAAAAAATTAAAGATAATGGTATAATTAGAAAGAGCCATGAAAATATCAAGCATCGAGGACACAATTCTGCCAAGTCAATGTTGGTGACATCAGTAAGCTACTGTCTACTGAATTTTTGGATGGCAAGATCCAACCAGAGACTAATCTATATCTTCACATTTGTCCTAGGCACAAATACATCACTGACATGGCAGGACAAACTTTCACTTACTACAACTGATGTACATGCTTGCCCAACACAGCTGCAATGAATTGTTTGCTAGAGTATTGTCAACAGCATGAAAGTATTATCACCTTGGTATTTCATAATCCAACCACAGCAAATTACTTAACCACTATATTCTGTTAATTAAGAAAACGCTAGCTTGAAATGACAAGTTTTATTCACATTTCTAGTTCCAAGTTAATTTTCCATGAAAATAAAGGATTTTTTTTTAGACCCAGAACTTGGTTATTTTGATACATCATAACAAAAAGCTACCCACCTTCATGTTTTCAGAACTTGTAGTTCCAGAATAGAAGAGTTTTCAGGTAAAACCCAAAATATGATTAAATTTATTCCTAATCATGTGTGTGCATGACTAAAGAAATTAAAAAAAAAACTTTCTTCAGCAGAAATAAAAAAAAAATTCCTAATCAGTGTGCATGACTAAAGAAATTAAAAAAAAAAAAAAAAAAGGAGGAGGAAGGGGACCCGCCCCGCCAATCAAACATACAGTGTACAGTGTTTCTATCCTGACATCTATAAGTTAATTCTAAAACTGGAAAAAGCTGGGCATCTGGAACAGAAAACTTCATTACAAGATGGACAGAGGGATCTGACCGCCAATCAAACATACAGTGAGACTTTATCAATACTTCTCCAGGCAAATTAGTGTTACAGCAACTTTGAGCATAACTGGGAAAGTGGAGCTGAGGAACAAGGAGTGGAACAGAGTATTAGTTTTAGACACCTTGTGATCAAACAAGAAAATTAAGAATATTCTTCACATGAAGCTACCTTCAGTATCAGGAATCTACATTTATATAAAATAACCTCCTCACTAAACATCATCTCGTTGTTCCCCAAGAAGTTACATTCTGCTTAGCTTCTTGCTCTTCAAAGCCAGCTATGTGAAGACACGTATGGTTCCATCATTAAACATCTCTGCAAACTAAATTAGCTGTAAAGAAACATTATTCAAGAGTCAAGGAAAGTGATATTAAGATTTAACCCTCATCACAACTGAACTGATAGCAACAGTACAGGGATCTCTCCCATACTTCTCTTCTGCTTTCAGTTCTACTTTGCAGCGTTAAACTCAAACATACGTCGGAAGAAACGTCTTAAGTGACACTTTCTCCCTATCTCGGGTCTCAACCTGAGTATAAAATGTGATGAGCTTACTGCAGAAGCGCCAAGGAAATACTAAAAAAGGCCTAATCAAAAGTATGCGCTTCAATTTTTCACAGAAAGTAAAGTGACTACTAGCATACCCAAGACAGAGTTTAGAAACTGTTTAGTATGGGACATTTCTGATTTATATAACTGGACATGTTGAAGCTAAAACTTAGAGCTATATTCTTCTTCCGTTTACAGTATTATTTCTAACAGGCTTCTATTTCCCATCCAATGCAATTCCTGCTAAGACTCATTACCAACCAGCAGCAGGAAGCTTATTCATAACTTTTGACTATTCTCTATATGTATGTGAAGTCTCTTAAAGGATAATCAATAATGAACATGAAATAAATTTGTTCATAACAAGGTTTTGTCTGTTGCAGTCTCTCAAGCAGATCACTCTCTCAAAGCTTTTAGATGCAATTAGAGAAAAAACCTGCCTTATTTTCCCTTAAAGGATGACAAAACAGACAAGTGCTTGCTCTCAGTCTTCCTCACATCATACCAGTCAGTCAACATATCCAAACATATTTGGATTTCATAAGCATTAAAATCTATATACAAAGCTTTTGTGGTTTTTAAAATCTCTGAAATGACATGTAATATTTTAAGCAAAGTAATTACTTTATTTACAGATCTCATTTGTGTCACAAGTATGTCTATGCAACGTCAAATATTTTAAGTATTTGGTTTTCTTTTGTTTTCTTTTGTTTGCTTTCTTTTTCCTCTTGAAAAAGCCTTCTAGAGGACCAGTCCCATGTATTATGCTACATTTCAACACTAGAAATTATTTTAAGTGCCCTTCAAAACACAGCAATTTCCCCATGCTCCGTATCAATTCAAAATTTTGTGTTTGAGATCATCAGAAAAGAAAGCCCCTCGGGAACAAATGAAGAACTTGATGCTACCAACATTTACCCACCAAAAATTTTAACTTACCTGATGTTGCAGTCAGACTACAGTCACTACAGACCTAGTTCCATTATTCAAAGCTACTCTTTACAGACTTTATTACTCATTTTTCTTCCATTTTCCTCTATACCACAGAAGACTTTATTCTTTTTAGTAATTTTAGGCTATATTTTGGGACTCTTCTTGCTAACTGTGTCATATTCTATATGATTTCACTAAGTTACTTCCAATAACAAACCATAAATCTTCCAACTGATGCACAAGACAGCTTCTGTTGTCTACACTACAGGTTATTGTTAAAAGCTGTGTAAAAGTCAGGCAGTCAATCAATTTGCTAACGTCTGTCATCAGTCAAAGAAGTGCTATTAAAAATGCTCACTCCTGAGGACACAAAACCAGACAACCTGCCAGCAGATAATTTAACAGCTGCAGATTCTTGGACTTCAACAGAATTTCACTTTGATGATAGGAAGAATTGGGCCATGCCTCTTCTGAAGGCCTGTTCTTCAGGAAAAAAAAAATCAATTCTTCATATTGAACGTACCTGGTTCTTATATAAACCTGTAGTTACTTAGGGTACTGGCTACACATTTTGGTTCCTTCAGTGGTATGAACAGGTATAATCAACCCATTCTCATCCAATCAGACCATGAAGGAACAGGTTCTACTCCAACTGATGCATCATCAACAGAATGGTTACTAAACTCTGAAGAAAATCTTCATTTTTAGCAGCATATAGACGCTGCAGAATACAGACTTTGGGAGATGCCAGATGGAACATGTTAGTACATTCTTTTTATTACATGAAGAAATCTGATCTGTACATCACTAAGACAAAGCTGTATAGTAGCATTTGTACACAAATTTCACTACAGAATTACATTAAGGAAAAAAAACGAAAATGCACACACAACACAGCAGAACAACAAGTACGGGGTGGGGGAGAGAGAAAAGAGTTTATTCCCAAAACCAAGTACAGGACATAAGAACAGAATCTCATGAGATGTCCAGGACAACCTTCCAAAAGCAGCTAACACCTGCAAGTTTCAAATCGCTGCAGCAGGAGGTTGTGAAGCCATTTTGTTAAAGTGATCCAGGAGGAGATCTGTGGAGATCTGCGGTCACCTCTCAGGTGACTGAGCAGGATACAAGTAAGCAAGGATGACAAGAGCACCCATTTCTGCATTGTTTCCAGCTTTCAAGAAACAAGAACATTCCCGGTTAGCACTTTAAGTAGTATTTTCAAACACTCTTAAAATAGTATGCTTATTTGTAAATAACTCTTCATGTTATCTTCAGAAAAGAGCTAGTAGAAGAACGGGGTAGGACTACTACATGAAACTTCATCATGCATCCATTGAATATGCATACAACCTGCATGGTTAACAAATCACATGTGTCTGCATGGTGGGGGGGGGACAGGTAGAGTATGTGCATGGTGACTTAAACCCCTTATTAACTGCTAAGTTATATTCATAAAAATATGATCATTTTCATTTTATCATGGGAAGTGTCAAGAAAATTGGTATTTAGACAGCCTGAACACTGCTCTTCAATGCCTTCTGAATTTCTTTACTGCCTCTTGTATAGTCTCCCCACATTTTCCATATGTGCCTCACTTCTGATAAGCATCTACTCGTGCTTCTGCTTGGTTATAAGCTTGGAAAGCATAAAACAAGAAGCTATTCTGGGTTTGCAATCTTCAAAATTTTCTAGTTTGTTTCTGGAAAAACTGCAGAATACAAGTCACCAACACAACATTTCTCACATTTTTCTTCAAAGAGAAGGACTGACAACAGACTCTCAAAGTGGAAGAAGGAAAAAGGTGGCAGCAGACTCTCAAAGTGGAAGAAGGAAAAAGGTGGCAGCTTTTTTGCAAACTGTGAATCTCCCCGATTTCCACAGGAAATCAGCTCGAACCCAATGGATTCAGTCCTCACAGGTTATAAATGGTACCCTGACCAAGAAAACAAAGACCTCTACCACCCCTTTTCCCTATTTCAGGTCCCACTAAGGTGTTATTAACAACCGCCGTTCGAAGCTTCTCGCATTCCTTACTATGGCTACCTTAGTGAAGTCATGCAGTGCTACTATCCCATTTTACAGAGGGGAAGATTAAGATTAAAAAAAAAAGCTAAGTGATTTGCCCAAGCTAATACATGTTATCAGCAGCCAAGGAGGATCCTCAAGCCTCAAGATAATCCTGTGGTCCAGGCATTATCCTTCCCTTTTCAGCTTCTACATCCTTGCCAGTGTTTTACAGAAGCCAGGAAAATACATTTGAAAAGAAAACAGCAAACTCCAAGGACTGTCTATTCAAGCAATGCTTGATCAACAGTAAGGTTTTACTCTGTGGATCAATAAAGACAATGTGGAATTTGCCATCACGTACCACAGGACAGCATGAAACAGCACTCAAGTAACTCTTCTCCGACTGAGTGGAAACATGAACCAGGACACAGTGCTTGAGGTAAAGTTGAGATCAAGTCACAGCATGACAGCCTACACATCTCAAGACAGAAGAAACAGACTGCACTGAAAAGAGGAATTTTAACAATACGGAAGCCATTTGAGAGGGCACCAGAAGGACTGAGACACTCTACCAACACAAGATTCAGCTCAAAAAGTTTTATTGTTATTAAGATGGGATAGTTTGACCTGTTACAAGCCTGACCCGTTACAAGCCAGACCTGTCACGTAACTACAAATGTATGGCAGATAATTGCCTGAACCATAGGCAGCCTCCCACAGGTGAATTAGAACATGGGCCAAAATTAGGGCTTTTGTGACATTTCACCAGGCACCTAAGAGCTGCTGGAAGGAGAAAGCATGATCTGTGCTTGTAAAGTGGCAGTAAGAGATGCGCACTCCAGTGCCAGCCATGGAAGTGCAGCAGGTCTCTGGGTCAGGCAGCGCAGTCCAAGCTGTCTCAGTGTACCACCCTGTGCAAATTCCTCCTCTACTGAGCATCAATGGATTCTGAAGGGGAGCAGGGGAAGATATGTTGTTAGCTGGGCTATGCTATGCTTAACAGCCCATTCCTCACTGAGCCAAACCCTTGCTTCAGATCCAAAGCATCCTTAATCAGCTCCCTTAACCTACTGCCTTAGACAAGGGTCACTTGAACTGCGCTCTGTGGAGCACTGCTTTGCCTATGCTGTACCTCCTCACCTCAGGCTGCTAGATTTCATTAGAGTGACAGCTAAGCACCTCAGCCTACCTAATTCTTTATCAATATGCCCCCCAAGTAGAAGCTGTAACTACCACTAGGACATTATGCAATCAAGAAAAGCGCTGTCTATACAACACGACCAGAAAAGCAGCTGCTCTGCAACTCCTCTTTATTCATTTTTTAGTGTACACAAGCGGAAAAATTCCAGCTTTCAAAAATGGTTTTTCAACATTTACATAAAGAAAAAGTTTCACTGGAGCTACTCAAAGCACAAAAGCATCTTGCAGAGATAAACAAGTATCACACAGTAACCCAGAAGGATGGGTTACATTTTCCTTTTACTAGTTAACATAGAAAAACCTCTTTCAGGTCACTCTGGCTGCGTGATCCTTTTCTAACTACCTGTTCATGCAGCACCACATGAACAAGACTGGTTTTTATCAATCCCTATTTGGACCTAATCATTCCGAAGTCACACTAGGAAAAGTTTTATATAGAGCAAAACACAGAAGCCACATGAAGCAAAAACACGTTCATCTTGACAGAGCCATTTCCTCTTCTGTCAACAACACTCAGCTGCTGACCCTTCCAAATACAAAAGACTGAATGAGGAGGGACAACAATTCATGATAACATGTTCTAATTACAGAGGTCACTGACAAGAAAGACCTGATTAGTTCAGATCAGAAAAGGTTGTGCGTGTTTGTTTTCCTCTGAGCTTGAGGTTTAAGTTTGTACAGAATTTCTCCTCTCTTATTATATATAAAAATAAGCATTGCACAAGAAAATAACTTAGGTTACCAGAATGTTAGATGATGCAGAAACACAAAAATGTATACATGGGAGAGTGAAAACATGTTGGATAGAAAGTAGCTTAGAGAAACTCAGCAGTCCCCTACGCCATTTGATATATTTGCACACCCTTCAGGAACAGTTTTCTTTATCATTCTATCACCAGTTTGTCTCCTTTAGTGCACAGCCCCCACATTCCCCTCCCTACTTTTGCTTTTACCTTCCTCCTTCCCCATCCCATGTCCTACTCCTATCCACTTCCTTTTTATTCCAGCTGCTTGGTTAACTGGAGAGTGGGGGGTGTATTTTTGTCTTGTGCGTATTCATGAATCCAAACAGAGCACACATTTCTTTCTATTTGTACAGTTGCTACGCTGTCCTTGCAGAAAAAGCAGAGCACAGTGAAAGCGGTAAGGCGGTAAGGATATTAACAGATGCTGGCGCTGGTTTGAGAAGAGCAGACAATGCAAAATTTCAAATGCTCCTATATTAATGCAACTGGGTTCAACCATCAAGATTCCACAGACCACAGAGAATACCCAGAAGAATATAATGCAGAACCGTAGTTCCATATGTTGCTTTTAAAAAACAATGCATAAATTGCATAGTCTTACCTGAAACATGTCTGTATCTTTATCGTGAGTATACTCCACTACAACAGTCTGGTTTCTGGACAATGTGTAAGAGATACTGTGCTGACCTTTACAGCTGATCGCCTGTTGAATAAAGAAAATATGTCTATTATACACAGCTTCCACATAAATATTATAATCAAATTCGTTTCACTATATAAACGCCTTTACTATGATCAGGAAAAGCAGTGTGTCATAACATTTTATTACAAGGCTGGGTAAACACATACAATAGGATTTTTTTGTTTTGTTTTTAATAGAAACCCCCAAGCTGTACTTGTTTGTTTCTAGTTTGGAAGTACCCAATACCTACCATTTTCATAGTTTAAGACTCCAAACATATGGTTTTCTCTCTGAAATTATACGAAGTTCCGTACCCTCATAGGAACTTGTACCCCAGCAAAGACCTGGGGTTTAGGGTTCTTTGGTTTATTTGTTTTTTAAAGCAAATAAGCAATACAATTTATTACCAGTTAAAAGTGCTAGGATTTCAGAGGTAGGGATATCATTACAGCAGATTTCTAGTCATATCAAATAGAGCCTAGCAGTTTTATATCAATTATGATGAAGAGCAAGCACTTTCAACCTGTTTTTCCTCATTAAAGGGTACTTCTCACTACCTGCCAAAGGAAACTGATTCTTTGTAGATATGCATATAGCATCAAGGACTAAAGCATCTCAGTATTTAAACCAAGACTAGAAGAGGACAACTCCTGTTATTCTGCTGTATCTGACTAGGACTGAATTCTTTACTAGTTAAGACTTTCCAGGTTTACATCTCTAGGTTGTCTTTTTCAAGAAGGTTTTACTAGCCCAGCAACTACTTCACAGAACAGGAGACATCACCCCAACGCAGGAGTAGTCCCAACTTGGAAAGAAACAGTGAGAAACAGTTTTCCTTGACAAACACAGGGCGTAGTTGCCGTAGCAGAGAGCTGTAAGAAGGGGCAGGGCCCAGTGATCCTTTCAAAACCTGAGACTCAACATACACATTTTTTGTGGTTCCGATGATCATTTCCTCAAGCTTAAAGACTAACGCTCACTTCAAATGACTAAGCAGTATCAAAGTGTAACTGCACTAGCTGTACAATGTAAATGCACCAGTAAAAGCTTCAGGACAGAAGGAAACAAGCTGAGAAACTAAATCTACTGGCTAACAGGGAAATATATGTAAATATAAGGTCCGTGTAACTGCACACAATTATGAAAGGTAATGACTGTTACTGCTCAGAAAACACTTTGCAGACACTTAAGTCCTGAATGAATAGGTTAAAGCTTTCTCCAGTTTTCTACTAAGGGGGGGGGGGTAATTCTCTAGAATAGGTTCCCTCACTAACTCCATTCCTTCACCTACAAAATTCACAGATAGGGATGATTAAACTAAGCAACTAAATATATTCTACTCATCTGTCTGTCATCTCTCAAAAAAAGTCTAAATGGTCCCAAAGCTACAGATCAATTATTAAACAAATCATTAAACGTCTTACTGAATGTTGGAGGTACTAAAGACACCTACGTGCATACTGAAAGCCTACTAAGGGTTAGCAAAAGTATCTGACACAGAATTGTTGAAAAAACATAATGGAGAAATTCTTTTTTTGTAAACGGTGTGCATTTACAGCAACAGATTAGAGACTACTTTTACAACATGCCTCTTGCTGAAAGCTCTTAGCAGCTCCAACACCTGCTAAAGATTTTAGGCTTAGGAGATAATACCTAGAGGCAAAGGATCAGGCAAGATGACCTTTCCCAGTCCCTTCTAGTACGTTTTTTCTGCAATGAAGCTTTTAACAAGACTTCAAGCCACAAAGTCTAGTTTCCTTGACTTTGTTCCAACAGTTGTTAACAACAGCTGAAAAGCGAGGTAAACGTATTTGGTAATCAGCGGGACACAGATTCTGAATTTCCCAGCTTAAATTTACAGTGTTTTGTAATAAACATTACGCTGGCACACAGTATGTTGCAAGAACAAACAGCATCTCAAGATGCAATTCAAATGAAGTCACTAACACTTTGTGACCCGTTAGGACACTGAACTGTAGGTCTGAAGTGTGTATCAAGAGCTTTTCCTCTATGCACGTTTGACAACTAACAAGGGGATCTTGAGTCCTGAGCAGGTCTCAGGTGTTCCTAGAATATAAATGAAATAAAGTGATGAACAGGAGACCCTTACACCTTGCATTTTAAGCATATGGCAATAATCAATTTATATTCGTATCATCTGATATCATCATTGCAAACATCAGAAAGTAATAGCTTTCACACACAAAATTTTCATTCATTTCCACAAAACTGTATTGCAGCTGCCGATACAATGGAGGACAGGCCCATCGGCAACTGTTTAACATGATGGTCCCGGCTTCAGCTCCAGCCAGTCTGTGCAGCACTGACACCAGCAACTGGGTAAAATTCCCAGGCACGGATGTGTGCCCTAAGCTTATGCTCTTGTCAGACAAGATACCGGATCAAACGGAAACTTTGGTGAGACCCAAAACTGAAAGTTTTAAGGTCTGATGGAAAAGCCAAGGAGGGCAAAATGCAAGAACTTCCAGACTTACTTAGTAAGATCATGTCCTATGCCTACAGAACTTAGGGCTTAGATAGGTTAATAATTCCCATTAGGTTGACCAGAGCCAGTATCTCCTCTGAAATATTCGGGTAGGACATAATCTTTTTCTTTTCTGTATGTGTTCCTTTCCCCTCCCAACTTTTCTTCATCTTATTTCTCCTCCTCTTTGTTTTCCGCTATTTAAACCCAGTTATTTTCAGTGTGAAATGCTGCATTTCATTTCCTGGAATTGTGTAATCGTTTTTCAAAAAAAGCTAAGAACATTATGAGAAATGTTTCAACTTGTGTGCTTTCACAGTCTGCTCAGCACCAACAGTCGCTCCAATTCAAAGACATTTTACAGGCATTTTAATTGCCGGTCTCAAAGCAATTGGCCACTTCCAAGTAAAGAAAAGTAACAGTATTTCAGGAGCTACACAAAACAGAACTATGAACAATCACAATGACTATGACAAGTCAAAGGTAAGTATCTTAATAAAACTGTATTGCAAGTGGAATGCAGCCACAGGCAAAATCATGAAGGATTTTGACAGCTTGAGGAGCTACAGAGCCACACTACTGCAAGTCCCCAAAAACTCGAGATTGATTGTCCCAACCCCCTTAAAATTGGTTTGTAGCAACCAAAATAGTGAGGTTGCCTTTTTACTGCTTTTAGCATTCAAATTTCCAGACTTTTTCTGCCAGTAGGATTTCCCCCAAAAAAATCCTTGATGCTGTCGCACAATTGCACTGCTGTGGTAACCGAAGTTGTGGGAAAAGCCCTGACCCTCACAAACATATGGCAGCATCACAAGTTCTAGCAGATGACTTCAGAGTTTCAGGCTGGACACCACCACATCCACCTTCCAGGCACGAACTAAAACACGAAAGAACAAAAACCGGGCACTAAACCTTACCTCTATCTCTTCACCTCCACCCCAAGGCTGCCAAGATCCACCAGAGCAACAGTGCCTATTTTCAAAGCTTGTACTCAGAGTCCACCAAACTTTTGAGCGTGTGGGCCAACATCAGCTTAATTTGAGAGCAGTTTTCTCATATCTTTTAGGTTCTTAAAAGTTTAATGAAAATCAGCAATTGAGCACAGGAAAAACACCTCTAAATTAGTTCCCAACAGAAACAAATGCTGGAAAAACCTCGCTAACATATATAGCCTGAGCCTGCCGAACAAATCAGAAACATGTGGCTCCAGACTGGCCATAGCATATGCCACCTCTTGTCCAGTAGGAATGCTGGTGGGGAGATACAGGCTAGATTAATCCAGCCACCTACACAACACTTTGTTTTATACGGTTAACTGTCTCAAGCTGCTGAATTCAAGTAATTCCCTTTGGAGGAAACAGATAGCAAAGTGGAGACTAACTGACAAAAACCCTGTGGAGGAATAGAGGGAACAAATGACAGCAGCAAGAGATTTTTCCAGAACAATTCCACTGCTAGTGACTCTGTGTCCACACTGGGGCTAAGGGATTTTAAAAAGTCCAAATGCCAAATGAAAGCAACAAGGGAAACCTGAGGGGCGATATTCTGCTTGGCATGAAGGGACAGATCTCCCCAGCATCTTTCCAAGGCACAGCTCGTGTTTGCACAGTAATTGATCCATCTCCATAGGGCTTTCAAGTTGGGGGACAGTGTGCGGGAGCTCCAAGCCTCTCTATATGTTGGGCCAGTTTACTGTAAGAGGAAGGCTCCTCTCCTCCCCATCACTCAAAGTAAACGCCACAGCTACCTCCCTCTGCGTGGCACTCCCACTGCCTTGAGATTTGCATTCCAGTGATTTAGGGTCATCAATATTATGCCATATGCTAGAAACTGAGAAGAGCTACACCAGAGAAGCCCCACTGTCTCACTCCCATGCTAACATGGCCTAAGCATTTTTTTTTTTTTTTTGCACCAGAGAAGCCCCACTGTCTCACCCCCATGCTAACATGGCCTAAGCAATTTTTTTTTTTAAAGCTCCTCAAGTTTTCAGTTGTGTCCTTCCCACTGGCTGGAATTACACTTGGCCTTGGTTCTTCCCCTGCCTCCTTACACACACTTTTAATTCTTGCTCTTTTCTCTCTGTTTTGAGAGCAAAACCTTGTTCCAGCACTCTGCACTCACAATCAAAGCAGCAACTAAAGGCTACGGCTTACAAATCTGTCAGGTCTCGGAGGAACTAAGATCAAATAGAGACTGATTTCCCAGCAGGAACGCTGCAACTCAGCCAGCCCCTGGAACGTCCCAGCCCACCTGAACTCTTTGCTCTCCACTCGTTCCCCTGGAAAGGTAGTTCTACCACCATTTCAGTAAGTGAGAAAGAATTCCTTCACCCCACATATAAAAACACTTTGCAGGGAAGTGGAATAAGAATACACAAAAAGTTTCATTTAAAAACCAGTATTTCTTAGTATTCTGCTTTTTTAGCAAAGATACAGAAAAAGGAGGGAACACAAAACTAAAAAAAAAAGTCTTCAGCAGATTGGACGTAGGCTCAACCGACCAGCAGCGATGCACACCATCATATTTGCAAACATACAGCATTACCCAGGAGCACGCACTGCACTGACACCACTCCACTGAGAGTGCCACCTCTCTCCTAACCACCGATAGCATAGGTGGCTACTGTCCTAGAAACCAGCAGAAAGGTCAGTACATCTGAAAAACTTTAACTGTTTCCCGTTGCGCGATGACAGATTATCGCGCACAGAACACATCTCCAGAAATGCCTTTATCGACTGACAAACCACAAGGAGACAAAATGGCAGCAGACCACCCCCTTCTGCAAGAGCATACAAAAAGCCTGTAAAATAATCTGACCTAAGATGGAACTCTTTTTCAAGAGGTCAACACTGGTATAGTTAGATTTCTCCAAGTGCAGCAAGAAAACCCACATTTTCCTTGCAATCCTTTTTTTATGGGCTATTATTTGAGAGCTCTGAAAGCTCTTGTTTTGCACATAGTGATGAAATAGTATATATTCTTAAAATTTGTTTTCTGTAATAAGCATGCCACTGTTTTGACCAACAACAGACATAAGGGTATAGCAAAAATCCTGGCTTAGGGAGCAAACCTGAAGAAAGGCTCGCAAAGTACACTTTTTTTTCCTTCCCCCCAAATTATACTAATTGTTTTAGTAAAAGATTCTATATTTATCTACTACACAGACTTTACATCTACCCTCAGCCAGATGTTCCCTATCTAGGAGCATCTTCTGGTGTGCCGCAGCTCTGTCCTGCACACTGACACTGATAAAGTTGCTTATTTCCCTTAGTCATCTTCAGCCCAAGAGTTCAAGAACAGGTCAGGAGCTCACAGCATGACTACATTAACTTAACACTATTAGGTCAAACCTTCCATCTAAGAGTGCGTCAATGAACTAGAGAAGCAGATCCTAAAATTCTCACAGCATTCAGGCTGCTGCTTACAGGCTTGCAGGGAGCAGGTCTAATCCACTTCTAGAAATGGAGATTTTGCTGCTTTCTTCTGGCCTGCAATGTTTCCAAGAAAAAAAAAAACCACCACACAAAACAAAAAACCTCAAACAAACAAAAAAACCACTCTGCATTTCGAAAGAAAAACACCACAAAAAAAACCTCAAACAAAAAAACCACTCTGCATTTCGAAATTTAAACTTCACAGTTCACTTGTGCCTAGCTAGCTCCCCAAAGATCATGAGAGGGACTTAACCATTAGCATGGTTACCAACTCTTCTGCACTATAGCAGAAGTGATGGCTAAAATTCATTAAGAGGCAGATGTCTCACAGAAAGGGCTGCTCCATTAGAATAGGAGTTTTAGTTTAGTTAATTAGGTTGGATTAGGACAATAAAATGATTTATGGGAACACTTTAGTTTTCTTTGTTGGTAGTCAAGCTGACCGACACCACACTGACGTGTTTAAAATTAATGACAGCAGTGCCTTCATGAGTTAAATGCTTTCTTACTTGGCTGCCGGCCTTCAATCTCTTTTTATAAAAAGAGAACACAAGCAACACTCAGGGACGTCAGACAAAAGATCTCGCAACTTAAGAGAAAAAGGAAGCTCTAGCTAGCAAGGAAGGAATCCTTTCAAAGTAAAGAACACATCACATTTCCACTGGGTTTTTGGACAGACTGACTGCCAGAGCCAGCAGACATTAGGTTACCATAAGAAAACACAACAAAAGATCATTATCATGACACACTGACATTTTGCCCGCCATCAGAAGAGTGCGTCCACTTAGGAAGTTTCCCAGCAGATTATAACAAATGTCAATTCATATAACATTAACTAAAGACTGTTTGCAATTTTACTCTGTCTCAACTTAAACCCAACAGTAATTGGCCAGAATTACTGCTTCTGTAACACTAGCTTTCAATAACACTGAAAATTTACACCGACCTCTGGCTACCGATACAGCTATTATATACAATTTTCCTCTAGCCTTTTGCAAAGAAAATAAGACATTATCATGGAAGCCTTACAGGCTTCATGTGCCTACAGGAGGGGCTGAAATGACTGTACCAGCCACAGTCACAGGCCCAGCTGTTGAACAAGTCTGCATCTGCTTCCTGCACAGCTCCGCACAAGCCCATCCTTCAGTGTTCTTCCTTCCTTTCCTTACAAACAAGTGTCTACATTAGAACTGCAACAACATCTATGCACACGTTTTTTGAATACCAATGCTAAGACCTTGTCTGTCTCTACTATTTCAGCTGTCAATATTCTCTTGACAACTGAGTGTTAGGAAATAGTCAAAAAAGACTAAGAGTCAGCAAATGCAGGTAAAGTAAAAGAATATACCACTATAAAGAAATTAAAATTCGTACACAGCACTTAGTGAGCATTTCTGACAAAAAAATTTTAATATATATACTGATATTGCAACTACCTGTTACAGGCAAATTATTTCTTTTTCTTCAGTACATGGTAAACTGAATAGAGCAATGCTTGCCTTCTGAAAAAATACCATTTAACTGTAAAAACATTACAAATTTCTTATTGGTTTCAGATAGTTTCGTTCGTTTGTTAAATGATGCAAGCACTAACAAACTGGGGGAAAGTTAAAAACACACATGTAACAAGTAATTAGACAACAAATACTTGACATTTAAAGAAACAGTTTAAAACTATGTATGTGTGGCACTGTCTGCAATCCCAGTCATAAGCGAGTTGATGCATGTAACCTGCAGGCCACCTCTCGTCAATCCACTGACTGCAAGTCACCCCTTCCCCCAAACTCACGGTACACAGGCTCAGTGCCTATGCAGAAACTATTTCAGCAAATGCTCCAGCTTTTATGGCTTTCAAAGCATTCACAGGTTTGTTATGTACCCTTTCATGCTGAGCTTGGAGATTTGAGGGGGAGGAGGCAGAAGGGACAACACGTTTGTCTTTTGCATACATCAAAGCCATCTGCTACAAGTGCACATGTGAGGTTGTGTGCTGCTACTCAAGCAATTTACCATTTATCAACTCAATAGGCAGATGTTAAATGATTTTCTCCATTTGCTGAATTTGTGTTGGTGTGCAATTTTAGACAGCCAGCCAATACAGTGCACACCGCCCTCTCTCCAGAAGAGGCATCAAAATATGCCGTTCCCATAATTCTCTATTTTGGGTACTGCAACAAGTAAGGAGGCAGCAGTCTAAAAGTATTTCTAGATAAGCTACTGTAAAGCTAGGTGGGGTTGACAGACTGCATGCTGTTATTCCAGGGAATAATGTAGAGTAGGCTACTCCTTAGACAAAAGCGAGTATCCAAAATGCATCTTCAAAATGCACAGTGGGTGTTGACTAAATTGCACAGATTAAAGTTAGGTGGCCAAAACCATCGTTGTTGCAGCCACTTACTAGACCCAAGTTCTACCTCATACCTAGGACTCCTGACCAGCTCTGGTAAAGCAACCCAAGTTGTTCCACTTAATAATTCAACGTATTAAAAGCAGCTCAAAATAGGTGCCAGTTTATACTAACAGGCACAGCTATATGATACAGTAGCTCAGGAATTGTTTTGTAAATCACAAACATTTGGTGGTTGTGAATCAACACTTTACCTACCTAACCTGTCAATCATTTTCCTCCCAATCTCACCTTTTAGTTTTCCTAACTCTTAAAAACCTTTATTTTCCCCTTCCGTTGTCTTCCATGCGTGTTCAGTAACATTATACTGCAAGAGATCTTTCATCCATCTTTGAAATCAAGTCCATAGTTTCCCTCCTTTAGTCAGCTTGCTAAATTTCCTCCCCCAAGCAGACTAGAGCTAGAGACAGCTCAGAGGCAAAACACAAAGCTGCAGCGGTGTCGGATACATCAACTACCTACAGCATAAATCATTTATCCCAAACTCCAGAACACTCCTTTGGGCAAATTACTGCCTGCACATTGCTGCTACACTGTCTGCTGCAACTGCTCTGGAGTTGCGTGCTGTAGTCCTGTGTTGAGGATACATTTCACCTGCTTTGGAAAACCAGGAGACATATGTTTATCACTGTCCTGTACTAAGTTTCATCTATTTGATACATGACCTCAGCTGATTTTCAAACAATTGTTTCAGACTGTCACTACATGCATATTCCTCTAAATTTTGCAGTTCATGTATTGGTAGCCAACAATAATTTATTCGTACTTTACAAAAAAAGAGAAAAAGAAGTCGTACTACAACTTCTCATTTACTCCACCCATCAGGTATTCTCTTTCCATTATCTCAGCTGATCACTACGGAGTATATAGAGATCCGCCCACTGTATTACAGGTTAGATTTCCATGTACCTGTTGATACAGATTACAGCCGAACGATTAAGATACTTTTTGGAAGACACATCTGTTCCTGTTTCAGCCTCAACCCACCATGCAGTCATATCACTATCTAGAAGAAAAATGCATATGGGCATGAATTTGCAAAGTGTTTTTGCAGAGTATTTTATAGCCATTTGTGAAAAGGAAGCAAAACAGCCCTGAAAGTAGGACCAAGAAGTTGAACATATTCCTGCCAGGATACTGCTTTGGAACAAGACCTCTTACAATAAATACACTGAGCAGTCGAGGTCCTCTATCTGCAACAACCAGGGAAGAAAGGAAGAGATAAGCAGCTGAGCTCTGCTGAGAGCTAGTGATCCTGGTCATGCTGCTAGGACTTTGCTAGTACACAGCTTACTACCTTCGTATAATGGAGCTGGTTCTCCTCATCTCCACAGTAAAGAAGCTTAAGAAACCTTCTTGTTTAAAGGCAAGAGAAGCTGAAGAGACTACCAGTCTACTAAAAAGAGACAGTTCAGCTACAGCCACTTTAGGGAGAAAAAGACTAAATGGTTAACTGGAAAAAAGCCTACTATACCAAGAGCTGTGTTGAATATGATGTTCACTGTACTAAGATCACATACTGGAGACCAGTAAGACCTTCCCTGATGCGTGACCTTCTGAAAACAAAACTTCTGACCCCAAAACTCCTGGCATTAGTTCACTAAGGGTATGATTTCTTCTGGAAGACTACAAGCCTATAAATTTAAACATGAAGACATAAACATGATTTTGCCACTGCAGCTGGAGCACATCCCCCAAAACTCTTGATATACCCACAAAAATATCAGTAATTAGAGAAGGATGCAACAGTGTTTGTAGCTGAACATTCTGGTGCCAACAGTCTACAATTCATTTATATACATCAGGAACAAAAGCAGCAGATGCCTGGCTACACTTATGTATTTGGATATGCCAAGCACACAAAATAGCCACAAATTAGAATCCTTAACTAAAAACCAGACAAAAAATACAGTCATAAAGTTCCCTCAAGGGCTTCTATCAATACGTAGACTGAAAGATTTGTACACTCGGCGCATAGGAGTGAATGCTTCTGTGAATCAAAGCACCCATGAGCACCAATCTAAGCCTGCCTGCCAAAGGAGAGCACATGATAACAAGATGAGAAGCTGCATATCATTCTGTAGCTTCCAGAAACCATAAATTCAATCTGACACAAATCAATTTTACATTAAGACAGCCAAAGACTCTCCAGACAGTTACCTTAACAGACCAGTTAAGCAGCTGCACAAAAATCTCTCAAGAGGAAAAAAAAAAAGATCTGAACTTCTTCTTGCCAAAAAGCCATTTAGTGCTTATAGAAAGCAGTTACAGTTTATAAAGACCAACAAGGGACAGAAGTTGCTTTCCAGACTTCACACTATAGCTAGAGTATTGTCCTGATAGAAAGCACTCTTTGATAGAACAAACCCAAAAGCAATCAGATTCTTTCCTATTGGTCTGAGATTCCTACAGAAATTGCAACAAGTCATCGCAACAAACTGGACTTCATAGCATTTTCCTTTATGGAGACTACCAAAAAAAAAATCCCTGCAGAACAGTTCAACTGGTACTTGAACCAAGTTGGACAAACATTACTGACAGTAGCTCTCAGGAAAAGCACGTTAAGCTCACCTTTCAAACCAAGCATCCTTACTGCAAGACATTTTGGGGGCGGAAGGCAGAGAAGGGTACATTTGTAGGATCCGTCTCCTATATGGATGAAGGTGATAGGTCTGACCAGCAGGCTCTCCATACGCTAATGCTCAAGTAGAAGAAATAGCATGCAAGTTAATAGCACGCATCTTGCATGTGGGAAACGATCACTTTTGGTTTTTTTTAAAGTCCTGTGAGTCTACAGTAAACAAAAGTATTTCTAATCTTTCCAGTTATTTATACATCTCACCAAGCATCTTCCTGTGTAAAGTTCAGAACTTACTCACATTCCTTATACACAACTTACTATATTTAAAAATACTCACTCTTTGTTTGAGCTCTGTTTAACTGAGCTACTTTAGTGATTTAAGTCAACAAGATAACACACTAAACAGCAGACAAAATGCAACCCTGATTTATGCTGCTGCACAGGAGTTGAAGTAACAAGTGGGAAGCAAGGAGCTTTCTTCACTGTAAGTGCAGTTGCCAAGCTCATTTCAAAACATAACTGACTGTAAGCCCCTCCAGTGCTCTCTCTGAATCTGTACAGAACTGAAAACAAGTCTGGCCCTGATTCTCAGACTTTTTTTTTTTTTAAATTATCCAGGGAAAAACAGACCATCTCTTCACACAGGAGATAGCACGGCTCTGGAAGTATGCAGTAAGTAGTATTGCCTCTCCATCTTCCAAACTGAGAAGGACAGTGAGAAAGCAACAAGTACGTATCCCATTCTCAGTCACCCACCTGAACTATAACAAAGTGTTAGCAACCAAATTCAGGATTCATTTATCAGAATGTTTTGTCCCTGGCTGTCACTCCAAAAATTTTACAGTCCAAGCTAACAGCTAAGTTCACAAAATACATTCAGTACTAGTACAGGGAGGTTCAACTGAAAGCCACGTGTTTAACTTCAGCATCTTTGTCTATTTACTAACTTCAGTGTGGAATACCGGATTGGGGAAAATTTCAGTATCAACCGTATGCTACAGAGTAAAGCAAGTACAAAAGAACTGTCTGAGAACACTTAAACCAAAATATGGGTCATGTCTGTCACTAAATAGCTTTGATATCAGAGTGGAGCCAAAGAGAACTTTTATAGGTCAGTCCAACACAGTCACTGCTGCGAATATGCCACATCCTCAGCTCCCACCCCCCAGAGCAGAGTGCTCTACGTACCTGATCATTTAGTTAAATTTCAAAACCCAGGGTATTAAAGGGTTTCAAAAAAACCCAGGGCAATTAACACCCAGGAAAATTCAAGCCTGTAGACAGACATTTGACAGAGTAGCCACATCTGTTTCATTTCTATCAGATAAAGACCACCACAGCCTATTAACTATTCTGAGTTGGCAGCAAAATCCCTCCCTCTATAGCTTTGGAACAGAATAAATTTAGCTTACTCTAGATTGTATTGAAGGATATTCTGCAGCACAATTCCCAGTGTTCAGAGAAAGTAATTAGAGGATTAGTCGCCTCTATTGGTCTCAGTTCCTGTTATTTTCATTGTGTTCTCAAATTCAAATCTTCCATCATTTTTCAGTAAGATTGATTCCGACAGGGGGAAGGAAGGAAAATTTATGTCCCTAAAATTTAAATATATCATTCCAGCTTAAAAATCCAAGCCACAAAGATTTGTTTTAAAATTTATAATACTGGAATTTGGTTTTAGCAGGCTGCGCCAGATGCACTCATATCCAGAAGTTACCACTTATCTCTTCTGCAGTTTATTAAAATTTAAAGCAAGCTTTACAGGCAACTTGCTTTATATTCGTATGCAATGTTAAATAAGAGAACAGCTCATCAAAAGCTATGTACTTCATACAACATGATTTTACCACTGTTTCCCTCCCTCCCCCAAACACACATACAGGCTCCCTCAGAAATAAGCAAGGCAGAACTCCGTCCTGTATTAACCCATTTTTTCTGTATGTACCTTTAGTAATAAGGCCCAAGTTATCTGAACATATGGTCAAAAAGACTTTTTTTTTTAAAGGTACAGCACAAGACTAGAGTTGCAGTAGCAAAGTTATGGGATACGTCACTATTTCTATGAAAAAATACAGACTAGTTCCCAGTGGGGTATGGGATTTGGGGTTTTATAGTGAATGAAACAAACACTGAGAAACAATATTAAACAACGACACAATGCACTTAGCAGGCTCACAGCGTAAACAAGGCATGGTTTTAATTAGGGCTATAGAATATCAAGTGCTTCTGAGGTTAAGCAGCCTACATTTATGTGGAGAATATAGAAGGTTTATGAAATTACATACAGCAAAAAGCATTTCATGTGCCTTTTTTCCCCCCAGCATGCCTGGGTACAAGTTCCTTACATAAAAATTAATCATGTTTCCCAGTATTAACTGATTTAAATCACGTTTTTAATTTGATGTCTTAAACAACTTGATGTCTTAAATCAGTTGTTTAAACCAGGTTTTAACAAGTTGGAAAAATCTTCCTTGCGTTGAACTCTTCTCCTGGTAGAGCTTTGAATCTCAGTCTTGTGACAGTTAAGAGTATTTAGCACTCAGTACTATTAGGCTGCCCGTAATAAAGATAAGAAATGAGTTTAAGATTATTGCTTACGTTTAAGAATTCATAAATTTACATATCTGTTTCTGAGTTTTAATAGCAATATTTGACATGTTTCAGAGTCAAACCACCTCACCCTCCACAATTTTACAAGTTTACCGAGAAGTAGGTAAAAAACCAAAACCACTCCCCCCCGCCAATATTTCATTTCTTAACCTCTTTTACACGCGCGGCACAACACACGCACAGTGTGAGGAGCCTGCAAGACTCCCCTGTATGACACCACACTGCGTTCAAATTACAGCTCTGTGAACTTCCAGAAGACTTTGCCCCAAGTTTAATGCTTTTGACTGCTGGTGAGAGATTCATTCTTTTCCCTTGCAGGCAGCACGCGAGCTAGAGATAGCCAGCTAAAGAGCATTGGTACAGACACCTACACATTTTGCATACAGCTGAAGAGATTACTGCTTACTCACTCACTCTTCGCAGCCCATGACCACCACTGTTGCCAATGGAACAGCTCGTGTAGAGGTTCCTGAACCTGTTTGGATCCGTGAGCTCAGCTATCCGATGCCCACCATTTAATGCATTTTTGACAAACTAAGCATTTTGAAGGACAACCTCTTTCATCCACACAACTGGGTCTGAAGCTTAGTCTGTTGACTATTCACATTACACATGTTTTTAAGCTTATTTGGCACGTGAAATGAATACATACTAACTGCTGTGTATTACAGACCAACATTCATAAAAGTTTCTCAGCTTTGATGACTCCAGCATAAAAATTAGGCTGCAGATTAAGAACAAAAGATTCCTTTCTGCAAGCCCTCTGCCAAAAAGCCCCATTACCGCTTTCCAGGGAGCTACCGCATAAAAGCATTCCCAGAATCGTCTAAATCATTTGCACCGTCCCTTTCATCTGCACCCACCTTCACCTCCAGACTTACCTGCCCTTTATGTTCTCTTGACCAAATATCTAATGACAGTTGTTGCATGATTCGGAAAATATATCACATTTTTTATATATGTAGTATATAATAAAAAACATTGAAATCACATGGCTTTGGGTCAAATGTTATTCAAATTCCAGTACACTTCTGGAGTATCTAGATGGTATCCAAAGGAATCATAGAATCATTAACGTTGGAAGAGACCTCTAAGATCATCGAGTCCAACCATCGACCCAACACCACCATGCCCACTAAACCAT
>NW_008794444.1:1295268-1333960 GCF_000699145.1 Aptenodytes forsteri
TTCTCCAGGCTAAACAACCCCAGTTCCCTCAGCCGCTCCTCAATAAGACTTGTTCTCCAGACCCTTCACCAGCCTCGTTGCCCTTCTCTGGACACGCTCCAGCACCTCGACGTCCTTCTTGTAGTGAGGGGCCCAAAACTGAACACAGTGTTCGAGGTGCGGCCTCTCACCAGGGCAGTACAGGGGCACGATCACTTCCCTAAGTGTGGGAATCCTAAACCTCAGGACACTGAATGTACAAATGGCAAGCAAAGTCAACTGCGTATGAGTGAATTGGGAAGCAGCTATAGTGACTCCTTGGAGCAAACGCTATCTACAAATAAATGATCAGATTATCTAATGCAGGCAGCAGTAGAAAAAATCATGAACAGGCTTTTTTTTTTTAATAAACAGCAGTGACCATGAAGATCAAACTGCAAAAACTGATCAGCCATCACTCTGCTGAGCTAAAAAAGTAATTTAAGAATAGCAAATGTGGGAATCTGCCCTGAAACCAATTGATTCTTTCACAAGGTATGAACTGTAAAGCTACAAAAACCAGCAGGAAGCCTAATTAATGACAACAAATGAAAATGGCAATCCAGATCAAATGCCAGATAAAAAAATAACATATTTTTAGAGCAAATATAATAAATGGAAATCCAAAGAAAAAGATAATCTCTTCAAAGTTAATATACTGAAGAAAGTATTCAAATTCACATTTAAGGTAACTGAAAAAAGCTTATCAGTTTTTGTAACAACCACCGGACAAGCTAGTACAGATTCACTGATCCTTAAAAACAAGACCTAAACAACATAGTACTGTTGGAGAAATGCAGACCACACAGAGTGCAATGCCAACACAAAAATTCTTTTTATGTACAGATTGTACACAAACAGTGAGCTTTACTTAAAGAATTACTTTTAGAAAACTGTAGCAGAACCCCTATTCAATTCTTCTATAAACACGTTAAGGAAGGGTTTGAGTCTGTCTCAATAACTGAATGCACTCCCCACCTGCAACATGACTTTGAACAACTTACTGTCTCAGCACGTCTTGTCCTATCAAAACATTAATTTTTGCATTGACTCTCCCATGCTTTATTAAATCTCCGGCATAACGGCATTCATTCATTAACAGAAAGCCTAGTAAGTGAGGTAATATGTAGAAAACACTTCACAACTAAAAGGTTTTTTTTCAGCTACATTAACCTATCCTGCTATATCAACCTCTATTATTGTTATAGCTATTATGTAAGTAATTTAGAACACCTTTTAATAAAGTATCTCATTTTGTCCTTTTCATTTCTGTACCTGGTAACTGATGTAAGATTATTTTCACTCAAGAGATTCGCCCTCTGACTGTTAAGTTAGGTCAGCGAGTATGGATAACAGATTAAAGTGATTGGTGGAAGCTATAAACCAAAATTTATGGTTGATTATAAACCACCACTTTATACTACATACAGTATCATTCCAAATTTACAATTCTGCAGATTAAATACAAACTTCAGTTTGAGAATTTTTTTATATTGGATTTTGTTATTGAGCCTCTGTAAGAGTAGCAAATAATCTCTTAAATCTATGTACTCTGTTAAAGGTGGACGGCATCTGCTTTGTCTAACGAAGCACCAGAAACAAAGCGCCCCGACAGCTGAGAGGGTTTCTCCACATCCATGAAGGCATGGGCTTTTACCTCCTTCCCTGCAATACGATGCCTCTGCAGACAGAGCTGAAGTTACAAGTCACATATGGGCAATAAAGCTGGTATCTTCCTTTGATCTTCCAAGACTAATGCTTCCCAGGTTTTCTATCTACATTGCATACACAGATACTACCTCCCTCTCTATAAGCACAATCATTTTCTACACCTAAAAAAAAAGTCTCAATTTTGGCATTTAGTCACAAACAGCCCTAATTTGTTTTTACAACATCTGTTACCCTCCACATCTAGTGTTAAGTTAGGAGTATGGATAACAGATTTAAAGTGATGGTGGAAGCTATAAACCAAAATTTATGGTTGATTATAAACCACCACTTTATACTACATACAGTATCATTCCAAATTTACAATTCTGCAGATTAAATACAAACCAGTTTGAGAATTTTTTTATATTGGATTTTGTTATTGAGCCTCTGTAAGAGTAGCAAATAATCTCTTAAATCTATGTACTCTGTTAAAGGTGGACGGCATCTGCTTTGTCTAACGAAGCACCAGAAACAAAGCGCCCCGACAGCTGAGAGGGTTTCTCCACATCCATGAAGGCATGGGCTTTTACCTCCTTCCCTGCAATACGATGCCTCTGCAGACAGAGCTGAAGTTACAAGTCACATATGGGCAATAAAGCTGGTATCTTCCTTTGATCTTCCAAGACTAATGCTTCCCAGGTTTTCCATCCACATTGCATACACAGATACTACCTCCCTCCCTATAAGCACAATTATTTTCTACACCTAAAAAAAAAAAGTCTCAATTTTGGCATTTAGTCACAAACAGCCCTAATTTGTTTTTACAACATCTGTTACCCTCCACATCTAGTTTCATGCATTGCAAACAGTGGCTACCATAACATACAAGAATATTTTCCATCATTCTCAAGACACCATAGTTACTGCAACATAACTTACCTCACCCCCCACCCCAACCTTAGAGAAAACAGTGAACACCTGCTTCAGAATAACCAAATACCTTTGTGCACTTAATATTGATTTCTCCAAAAGAGCACTTCAAGTAATCCAGAGTTTAAAAATCTTAATTATCATTTCTTTATCAGCTCCAATTTTCCCCATGCCAGATATCTTCCAATTTCATCCAGTTGTCCCCGTATTGGTTTAAGTACACCGTGTTTGGCTAAGATCTTTCAATCTGTGCCATGCTAATTTGACTTCATCAAGATATTAGTCATCTTTCTTACTAGCTTGCTCCAATAGTTAACTATTCTCCTAAAAAGCTTCCCATTTGAGTTGGTTTGGCTTCAGCTTCTAGCTCTCATTATTGATTCTCCTGCTAGAACAGAATGCCTTTTAGTATCCTGTATTTTCATGGCCGCAGGATGCACACTAACGGAGCTCAATAGTCTTTGAGAAGCAAAACAGACTGTTCTTCAAGGAGCTTCAGCTTTCACGCAGTGGCAAGTTAAAATTGCTAGGCAGTTACTGCAGTTTAGAAGCAAATTTGTGAGCCACTTTCTGCCATAGAAATGGCAGTTTCTTGAGTAGCTGTGGTAACTTGTAGAATAGCTAGTTTAAGCTGCCAGCTTTTTGATTTGATGCTATAGAAGTCAGAGCCTCTGTATTTTCTCCTTCAAATCAATTTTGCAACTCCTGTTTGCGTCCTCTCCAGTTTTTCAAAATCCTTCTGAAAACTTGACAGCAGAACTGCACACAGTATTTCATTAAGCAGCCTCATCAACATAGACTGTACAATGCCACCATTCCCTTACTCCTACTACTGCCCTTTTCATCCAAGCCAAGAATTCTATTGCTCCTTTTTACTGATTGTAGAAAACTCTGGCTCCAAGACACAGTCCCTGTTGCAATAGCTATAGACCCTACAGAAACCCTCCAAATATTTAGCTTTGTGAGTATTTTGGTTATAGTTGGATTACAAATAACATGCCTTTTTTAAAAACCCATATCACCAAGCCATCTAGACAACTCTATGCAGTCACCTTTATTTTATTTACCCTTCTGAAAGTTGAACTGCTACAAATTTTGTCAAATGAAGTTTGTGGGGTTTGTTTGTTTGTTTGTTTTTTTTTGGGGGGGGGGTTGCTTTTTTAAAATTTTCTTTCATATGATGCATTTAATGCAGCAAATTCCTTACCTCTATGGAATCCCATTAGCATTCAGCCCAGGAATTTAAGTTTCCCAAATAATTTCTTGGGATTTAAATGAATTAATAGCCAGCTGATAATGGTTAAGATAATACCACATAGGGCTCCTTCCCATTTCTCTCTTCTTGATTTTTCATACTAGAATATCATTAACTAAAAAAAAAATCTTGAAGAATAAGGAAGCTACAATACACAAGTTATCGTCAAGCAACTGTCGTACCATCCTTGTACACAATTCTCACTTCACAGCATCACACAATACTGCGGGACACTAGCAGTTATTTTATCCCCCTCAGTTAAAAACAAGTAAGCTTCCTCACGTTCACCATAGTAACAGCACAGTCAGACTGTTATCACCAGGCAGCTGAACCACAATAACGTGTTTAGGATTATATGCCACAGGGTATCTATCGATACAGTTAATCAGACAAGCTTGCATGACGAGGTCCTGTATAAATCAGTAGATTGACAAAAGCATGTTATCCACATAATTGTGTTCACTAGCACTGTATTCCCATCCTGTACATGGAGTTACAAGACATTCAACTCAGGTCCCTAATCATCCAGTTTACCTTTTCATGCTCTTAGCGGACCATTAAAACTCTTCAGGAATTCCCCCACTGCTCTAATACCAGCAATCAATTACCAAGCCAGTGTGCACGCTCACTCTCTCTCTTTGGCCACTTAGGATTCTTGGAAACACACCCGTTTAAAAGTGTTTTTTCTAGTACTTACTCAATAGACCAGGACTCACTTTATAACCCTCCAGTGAATAGACACATACTGTTCTGCTTTTCTCCCCAAATACAGGCAACAAATAATGTATGAACTGGGATGAAAAGGCACTAAAGATGTGCTGTGCAAGCTTTATCGTGCCCACCTACCTTTGGGAAGGAAACAGCCAGGCTCTCTCATGTTCCTAACAAACTTAAAGAATGCCTCATGACTTTAACTCTAGGAAAGATACTGTAAGGGGCCCAATCTAACTGAAATGGATGAGGAACTAGATCATGGCATTCATGCTACGCTCCTGACCCCTTCCTCAACAAACAGGAGAGCAAGTAGCTTAGAATACCACATTCCCCCTTTCTACTTCTCCATATGCTTTCTGAAAGCATCCTTTATTATATCAGCATTTCATTTACGCAAATCATCAGCAAGTTACAGAAATGCCAAAGTTTCTTCTCAAGTGATGACTTACAGAGATTCCTTGCATTTTTATGTAGGCAAGCAAGGAATTTCCTTAGACTAAAACCTGCCGAACGAGAAGTTTCTCACATACGCTGCTTAACACACTTACCATAGACAGTTCTCCCGGGTGCTCTAAATTGTCTTCAACCCAGATAACAATCCCACTTGCAAAAAAATTAGGGTCATCCTTCATATAGTCCTGTCTTCCATTGAAATGGAACAAAATAATGCACAACACTAGAATATTTAATTCTCACTGGTCATGGTATGTTTTTTCCCCTCCTCCTTGCCGACGGGGCCTGAGAAAGCCAGGATTTGCATGGTGCCAAATCTATATATTGACATATTCTCTTTTAAGAAAAATATTTTGTGGTATAACCTCTATTTCTAAAAATAAATATTGAACAATAGTTAACATTCATTTTCCAGGCATAGACAGAATACTGTGAATTGCAGATAGCAACTTAAGCACATTCTTTTCAAAAGATTATAGACATTCCCTTAACAAGGAGCTACAAAATGTATAAACTATTCATTTCCCCTGACTTGCACTCAACACTTAAATGCTGGCAAAGATATCACCGTACATACTATGGAAAAATAACTATGCCCCACTAATACATAAGCAAAAAAGAGCATTTAATTGTAAATAAAAAAATTCTAATATGAATTATATGGAGTTTAATCATTTAAAAGGTCTTGAAATATCAGCTGTCCAACTGACACACATTCTTACACAGTAGAAAGTATAAGCATCAGAGTTTTTTTGTCCATAACCCAACGCATCTTTATTACAGTCTTGTGCTGAGGCTCAAACGTTGATTTGATAGCTAAAATTGTCAAATGAAAGAAGGTTTAAGTGTTATGAAAAGACAAAGCACTACCTGAAGAGGATGACGGTACTACGATGCATGACTAACAGCCTGGAAGGTCTTAAGTATTAAATACTTGCCCTCAGGGTTGATTATCAAACCTAAAACTTCAGGAAAGCCTGCTTAAATACACACTATCCCATCATGAAATTGTTGTCATAGCATAAGGTTTTAAGAGTTAAATTTTTAAGTGCCTGTCAAATTGTATTACGCAATATTAGAAATACACCAATTTAAAGCCATTTCAGAGATGCAGTTGTCCTTGTCTTTAGCCGATAGCAGTGAATGAGCTGATGCAGCAAAACAGTCAATACTTTTGCTACATTGCCATCAAACAAGTACGTTTAAATACTAGAAGGTCTGTCAGAACTCACACAGATTCTCCTGTTGCTACAAGAACCACAAAACAGGGTGGGTAAGTGTTCCATCTGCAGCTATGAAATACTACACACAAAAGTATTTGTTGTGTCTGCTGAATCCTGAACTTCACCCTGCTGGGAAACAGAAGCAGCTAAAGCGGAGCCACTTTAATGAAGCCCCACGGGAGTACAAAGATAGAGATAATTGCAGCTTTGTATCACTGCACATCAACCTAACTTCTGTTAGGAAGTTCAAACGCAATTTCACAAATTAATGCAAGTTTTGTTTGGTTTTTTTTAGTTAAAACAAACAAAAAAAACCACACAGCACTTATGGAAAAGGCATTCATAAAAGAACAATGCGCTTAAGTTGTAAGAACAAAAGACAGACATTCCTCGTGGAGGAAAAAAGCCGAGTTGTTACTATGAAGCTTCTCCAGTGCAAACGCTACAGGAAAAACGGGCTGAAATTCTGTCCAGGCCTGGAAAGACTCATTTTATTTGTGACGCTAGGAGATCACAAATCACTGTTCTGCCGCTAGACACGCAGCTAGATGACTGACACTTTCTGCTCAGACTAGCTTCCAAACAAAATAATAGTTTTCAGGAAACGATAGCTATGAAAGAACAGCATGTATCCTACATTTTTCCCTTCAGTAGCAAAAGGCCTCAGTACCAAGGAAAATACAAAAACAGCAGCAGAGTTTGAAGTCAACTGTAACATGTAATTTTTAATGCTTGCCTCTGTGCATCTCACTTAGCAAAGCGTATAAAGTACTGATTTTCACTATGAAATAGTAAAATGAAGAGATTATCTAGTGTAACTAATATTCTAATTATAGAAGCGTGTTTATTACTCCAAGATTCCCCTTCACAGAAATATGAACAAACAGCAATGCAATAAAATCCTACAATTTCCCGCTTTACAGAGTTAAGACCTATTTATTCATTAAGACTCAAAACTAGGATTCAATGAAGACTTTAGAATTTAAGCCAGAACCAGCAGTGTTCTGAACTACTTTCATGAACACAGGCATTGAAAACAAATGATTGAGAACAATTTGTAGTTCTATATTTTAGATCAAAATACCTTTTCCAGATCTAATGTTGTATGTGAATATTCTGTCAACACATCCCCTCCCTTTTTGTTGCTACACTGCCACAAGTTGTGTTCAGAGACAAGGAAAGACACTTGCTATGGCAAAAACAAGTTTCTCGTTTTGTCATCTCAAGAGGAAAAAAATAAAAATCAAATGCGACCAACATGGAGCGATGGATCAACACGGTGGAAGTGTTAGTGGTATGAATGAAAACTGGGACATATCAAGTCTCACAATTCCTGAGCATACTAGACTATTTTTACTTTACGTATTCCAGTAGGAACAAGGCTCTACAACAGTACTGAGTGCTAAGCACAGTGCATATATGTTTTATATATTAAATGCAAAATGAGAAGGAAAATTATCTTTAAAAAAACCCTGTGAGTATAGTTTTAACATTTTTTCTTTCCAAAAAGAAAATGTTCAGCAATGTTTTTGTAAAAAGCTCAGCAAAGGCATCTCACTGATACCTATCACAGGCCAACTAGAAAAAGAAAAACCAAAACAAAAAGCCAACCTCAAGACTCCTGGTGTCCCTTACTTCCCAGTGACAAGAGAGCACTGAGTAGAGGAGCAGAACAAGATGGGTAATTGGCAGGGGATGGGAGAGGGGAGGTGTGTTGGGAAGGAGAATAATTGCTGAAGGGCTTTAGCCCATCCTTTCAAACCAATTCATTAAATGAAAGGCCCACTTCTTTAAGCTATGCATTATATCCATTTTCATAAGATACACAGGAGATTATGCATAAGGGAAAAAAAGACAAACAGCAAGCTTCTTTATCAGCTTACTTCTATGTTATATGTCATCTTCTCATGAAAAGTTATTAGAATACATTCTTCCAAAACTATGTCACAGCTTGATCCTGTATATCAATTATTTAAGAGTTTAATGCAACCTCCTCAGCCCCAATTTTTAATGCTTTAAAATCTTGGCAAAGTTAGGAACTAATTCCCAACCTAACAACTTGGCAGCAATTCACCCAAACCACCAAATCAGCGAGCAAGTCTCCATTCTGTTTACACATACAACCAACCAAACTGCATACTTGACGAGAAGACAACCCGCCCCAGAAAGGTATCAATCTTAGTTTCTGCCAAAAGCACGTTAATATAACCACAGGCCCTATTTTAAAGGCAAGGTGTTTTCCTCCCCCAATGTGAAGCAAAACATACACTCAGTGTAACAAACTATTAATATAGAACTACTAGAGCAAGGCACAATCATAAATTAGATTAATACAGCACTGACAATGCCAAGACATTTAGTACATTTTTGGCCTTTCTGCTCCACATGCAATTGTTTGCTGTTGACAAAGTTATGTTAGTGAATTCCATCAAAGGTGAATCTTACTCCACTCCAAGTCTTCCACTAGTCTGCATGAAAGAGCATTCAAACATCATACTGGCTCTAGTTAGCAGGCACTAAATAAACAGATTTAAATGTATCCAAGATGCTTCATGAAAAAGGGTTGCAACTGTAAATTGCATGCCCCCCCCAATAGGTTGTAAGTTTTAACACTAGTCATCTGTTTTAGTAACAAGAGGAGTGTGGTATCTAGATGAATGCATAAACAAAAAAAACCCTAAAAATTAAGTGCATAAGCAGGAAACCATCCTGTCAAATTAATGTGAAGACTTTGGCCAGTCACTGAAACAAGACTGAGTCCTTAATATTTGAATTAGGAAGTTTTCCGTTTTAAAGAAAACCTACTTTTTATCTTCATTGTCCTTCAAATACATATTGATACACAACAGGAAAAGTTATACAAATGATACAGAAGAGACATTATGTACCTTTAACAAGTGTTCTAAGTGCTCTCTCCTTCCTGTTAATCAAGCCTGAGAAACATGAGACTGAGAATCCCAGAACACTAAACAGGCTGATTAGACAGAATCGAGGTATCTGTGATTTATGAACTTTTACTAGTACTAATAACTCAATTCACAAGTTGGCAAATGAAAGGCAAGAAAGTACTGTCTTCAAGACAGAGCATTCAGGGCTAATAAAGCCAGCCCTAAATAGGAGTAGGGCTATGCACAATTAACAAACGATTCTGGGTATGACATTTCCTTCAAGACGACTTCCTTGACTTCAGAACAAGTAGTATCTGAATCTTGGCAGGAGTACAGAAAAAAAATGACTCTGCAGATACTCCTTGAGTGTTTGGCAGAAAAATTACTGAAGGACAACAGGTTACACGAGGCTCCAAAATGTCAAATATCTACTGTATCCAAACTTGCTAGAATTCCTTCCAGAGTCACCTTCAGCTGGGGTTAAATCAGCAATTAAGTTACCTAAACTGGTATGACCTACTGTACGCATCAGATGTCTAAGCCGCTACTGAGTCAATGGAGCCTTGACCAAATCAGTTTGCTCTAAAACAGGCACGTGCTGCTCAGCTGAGCTGCCTTTCTAGACTCCGCTGTCTTATGGACTAAACCTGCACAGACAAGGCTTCAGCGTCTTCACACATACACAGCAAGTGTGTCAACACAGGCGTCAGTCTCGGACTCAAGCCCTGCCTTAATGGCCCTCACACTCCTTTCGATGACCTCCACAAGTAAGAGCTGCTGAAACAGCTAGGCTGCCGAAGTGATGGACTATCTCCACTGTATCTACCTTTGAGCACTGTTGTGGTGTTTTGGTTTTATCCAGTGCAAAGTGGCTTATTCAGAGCGATTCTAGGCAGGGCTGTTACACTTACAGCTGGGAGCAAGATTATTTGAGTACCAGAGATCATCGAATTCACATTAATGCTCTGCCATCAACACTGCAGCTAAGCATTACGTGGCAAACAATAGAACTGAAAGGATTACTGCTTCGTGAAAGCTGTAACGTTTGCTAGTCGAGGCAGAACTATCATTTCTCAGCATTTGCATAGCCCGCAATCCTACCTGAGGCAGAGGTACTGTTCGTTACATTCCAAAATCTTCTCCTTTTCAGAGATTTGTTTGAAGCAATCTAACCCTTCGACTTAGGAGGGTGCCTCTACGCTCCTGTTTCAAAGTGGTTTAGTGCTTTTAAGGCTAAATGTGGTTACCTTCACTGCTGCCAAGTAAAACAAATTACTACATCAGTCTGACAAAAAACCTCAGTACGTTCATACTGCCACGCTATATGATGGTGTTCCCTCTTGTCATCTGTATTTGGTATGCATATATGTATTTTTATTTATCATTAGGGCTAAAGTTTAATCAGAGTATTTTCTACACAGAATTCCTGAGGATTTACTCACACAGTCACAGAGAAAAATCAGGGCCCTACTTTTTCGTCTTAGCAAGTACATCTTCACCTGCAGAGAGAGAAAGATTGCAGGAAGGGAAATCCCTCCTTAAGGTGATGGAATCAAGCGACACAATGCCACTGCTTCACCACCACCATCACACAAATGTCGACTTCCCAAAGCATTAGACAGTGTTCCACATCAAGAGTTTACAGAGTGAGGAAAACTGCAATTAAAGCAGTAGCAGACAGGACAGCAGGAAGTATGCAGATACTGGTATAGAGGGACATAATCCTAGGGCACTAAGGATTACAACTAAACTTGGATGTTACAGAGGTCTGCAGGGGAGGTACAGGCTAATCCATCAGGATTTGGGGATGTTCCTCACATCTGCTCATCACAAAAATGCCTTCTGAACTTGAAGGTCTGGAATTAAACCCCACAGCAAACAGGAAGAAAAGCGTTCTGCCAAAGGGTTTTAATTGTAAAGAAGTAGTTGTTGTCCAACATCCAATACTGGAACAAAGTACAAGGTATAGAACATACACTCCTGTTTGGACTTATTGAATGAACTCTGTACCCAAATTTTACTGTAACGAGTTTTATATCCACTGATCTGAAGCTACACATTCTTTCTCTTAAAAAAATTCCAATATTCTTTAAATAACGATTGGAATGCTTTCTTTTTTCCCAATCCCTAAAATATTTCCATGGCAAAAACCATAAAACCAGTTTAGAAAAATATCTGTAAAACATATGTTGCATCATCTAAATATCTACACTACATAGGTATTTGACAAAAACACTTCTGGAAAAGTTTTGAATTAGAGTAATGAATGGGGCTACCTTAACTCAACAGCCTAACCTTTTTCACAATCCACTTGAGACCTTGGGTATACTCACACATCCAAAGGAACTTAACATATGCAACTTCTTTCCTTTTCTACTATTTCCAGGAAAAAAAGTTCCTTAGGAAGAGTCCTGTTTTTCATATGCCTCACATAATGATACAGTAATACTCTCAACTCCAGCAGTATCTGTTACTATAGTGCAAAGATACTAAAAAATAACATTAAATAACCAAGATATTTTTAACCAAGGAAACTAGTTAGACCTTCCCAGTAACAGTCAAGATCATAACAGAGTGATATTTTACGATATTTAACATGGGCTGTCTCTTGCACAAAATTGCAGACATTTTGTTTTGACTTACAGTTTATTTATTACACTCAAGCAGCAATAGTCAATTTTTGTGACAAAACACCAAACAGTAAGATTTGAGAAAGCTTCGAGGGGGAGGGATGAGTTAGGAAGAACACTTTATGAGCTATTAGAAGTTTCACAATCCAGCTTTCCAAGGCCAGCTTTTCATTTGGAACAAAATAAGAGCAGCTGCCCATGCTGAAGCGAGGTCAGCTTTGTTCCTGCCTGCCTCCCACCTGGACCACCAAGGCACTGCCTTATTGCTGACCTTTAGCAGTGGAAGATTCTTTGGTGGGCTGAAGCAGAGAGAAAATGGTGTGGAAAACCAAACACTAGCATAAGAAAACAGGGAGGAGGAAAAATTTCTGCATGTCTTACACAGTAGTCTATTGTCTGAAGTTTATAATAGTAAATGTCATTATACGAAGGCTAGCAGTCAAAAGTAATCCACAAAGCCCCCCCAAAGTTCCTTTCAGTTCTCCTTCCAGTTTTTGTGGGTTTGCAGTCACTAGCCTGTTCAATATTTCCTCCAAACCTGCTTTGTAGAAAATTCAAAACTAGTAAGGTTTGGATATATAAAGTACAGTTGCCACCAAATGTGCAAACTAGAGAAATCAGCCTATAATAGTTGAAGGTTTTTTTGACCGTTCATGCACTTTTTTTGCATCCATGCAGTACAGATAAAAAGTTTTGCTTTAATAACACTCACCAAGCACTCTAAAACCTCAAGCACAAAAAAACCCGCACCTCTCCCTCACCTTCTCTCAATCACACCATCTCCTTAATTACCTCTTCTGGAATTCTGGACTCAGGAGGAGACTGCACATTAAACAGATGCATAGTCAAAATACTGTTAAGGAAAGAGCTTCAAAGCGAGGTCTCTTGGTTATCTGTGTGATCAGCTTACGTCCACCCATACAGTGAGGGACTCCAAGCAGAATTACCTGAAGACCCAGTTGTGCGAAAAAGTCTCCCAGAGTCCACGCTTAAGCCAAGGACTGCAGGACAGCTTTTTCCAAGTACAGCATCTAGATATTTCGGCAGTAGTGTTGTGTTTTTCTGGTGACATGTAACTAAGGCCAATCTCGGGAGCTGAACCATTCTTTAGGAACAGTTCAGTCACATCAACGCAAGAGAGACCACAACGGGTCTTAACACAGCTAGGAGAAGATCGCCAAACCTTTGGCCATTTGTGGTTGAGATGGGGAGTTGCTGGTCCTATGAATTTAGTTGTGTCAGTATGAGAAGACAGCACAACTCACTCAAGAATGCACACACCTTATAAAGACAGAGAGGAAAAAGGTGAAATAATCTCATTCAGCTGAAATTAAGCTTCAGCAACAGCAGCTGCTTAGGAAGAGCACTGTCTGGGGAAGGGAACAGAAGCTCTAATCCTCAGAGGCTGTAACCCCTACCCAAAGAACAGATTCTAGAGAATTCCCCAAAGAGCTGGAGAACAAGCAAGCTGCTACAGGTTCAGAAATACCCTGATCATCAGGGATGTAAATGTGTACGCTCTGGTTCCACAAAGTCCTGATTCCCAGAAGAAGTCTGATCCTACAAAAGAAAGTATCTCTTCAGTTAAACTTAACTGAGATTTGAGATTAACTAGCAATAAAAACCAGAAGTTTGCCTTGCTGCAGAGCAAGCATAAAATGTGGTTTATATCACCAGGAAAGTTCCAGGTTCTTTTCAGATTCCCCTGCACAAGAACAACATCCCTCACTGAAGGTGAACAGTACTGTTTTAGACACAAGACCTATCCAAGCTGCAAACTGGGAGCGCGTTGTCATTTAAGCCTCCAATCAGTTAAGAAGTCTGGGAGGAGAAACAGAATTGTGCAGCTACAGGTAACTACACAACAGGCCCTGGAACCGGCAGTTTGTTTGGGCACATGGGAGCCATGAAAGAAAACTAAATAAAAATCAAACCTATGTTTGCTTCCCCTTTCCTTACTCTGGGTTAGGGCAAAAGAGAGAAAAGTATGTCTCAGTACCTCAAACCTAGAAAACAGGAACGGTTTCCCAGGGAAATCTCTGGAACCACAAAAGTGGTAGTTGTCAACATCCAAGGCTGAGAGCGCAACACTTCTGGATGATCCCAGTCCAAGACAGATCACTGTTAAGACACTGGTCTCGTTCTCACGAGCAATCAGCCAAATGCCAGGCCAGCAGTCACTGGAGTGAGAGTGCCAGGGGGAATATGCAAATCCAACTTCAGTGCACCAAATCCACAGTTTTCCAGCTTGACAGGGACCAATACCCCTCCTTGCTTGCCGGTATCAAAAAGCAGAGGAGAAGGCATTCATCATTCCCTGACTGTGGTGAACTCAGTGTAGGGGAGATCTCTCTGAACTCACACTGATATGGAGGTGGAAGAAAACCAAGTACTGTACAACCAAGCAAGTTGGCAGTGCTGGGCCTTTAATGAGCTTCCTCGAGTCAAAGCGATAGGCATCTGCTGTTACTGAAATTAGAAGGCCAAAGTATATATTACCACATGCATTATCTCACACCAGGCATCTGTAGAGTCCAGAACTTCCTGAAGTACTGGCAGAATCACTATGGACAAGAGACATATGCAGAATTTAAAGACAAGTCTGGACACAACACACGCAGTCTCGCATGGAGGTCATGTAAGTACAAGCTCTGATGTAGACCCAATGGCTAGACGAGCTTGTTTTCATGGAAGGACAGCTCATGAGATGATCAAAAAAAAGATAATGATCTCACAGAAGCAAACCCATAGTGCTAAAGAATTCTGAATTGCTCTTACGACTGCCAAACACAGATAACAGAACATTTCTGCACACAGTGCTAAAGAGCTTGGCGCATTCAGCAAATGAAGCATCACCATAAGATCTTTTGAAGGGATGTATCCCCAGCAACGTGCTTATCCTGATAAAGTACTCCCTGTTTTCTCTTAAAATCTTTGTGAGGTCTTTGGTGTTGAGTAGGAGCAAAACAGCAGAATCCCAAAACGAAGTAGTCCTGCATCTAAAAGAAAGCATAAACACATCTCAGACAAGAGACCTACAAACAGTGGAAAGAGGAATCTTGTAGTCTCACAAGTCGGTCACCCCCCTAGTACTTGACTTAGTGAACAGATAAAATTACTCATTTTACAGATGCAGCCATAAAAGACTCCCCAGAAGAGAAATATTTAGATTTTGTTCTTTCCATCAACAGAAAATCTCAAAGCACTCTGGAAACTAAGTATTTTCTAATTTGTAAAACAGGAATAGCAGCTGTTTGTTTCTTTGAAAAGTTACTGTTGGCCCATGAAGCTTGAATTGCTTTCTGTGTTTTCAAAATAATTGCCCTCTCAACAAAGCCTTAGAGCCATAGGAGTCTCATCTACTCTTTGATGCAGTTCCAGGAAAGTTGTTCCATACTGCTGTGACTGAGTATATGCTACCTGATGTTTTCCAAAACACAACCTTCCATCCATTTAAGACAATTTTATTTGGACATTACAGTTTGAGGTAACAGGAAAGGCACATACATCATTAGTTGCATGTTCCTCTTGTCACCACACTTTCTTTCGAGCATGAGACAACCTATATACATACCATTAGCAACAAATACTCCAAGAACCTTCAATTTCATTGAAAGAGGGTAATGCAAGAATAAGATGCACACTGTCTTACACCTCTTCATAGTGCCAGAACATCTGTCTTCAGTTCTGTGGTACAAGTCTCAGCCAAGGACAGGCTCTGTGTCACATGGGTTATTAAACCTACATTCTATACAGCCTAGAATCCAACTGTCTCTCTCTACAGGGGCTTTGCAGTTCAAAGCTAACATGAAAGTCACACTTCAGACTTGCGTAAAGTTCCCCCATGACAGAGGTGGTAAAGCATGTTTCCAAAACAGTAGCTAGGAACTCCTGTATTATAGATGCTAAGAGTCCCAGGCTCTTCTAACAGTTGTATACAAGCCCCTGTAGTCATCAGGCTGTTCATAATTGTGCTGCAGCACAGCCCACCCAAACACCTGGAACACAACAGCAGATTGTCATCACTTTTTAATATTCTGGGGAGGTTCTCACTTAGTAATGCCAACTTGCAATGATGTGTTATCCCCGACAGCAAGTTCAAAAGGCAGTACCACCACGCAGGCAGAAACATTACGCTCAGTCCATGCAGCTTCATTTGATCTGAAAACAGTTTTGGGTTTTCTCCTAACTTTTAGGAAGCTCAGACCAGCCCACCTCTCAGGAGACATGCGCTTCTAAGACCAGATCCATTCCAGGCAATTAAGAGTCCTAATAGCATAAATGTGTAACAGGACAGAGCTTCAACACTACAGTAGGTAGTCCAAAAATTTCTGCTCTAAATCCTGAGGAATGGTGGGGAAGCATGCAGAAACCAGTCAAATTGGAGCAAGTTAGTTTTAAACAAGCCGTGCTACATGAAGCTAAAGTATTGAAATTGTTGTCTTTCAGTGAAACGAGTGGCTGTGCTGCCTGCAGTACAAATCCTACTTGTCACTCTTCCAGTGGCACAAACAATTGAGGACGTTCCCTGATGGGCAGCAAAGGTTTGCAGCGCCTGACCTTACACCACAGCATTTGAAACTCAGCTGAGATACAGTCTCCGCTTTATCTAGCTCTCCATTTCCACAAGACTAAACTCCCCCAGGTTATTTCTGACAGGGTAAAAGAAGTTGCAAACTGATAGATATTGCACAGTGGTGGGCTACACAGCTTAACTCCCTGCGGGAAGTGAAGTAGAAGCGTATGGGGAAAATGCAATGCTCCCGAGTTTAACACTAGCCCTTGGTGATCACTGCACCTTCCTCTGCTTTCAAAGGGCACCCAAATTCAAGTAGAATCTGCTCTAAATATTGATTTATAGCAGATGTAGTTTAGACAGAGTTTACAAGGGAAGCATTTTTTGATCTTTTGTCTACCCTCTGAAGGGAGAGCGTGAAGACAAAAAACAATGTTAAGTCATTAAAAAAAACAAACTGTTGTAGTCCTCAGCAATTTTTAATTCCCCTTCCTTCACTAAACATCTGTTTTTTCTTAGAAAACACTGTAAAGTGATTTTTCCAAAACCTTTGACATGCATTCTGCTCAATAGGTCCCAAAAGCTCAGGAAGGAGACCCTCAAAGTAACAGTTGTCATTTATTAAGCCCTACTAATGAAATTGGCCTAACTATTTTCTTCTGTCTAACGATCCCCTACTATTTGCAAGGGCAAGGGGATAGTGTCTTAGCATGTTAAGATGATGCTCATTTAATAGAGGAAAAGGACACTCTACACCAAGGAAACTATTATTCAAGTAGACTCAGTCTGATGAGCCAAGAAAAAGCTGCCTCTGCACAACTCGGGACTCAAGATACCTATGTGATTAAGTTACTTCAGAACAAATTAGTGCTCCGTGAACTGATTACACCATAAATAAGCCCAGTAGGAAACAGAGAAGCCACTGACAGTTACAGTAGCCTCCTGACAGCAGCTGAGCTCTACAGCTCTCATCCAGAATGAACACCAAAAAGCTGTCAGTGCCAAAAGGATTTCTGGTCTTTTTACTCAAAATTCGCAAAGTATGTCAAAGCAGATGCAATATCTACAGTAGATAACTAATGACAAGAATCCTACACTTTCATTTTCTGTCGTCACTCAAAGCACAAATTGCAGCTCTCTCCCCAACCTAATAATTATTCGTATGGCTGCATTTTGTTCTTTCCAGTAGCAGCATGAAACTTGATTTGAGCTGCAGGAACCCAGCCAGTGACTATACAAGCTGCTGTTGTGATAGCACAAAGCAGAAGCCAACTCGGCAGGTAACTGGACTTGAAGTCGGAATGATCTTCCCCAGCCAGCTTGAAATAGTAATTTCATAGGGGAGAAAATAGGTTGTCTTTAACTACCACAGGTTATCAAAGGAAAACTTTGACCCCAAGAAAGACAGGCATAATAAATACCAAGACATACCATCATAAAAAGGTATTAAAGGTGGAGTTTTTTGTACTCTGCAGCAATTCAAAAAACATTTGCAATCTTCTATCAAGTCAGTATTAAGAATGCAAGCGCTTAGGTATCAAAGCACAACATTCACTTGTTAGAAAGGAGTACTTCTAGTGCTTGCTAGTTATATTCTCTTGCCCACTGACTCAATACTTTGGCAGGTCTCAAATACCATACATGCTGTTATAATAGAATTCATTCATGCTTCCAGAGTAATCCCAGGGAATCCTGGAGGGCTAATGGCAACAATTCATGCTTCCTAATACCATACTTCAAGTAACTCAAATGCACATGAAGCTCCTTCTTCATTTTTCTAACCTTCACACACATGAAGTAATTCAAAAGCATTAGAAACCAATAAAGAAATCTAAATGCATACATACCTAGAGTCATGGGGGATTACATGACTTGAGTGTTCAGTATCACCAGTAACCTGATTGTTAATGCCAGCATCCCCCTCATATGGAACTAGGGGAGTTCTCTCCCACGGTTCCACAAAAAGAACTCCAACAAGGAGTTAGTGATGGCTATGAAGAAGGGGAAACAGAAATGAAGATCTACCTGCGTTTGCACAAGGGGAAGCGTTAACCTAACAGCCCACTGAACCAACAGATTGGATGCGTACAGGAAGATGAACATCTTTGCTTGGCAGAAATTGGGATCATACCGTTTTATTTAGATGGGCATATTATTCACCTACTTAAGATCTGTAAGAAAGATATACTGTCCTCAAATATTATTCTACAGAGATATGAAGCTGGTTTTGTTTTTAGTTACAGACACTTCTTTCCCTGTCAGACATGTATACCCCAGACCAAAAAACACACCCCACAAGCCCCCAAAATACAAGGAAACCCTTAAAAATACCCCTCCCATATCCCCCAAAAAAACCCTAGTAAACTCCAGTTTAGCATCCCATCATTCCCAGGTGATTATTCTGAAAACTTACATCCCCCTCTCACTTAAGTTCAGCACTCACTGGAGAATTTCTGCACAAGTACACCTTGCAACCATCTCAGACACCAGCAGACCTAGACTTGAGTTCCACAGCATTAACTACGGTGCGTGAAAGCAACAGTTAAGACAACTCAACCAAATAAACATTACAACTAACTTTTTATTTTGTTAAATAGCTCTAATTAGCTTTAAAATAAAAACCAGCAATCCCAGCTATGTCATGATGAGCTAGTAGCAAAACTTACACCTAAGAGTTTGGTAGTCAGCAGAAGGTTTTCACAGATCATATGATCATGACTGATGACAGTCTTCATCATGAGACCCAAGTCAATGCAAGGAACGGCCTCACCTGTGACTTGATGATTTTGAAAGAAACTCTAGTTTAGCAAAGGGATTGTGAAAATCTTGAGTAAGGTTCATCCACAGTTAATGAAGTCTCACGCTCCCCCCTACCCCCAGACATATGCTGTCTCTTGTTTGTGTGTACAAGAGTTTTAAGCCTCCTTTCTTATAATAATACCGATTTTGAACAATGCTAGAAAAAGTCGTCTCAAACAGTCTGAGTTTTGTAAAATAGGGGACACTAGAAAATTCCCCGAATGGTGCCCACGCTGTCTCTCGTTTGTGTGTACAAAAGTTTTAAGCTTCCTTTCTTATAATAATACCAATTTTGACAATGCTAGAAAAAGTCTGTCTCAAACAGTCTGAGTTTTGTAAAATAGGGGACACTAGAAAATTCCCCGAATGGTGCCTAAGCATAGAGTTAATAAAATAGGTTTTAAAGTCAAGTGCGTAATGTTGAAGAGGTGCATGCATATTTTATCAATACTACGAAAAAACTGGAGACTTACTACCCCATGCAGTGCTTTCCCCCAAAAAATATACCCATATACCCTCAGAAGGCCAAACAATTCTAAGTTTTCTTCAGTACCTTCAGAAGGCAGAGTGGCAAAAAACAAGCACTCCACTGGAAAAAACAAAAGGCACTGATTCATATGCAATTAGCTCAGCTAAATTTACTACTGAAACCATTGCTACTCCAGCTGTCCTTGACACCTGCATAGCAGGGACAATGGGACATGACAAGCATCCTCTTACCATCTATTGCAGTTTTCAGGCTGACACACTAACTTAAAATTGGTGACAGTTACAGTTCTTGAGCTGCTGCATTAAAGGAATTAGCACAAAGCCAGCTATGCCACCTTATTCAAGCATCCATGCCACAGCAGTGACAGAACAAATGGAGACAGCCAGTGCTTTACCCACCTCTGCTAAATCCACAACCCTAAAAGCATCAGTACTCTGAAAATAACGTTTGTTTCTATTCAAAGATTCAGTTTACACAGTGACAGACAAGCAAACCAAAAGCGAACTGGTATCTGAAAAGTTAGAAGGAAGGATGTAAAGGGAGGAAACTTGTTAATATCCTGTGCAGCACAAGTTCCCACTGTTTTATCTTCCTTAAACAAGGGTTAGACTGAAAGACTGAGAGCAGAACAAAACTTTTGAGGTCAAGTTGCACATTATTTTCTAAGAACAAAGCAGCTCATTCTTTTCTCTATTAGTCTAGGTTTCTGGAATCCTTTACAAAAGTTGCATGCAGAAGCCCAAAACACATTTAGGCTCTGGTGTTTAAGATGTTAGAAAAGCCTACGAAAGCATCTTAAAATGTAAACATCCTTTCTGTGCATCTGAAAGAGCACTAACTGAAATCCACTGCACCACTGCTCTGGCACACATCCACCAGCCTTGCCCCAGACAACAGTATAAATACACAAAAGCTCTTTTATAAGGGTTCAGAGAAAGTGCAAAAGAATACATTCAACGTGACATATCTACCTGAATCCAAATCCTCAAAGGAGGGGCTTTAATGTCTCAGACCCTATGCTGTCTTTATAAGGGCACTAATTTGTACAGCACACATATTTTATCTGCACTACAATAACAACATAGATGAACATTAACCAGATACCTTGTGGTGTCTGCCAGGTGTTAAATATTTTGCAACTCAAATGCTGAAATACTATCTGCAGTCCAAATGCTTAAGACTATCCAGTGAGAACATGTGCATATTTCCATCAGCTATGTAAAACATTTTTTTCATCTGTTACATTTTAAGCAACCAGAGTTACCAACATACAAACATATACTACAGGCATTCTATTTTGAAGGTTGATTTCATTAAGAAGATTTAACTCACAAATGCTTTCATTTTGGGAATAGGAACACTGAAAGATATTTACAGAAACGTTTAATCCAAAAGACTACATATTTATCTGCACTAGGCAGGCCCTATATGATCTTTAAAAAAAAAGAAGCTCTGATATTGTATATTTTGATAAGTTTAGGTGTACACTGTGTATGGTATGTATTATAAAAGAAAACATAATCCTATACTATGTATTAAACAATATTCTTCTCTTGGTCTAAGGACAACACACTTACAGAATCACAGAATGGTTTGGGTTGGAAGGGACCTCTCAAGTCCCTTCTAGTCCAACCCCCCTGCAATGAGCAGGGACATCTTCAACTAGATCAGGTTGCTCAGAGCCCCGTCCACCCTGACCTGGAATGTTTCCAGGGATGGGGCATCCACCACCTCTCTGGGCAACCTGGGCCAGTGCTTCACCACCCTCAGCATAAAAAATTTCTTCCTTAAATCTAGTCTAAATCTACCCTGCTAACAAGTCTGTCCCCACCTTTCTTATAAGCCCCTTTAAGTACTGATAGGCTGCTATAAGGTCTCCCCAGAGCCTTCTCTTCAAGGCTGAACAACCCCAACTCTCTCAGTTCTGAGAATGATCTATGTTGTCTCCCTCCCCGATATGTATTTTGGTAAAGGTGATATACACCTCTTACAAACCATCCACTTTTGTGAGTGTCACCACAGAACTCCCCCTCCAGTTTGGCCAGAACTCTAGTCACTTTTTGCTTCTAGGAAAAAGGGTTTGAGAGAAGAGATAGGATGACTTTTTGCAGCTTGAAGTATGTTCCACCACCAGAACTTTAACCCGGACAGTTCTATACGTTAATATATTACTATTTTCATATTACTGCTTTTCCTCCTTCACCTACACTAGACTTCAAGTAAAAACATACACAATATCATTATTAGCAACAAAAATGAAAGGCCCAGAGGGATCACTAAGTTTTTTATACCATGCCAGTTATCTTCCTGAAGAGGAAAGAGACATACCAATCTTACACTCCAGTGAGAAAGAAATTAAAATACTTCTTGTATTTGCATCACACAACTACTCTATGGCTCAGATAAAATCGTCAGCATTGACAAACTCAGCTGTCTGAACAGGGGCAGAAAGGTCAGATTATCTCATACCTGAGGTTAAAGACTATTTTAAACAGGTAAATGGATTAAAGATATATACCCCTAGAAAGAAAATCCACTGCAGACTTTTCATTAAAACAAATATATCTGACTACCACAGAATGAACTGGCAGCAAGGTAAATCAGCAGTAATACGAGAGTTGTTATCCACCCAGGATCATCAGAAAAACAGGATTTGCCCCACCATCACGTACCTTCGATGCTTGGGGAGTAGAAATCACGTGAACAGTGCTAGGCTTAACTCCATTTGCCTTAGGTCGCTTATAAAGGGCAAATCTGCTTTTCCTGCGTCCTCTGTCACCATTCGGGAGGGATCCATTATACCTAAAAATAAAACAAAAAAAGTTTGGCATAAAAGACCACCAATTTGGAATACAGAAAAGGAGAGCAGCAATTTGGTCACAATATCCTGATGTCATCAAATGCATGGTCAAAACCAAAGAAAGTAACACAACCATGGTAAATTTTGTTTCCCAAGTTATGAGCATTCAAACATTCTTTCCCTACCAGTGGTTGAAATTTTATTCATCATTATTTCATTTGTAGTTGATGACTGTATTACTGATCTGTTCAGCCACAGAAATACTTCCTCACCTCTAGAATTAAAGGAATTTGGGAGAACAAATCCTAAGTCTTCTCTGTAATTTCAGCACATGGGGATTTTTAAAAGTGTGTTTACCCTACCATCCCCTTCCCCACATCTCATGCAGGATCGGAGAAGACAAGAGGAAGAACAGGGGTGATTTGGAAAAACAAAGTAATTCAGGGGCAAGTCAAACTAAGTGAAAGGGAATTTTACTCTACTCACATAGGGGGTTTTAGTTGTTTTTTCCTTTTTTTTAACTCTAATCCTAAAGGCTTCATCTATTATTAAGGCAAGAAGATGCAAGTGTTTTTAATTTATGTGAATGTATCTGAAGACTTGCTAATGACTTCCTTTATCAGGTGAAACACAGTAGCCTTCGACAGTTCTTTCATCTCTCTCTGAGGACAGAGACCTAAGGGATTAATTATTCAGAGAAGTCTTAAGCCTCAAGGGGACATAGCTCCTTCCCCAAGGAAGGAATCAACTGGAAATTTCTTTGCAATGCATAAGCATTGAATTCACCACCACCCCACCCCGAAGATTTAGGACAAGCAGATGCTTCTCATCACAGCACTGTCACCTGTAACATTCTTAATAACTCTCTGCTGGTCTATGAAGATCTCTCAGGGCTTTACTTTACTGCATAGGAGCCTCTTCCATTCCCGATCCTCAGAGATTTCAGACTTTTGCCTGAAGAACTACAGATGTTATTCTACTTACAAATCTCATTTGTCTTACTGGTGAGGTCTATTCCATACTGATCACATACATCCCTCTCCTACAGTCTTTAAGACCAAAAGCTAACATCACAGTTGGGAAAAGAATCTGAAAAGGAGAAGAAAGAGGAAGACTTAAAGGTGACTAACTCCCTGCAGAGCACAAGAGGTTAAAAAACAAAGTTAGGAGAACTCATTATCTGTTTAGAGATACACTTAGAAGTAGTTCAGCTCTTCATCCACCACACTATCTGCAGATTAAAATCATTTGTTTGTAGCCCTGCAGAAGGCTAACAGTCACTCACTGCTCGGGCTCTAAGAGCAGTTCTATGACAATCGCTGACTAGGAAAAGCAGTGCAGTAACCCAGAATCTTTTTTTTCTTATTACATTCTGTATGTGTAACTAACTAGTTTGTGTAACAAGCGAATGCACTTGGAGAGCCTTGTATCCTTTTGCAAACAAATGAGAAATGGGTAGTGGATGAAAGCAAGCGGTCTCATTGTTAAGGCTCCGGAGCACCGTCCTGCAGAAGGCTTGCTGCTTACTTCAGGCAAGGATCACCTGGTGTCACACAGGCAAATAGTTTAAAACTTCACATGCACAGTGTCTAAATACCAGTGAATTGCAGGACTGCTGAATGTTTGTGAGCACAAACAAGAACAGATTTAAGATTGAAATAATCTCAAATTTAAAGTACTCTAGAACATAAAAACAGACTTTTTTTTAATACACATGATGCTAGAGACAACTAGTAAGTTAAGAGCTTTTCAGCTGGGCTACAGTTGAACTTGTTCTCTCATTCCCATTTTCATAGGGAAGACTACTGTCTCTTTCTGAAATATTAAAAGAGATTCCCCAACACAGCAGAAAAACAACAGGAGTAAATCACTATTATTTCATGCCAGGCCTACTCGTATCTTGGAAACTTGTTATTAACCCTACACTAGAAGAGTAGCACCCAGTTAACACAGCGGATCCTCGGTCACAAGAGACCAATTCCTAGAAAGATATATCAATACACTCCACAGGCAAGTTAAATACCAGCCCTCAAAATAGGAATGATTTGATTCTCCAGCTTGAATCTTCCTAGATACATACACATGCTTTCTTTCAAAGACACTATATTACCATGAATATGCCAGCAAGTTTTAACTTGCCTGAAGACAACATTCCTTCTACAAGTATTTTTATCTGAAAACCTGAGAAAGCAGTAACTCCTTCAGAAATAATATATAACTAGTATCATCACGAGCTTTATATTCTGTAATTAAAATTTTTCGTATTTGTGTAACTGTTAAGCAGTACTGAATTTAAGTAGTCCCACTGAAAGTTAAAACCAGGCTAGTGGGGTTATTTTGTTTGTTTTTTCTCATGTTCACAAAACAACTGTAACTGGGAAAGGCTACTTGATTTCATTTCAGGTCTCTGTGGCATTTAATTACCTTTTTAAAAAAAGAGAAATAAAGAAGCTACTCAAGGTTAAAAAGCCTTTTGGAAACTTTAAATAGGAAGAAAATAAAAGCAAAGTGAAAGTTTAATTCATTCATCCTGATTAGCACCGACAAGTTTTCATGAAGGTTTTCTTTGTGCCAATTTCTAAATTCCGTTTGCACAAAAGGGCGGGAGGAATTGAGTGGTAGTTTTACTATTTGTTACGCTTTAATTATAGACCTGCAAGTTTTATTTTGACCTGACACTGGTAAAAAGAGCTGGGAGAATTACAAGGCATACGTATGTGTTTTACAGGAGAAAAATGAGTGTCAGAGAACTTGCCTCCTTCCTCTCCACTGCCAGCAGACGCCTTCATTTTTTTCTAGGCCAGGACTCTCAACTTGTTCACCACAAACCAGCCCTCACCGTGGCACTTGGGCCAGACCTTTCCTTGCCTCTACCTAAAAACGATCTACATACCAAATGGACCGATATTAATGCCATGGGATCTTCTCAGCTGCAACAGGACCTGCACCCACCCACCTACCCAGCATCTCTGTCCTGGTAAGCGTGCAACTACGATTGCTCTTGAGGCAGCAGACCCGCGTTCACTTCTTGGCAAGGCCCTGCCTTTCTAAACTGAGCTGTCCCGCAGGACGCAGTGGGTTTCAGCATTCAGGAGGAGGAATACAGGCATGTCCACCCGCACCTTGCCGAGTCAGCTTTTCTAAGCACAGGCACAAGGAGCTATAGCAAGAGAAGCAGCCCTCTCCTATTCATTTTTTTCAACCATTCAGCTGAGCCTGGGTGAGCAACAACTGCCTCCTCCCGGGCAGCAGCAAGATGGAACTGCAAGGAAGAGGAGGGACAAGGACTAAGGCCACAAATTCCCCGTGACTAAACACTTGGAGACTCAGAGCTTCCCCATAGCCAACAGGAGCTTCTTAGAGAACAGAAGCTCCTTGTTGAATCCTCTCGCAACCCCTCTCCACAAGCATCAGCCCATTTCCCTTCTCCCTGCACCCTTCCAACAGCTCCAGAAGCCTGATGCAGCCAAGGGACCAGCACATTAGCATGCCAACTTTTTGCTTCGCAAGATGGCCAGCGCTACCAAAAGACAACCTGCAGCTGGAACTCTCCTCCACCCCACCAAAAAGCCTAGAACAAATGTTGTTTTCAACTGAGAAAACAAACTAGGAAAAATCAAATTTCACAGAGACAGGACAACCATTTCTGAGATCACCCTGCTCACATGCAGATCTACAGGGCACTTCTGAAGTTCTCCAGATGTTCCAAAAACATCAGACCAATACATGTGGTAAGAGCAGCCCCATACTTTTTCCAAATGCTTCTCAGTACAGCAATACTGGGACAGCCAGCATTATGAAACCTCATGGGATAATTATCTCTGTTGATAGCACTATTCCTTGCAAATAAGGGAGTGGTGCTGGCATAGGTTATGGGCATCACAATTATCAAAGCCAGTTTCCTAAATATTTACATCAAACAGCTGAGGACTTTGGTATATAATGAACTGCAAACTCCAATTAAGTTTTTCCCATGGTTGGGATACGTAATGGAAGCCTCTCCTCTGCGTGGATTCATGGCTGTCTGGAGAGCAAGACCACACACGCTCTCTCCCACAGTCCAAGCACTGTGGCAAGTTCTTTTTTTCTACAAGTCTTGTAAGAACCTACTTGACTACTTCAGAGATCATCAACAAGTTTTGAATCATTTGTGGGACAGCTTGTTACACAAGCTTTTTCGTATTGTTTTGTTTAAAAGGAATCAGGCTTAGCCAGTGGCAAAGAGTAAACAAGACCTCAGTTTATAAGAGCTCTAAAAATCTTGACCTGCACCTCGACAAGTCAGACTTCAACTCAGGGAAGTTATCCCCAACATTAAGGGGAATATCTACTAGCTACCAGACACAGAAGCTGCTGCATGTAGCTGATTCTTTTTTTTTTTTAACAATGCTATGAAAAGACAAACTATCATAAATACTTCTCCATACCTATGCAACTTACCATCCTGAAAGACTACAAACTGAACAAGTCATAATTTTCACAGGTAATATTTCCTCTGGAAAAAAAAGGAGTAATTTCACTTTGTTTTCCTCACCTAACAGTTCTGTTGTACACCTCGTCATTTTTAGATGCAAACCACCCCATTTGAGAGACTTAGCTTTGAACAGATGACACACTACAGTTCAGTTGTTACCATAGCTCTAACGGGTGAGAGAAAGCACATCTTTGCTGCGCTGAACAATAAAGCTGCAGAAGTATTAGCAATAGCTTTCACTGTGAAGTCAGACTTGAGTGAATTTTTCCTTTTAAGTACATTCTGATTCCATGTTTGGTATCATACAGTAGTACATACTCAGCACGTATCAAAAACTCAGTTTGTGCTTACACCATATTTTTACCATCACTGAACCAGTGTGGGCTAACACTGCTGCCAAAAGCAGCAGTCCCACCTTTCATTTGCTATTTTGTTCCTGCTACTTCTCTCCCTGGTTCACATGAAGGGGAAACAAAACCAGATTTATGCCTTAAATTTAGTTTTAAACCACATCAATTCCTCGCTCTCCAGTTCACTGCAAAGCCACAGAAGCACTTATATCGGCAGCCAGGGAAAAATGGCATAGAGGGCAGGAGAGATTCCTTTGGAAGTATTGCAAGTCTATAGTTATCACGACATCTACAACATTAGAAGTCTAAAGATACATTATTCACCTTCACAATATCCAGCCCCAGAGATTTTCACGACTGTATGCTGAAGTCCTGACTAACTGGAAAGCCCTCTTCTGCTGAAGCATTCAACATTTACTCCCTTGAACACAGATTAAAAGGAAAAAAGCCACATGCTAGTTTATATCAAACTGCAAACAGAAAGCCGCAACATATGCAATGCTGACAACAAAATAAGTGAACTTGTGTCTCCTTTTATGTAATATCACTGCCAATATTTCATACTCTTTACACACACACACCCCTTGTATCATACTGAACAATTCATTTTGTATCTAGGAGAACTGATGTACTATTTCAGCAAAATAAGTTGAATGGTTTGGGATTTTCTTTTTTTTTTTTTTTAAAGACAATATTTATTCCAGATATATTTTTCTGTATCAGACCTTCATAAAACAAGCAGTTGCTGTCTGCCAATTATCTGAGAATTTCAGTGAAATAGGACAGTGAAGTTATTCTCAAACGTAGTCTCATTGGGAAGTGTTGCCAAGTAGGAAAAGCAAAGATAAGCAGTACCTCTGTACCAACAGGACAGCATTGGTTTATTTTCTCCTTTGAACTCTATTCTCTGGTACTGTGTATCAGTATTCAAGATATTAACTCAGTCTGAATTTAAGCCTAAGCTCGTCTCCAGCTGATTATTACATGTATCAATTCCTGTCTCAGAAGCAGCCTCCACCACCAGAGGTATTGTTAATCGTCAGCCTGTTCCTGTGGTGAAGTTTTGGCAGTGAACGCAAGACTGCTTCTTCAACAGTGTAGTGCTTCATAGATGACTACAACAGATTACAACATAAACATTTAATGTTGAAGATTCTTGGAGGCTGGAAGGAGGATACTGTTGTCCTTGCCATCATCATACCCCAGCACTCAAAAACTCATTCTTCAGAGGTAGCTCAACAAGCCTAGACTGACCAGAAGGTTCCCTTCTGTCTTCCAAAGATGGACTTTCCCCATTGCATCGCATGTACCTTTGGCAAAGTGTACAGTTGCTTCCTGAGCACAGAATGACAGAAAACAGAGCTAGATGGAACTTCAAGGAGTCACCTAGTCCATCCCCAACTCGAAGGCTTGATCCAGTCCATCCACGACACTTCCGTTTCAGTTAGTCTGGAAAATCCAGGCCTCCCCACCTTGTTTCAACATCTTTAGAGTTAAAACTCTCCCCAAGCATGCAGCAAGGGAGATTCAGGTCAAAGCAAGTCTCCTGCACTTCCTGCCAAATCCACCAAAGAACCTAAACAACCTGTTCTCTTTTCCATTTCACAGCAGGCTCAGGTGCTAGAAGATTTGATTCCCATCTGATTTTTCTTTCTTTCTGAAGGAAAAGATTTTAAGAAGTTACAGCAGCAAACTAAAGTAGCCTTAAGTAGAGTTTTTATTATAATAACTACAGCAATGAGTAACCCATGGGCAAGCAAAGGGCTTCCATCCTTTGAGTAACAAGAGCCACTGATCCAAGACCTTTGGTTTATGCAACCTTAGAGGAAGTCCTGAATGAAAGACAGTCCCACCTCAGACTCTGCTGGCTAAGACATCTCTATAGGCATAAGTGCTTCCTAATCACTACCAGTAGTACAGCTTAATAAAGCAGACTTCCTGCAGAGCAAGAAAATCCAAACCAGCAAGTTCCAAAGTCCCAAATCTCATCTCTTTCCCCAATTAAGAGCAATGTTTTTGCATCTGTGAACTTGATTATCCCTGAGAAAGGTATGTTGGAGTAGTTAATTGTGGCTATAATCAGCTTTTTTTTGTTTGAGACAAGTGTTTGGTCTTACAACTTGCCTCTGTGAAGCCATTTTACTCTCACAAAACACTTTAGGAAGTATTCCCTTCTCCAGTACTTTTGGAATACTTGTTGGCATAGTGATCAATCCTGTGTGTTCATCACAAGCCTTCTCCCCAGCACCAAGTTTTAGTACTCCCTGCCTAGTTTACTGCTACCTGTACAGTCCTAGAGCCTTCAGAGAGGTAGCAGTGGTTCAGTGAAATGCAGTTTGACCTGATAACCCCTGTAGTTATTAGGCAGATTTTTCAGAAAAGGCTGATTTGCATTGCTGGCTAGTGATTAGGGGTTATTTTTAATTTTATTTTTTTTAGCTACCCTTCAAAATTTGCTCCTAATTGCTCCTGCTACCATTAGGAACCTAGCAGTCAGCTTGACCAGAAGCTGTATACTATGCTTATGGTGCTTTTATATTCAAATACAGCCAGCCTCTTTCTGATCAGAATCAGAACTGTGGATTAGCTGAACACATGGCTAAAAGGTTTCGCATGCCATGAAAAAAATACAAAAAACCTTTCAGAGGCACCTACAACAGATCAGATAAGCTAGAACCTACTTCCCTCCCTCACGAGGTATACAAATTAAGTAGAACCTTATCTCCTGAAAACACTGCAAGAAATCACATGTGAAGTAGCTGGGGTTCTCCAGGGTGACCTTACTTCTCCCTTGGTGTTCTGGAACAGAACTGGTTGCTCTTCTGGTTCACGGAGAAAAAGCCTATTTCTGGCTGCTATGGCCTCTTCTCATCGCCCTTCCCCCCAGGTGATGAAAGGATCTGGTACACTACAGTTCAGATTAATTCATAGGCTGCTTTTCCAACTACTCCACTCCACACACTCCCTCCACTGTCAGCAGGACTACCCCGCTGTTATAACAACTGGAACATAATATTTAAAAAAAAAAAGAAAGAAGTTTGTTTTAGGGAGAATATTTTTAGAAAATACAGCTGACTAATCCTCATGCATGTTGAGCTTATGTAATACAGGCAATTCAAGAAAATATATACCTGATCTATATTAACTTCACCCTACGCAAAAAGTTAAAGGATACTATTGGCTTGCAAATACCAAATCAACTGTGTAAGAATTGCTTTTAATCAGCTTTATTTGCACTACACATCCAGTTTCCTTCAAGATTCCCAAACCTCTCTGCTATTTTGATACTCTCCCCCTCACTGATGTGGGGGGAAAAAATTATAGAGCAAGAAAATACAGAATCAAAGTAGTAAAAGCAACCAGTCTCAAAGTGAGGGGCACAGGAGTCGGGGCTTTATTACTCTAACTCCTTATAACATAAGACAACTGAGATCCAGTCAGGAGCATAGTTTTGACACTCATGTAAACTAGCTGGTATTTCTTCTGGGGTGGGAAGAACTACTATAGAAACTTCTTATAACTCTCTTTGACCATATTTTTCTTAACAAGTGCTTTGTTACTTGCCCCAGATTATTTTTCTGGAAAGTAATTTGTTACTTCTGGTTTTGTGAAATCAAAGACAGCAGACCCTTGCCACCACTTTTGAAAGATGTAAGTTTCTGCAGAAGTTTCAAGTGGCATTGTAACCTTAGTTTAATTAAAGAAATTCAAGATCTTCAAATGCATGTGTTAATGACAATGTGGAAATAGCTATTTCAAGAGGCAGTAATGGAGGATATTTGCTGCATAGGCTTCTGCAAGACAACTATATAAGCAGCACGAGAGTTTGATTAAAAGCTAATACTCTGGAAGAGCCTAAAAAGGAGCATACTGATGCAGACTACTAGAGCACCAGGATAAGCTTCAATTAAAGCAGTCAAATAACCTGACAGTTCCAAACAACTTAATAGCTGAAAACCTACATAGGCAGCCCAGTTAAGCACTACAGCCAGAGAAAGGAATGATTACAGTCTCACCTACAACATAGATTTCTTAGAAGCCATCCATAACCATGATACTAGTAGGGAAAAAGAACAGCTACCTTTAACAGGAAAAAAAACCCAAAGCCTCACATTTAAGATACCAATTCCAATATAAGTAACATGCCAGAAGAGCATTAGAATGCAAGGCGTTTTCCTTTTAGAAAGCAAAGGGTAAAGGAATCTGTTCTTTCACATAATGACTTCCTCAACAATCCTTATTTCCAACATTTTACTGCTCCCCCCAGCACTCATTTAACAAGGAGGCAATTTTATTCAGTGCTTTAAGCCCATCTCCAAAGCTGTCAAGTAAAACCATTCACCACTGCATAAAACCAACAATGCTAGTGCACAGCAAAATACAGGGTATAAACTAATCAAGTTCATTCCAAAGCATGGTTTTTATTGTAGCTAAAAGAGCATAAAAGGTGGGCAAAGCACCATCTTTAGAGAATCTTCTTTCCAACCCTAAATCTCTCATACTATAAAGGAAATGCTATTCATCTGAGAACTATCTATAATCTAGCCAAATGCCACTGAAATTGTTTGATATGGCATTTTGTTAAACTAAATACAGATAGATACGATAGAAAGTGAGATCCAGCTTTTACTGCATTCAAAAAGAGGCAGATAAACACAAAATCTCTTTCAAAGGAAAGTACTATGCACAGCTGAGTTTTGATGCAAAAAGAGAAAGAAGTGAAGGAGGAAGACTGTTTATCCAAAACATTAGAGGCTTAGGATCCACACACTTTTGTTTGGAAACAATTTACAATCGTCTCTTAAATGCTAGATTAAAAAAAGGCTGAAGGTTTAAAAATTAAGACAAATGAGACTTCATATAATGCAAGGGGACAAGAGACCTCAAAAACACACTTGCCCTGATGTACCAAACACACTCCCAACCTAGCTATTTGTGCTTCATACATGCTTGAAGGTGCAAAAGCAAGCTGTTCAAATTTCAGTCTGAGGAACGAATAGTAATAACACCGTGTTACATCTGAAACTGCACTACATTAAACATTATGGAGAAACTACATTTGATTCAAAGGACCATTTGGGATATTAAAAAAAATATGCACAATTCAGACAATTCATTTCCTAAGCAATCAAATGCTTTCCCTAAAACACTATCAAGGACTATTTGACAGTTCACATTTTCTTAAGCAGAAGTGATAGCTTTCTTATAACTTCAGTTATCCTCCAAATACAAGCAGTTCTAATATAATTTTTGTGATTCCACAGACAAGAAGTTCCAGGATGTCTGTTACTTACAGCTTTTCCAAACACTCAAGCATGACAAGAGTCTTCTTAAGTTCATACCAGTATCGTTTAGCACAGAGGAAGAGAGAGAATTTGCATCCATTTTGCGAATATAGGTGATCTCACAGGAGGTGTACTGAATAGAAAAGTGAAGCACTCAACTACTGTATCCTGACCTGCAACATCTGTGTCAAATCCTATTAAGTTTTACATCCCTTTTAGTTTCCCAGGGAAAAGACAGCCTTACAAATGCATAGCTCCCTGTTCAATCTGTTTAACAGAACCCCAAATGTTTGCCTTGCAAACGGAAAATAAAGAATTGGGTTTCCTTTTTTGTAGCACTTGCAAGCATTACTGCCCCTCTGAACACAGCAGTTTCCTTAATATCACTGGTGCTGCATTATCATTGACTGCTACAGTGGCACAAGCAGTTGAAGGCAAGATAATCTACCACACAGCCTGCTCCAAGCAGATTTAGAGCAGGTAAGTAAAGAGAAAAACCAAAGAGCTACCTTTCTGCCTTCTAGCAGCCAGCAAGATCTAGAGGTTGAAAGTTTCCAGATGGAGCTTATTCTAGAGGGCTGCTGCACTACCACCTGGTTGGACCTAGAGGTACCAACCTAGCTGAGAATCATTCTGTGGTTACATTTAGCATGTAGTATTCAGTGGGAGTTATTGTCAGAGGCTCCTGCTTTTAATTCTTATTCTCCAAACAATGTAAGAAAAGAAAAGAATGGGCATTCTACGAGGCAGATGTAGAAATAAAACCAGCGAGACAAAGAACATGCAGAAGGCTGGAAGAACAACGGCGCAGCACTAGAAGTCTGGAGAGCACCATGAAGCAATGCAGCATCACACTCAGAACAGCTAGCAAGGAAGCTAAGCAGTACCTATCCTTTGGTAACAAGTGGTTTATGTGCCCTAAAAACCATACAGGATAAATTACTCTTTGTACCCAGTTTTAAAGAACTACCTGAAACCCACCAGATCAGTGTGTGTACCATAAGTACACAAGCATCGTAGCACAGCTGAAGCTGTGGGGTTTTCTTAAGAAGTCTTAAATAAACCAGAAATTAACAATGCAGCAATGGAGAGAACTAGACTTCGATATATCTTCTTCAGACTTAAAACACCCTGACAACTTACTAATTCACAGCAACCTTGGGTGTTTGCTTTTATCATAATCTATAACAAAGTTAATCAGTCACTTCTAGCCAGGAAAAGATTTTGCAAGGCTGTTAAATGTTTACTGCAGAGCAGCAAAACTAATTAGGATCTATACAGCTTTATGACAGCAAAGTGTTTCAGTTTTATACTTTTTCTTCCCTTAAGAGGACTTCCCAAACTGTTACCTCAAATAAACACTGAACCTTTACAGGTCTCAGAACACCATCACAAATATTTAAGAATTATGAGGTATCTGCATGCACTTACTGAGAACGAAATCAAAGTCACAGAAGTGATGTATTCCTCAAGTTTTTCATTTCTAGATGCTCAGAGATTCTGATCTCTAGAAGAATCTCACTATACAGCTTCTTGCAGCAACTGCTTGAACAAGAGATTTTGCACTACTGTTGTCTTCAGATGGGAAGGTATGCCATTCTCAGTGACGCAGCAAGACACGTTTTATGCAAGTTAACTACGCAAGATTGTGTTTATATACAGATGCAACCACTGAAACCCTAGAGCCACGCTGAAGGCTCTATAGAGGTCAAGTTTCTTGGAGGACGAAATTTTCACTTAGTTTATTTGCAGTGCTAATCCAGCTTGCCTACTTCTAGGTACATACTCTGCGAACTGAAGTTTCATAAAATTTGCATTTATACATTCCAACAGATATTAAGTAATGTGCACAAGTGGCACAATGGTTTGTAGAACAGAAAACAAGTTTAAAACCACATATAGTTCTCCCTCAAATTTTTTCCTTTGGAAATCCAGCTCTTCTTAGCCAAAACCCACAAAGACAGTCAGCATACTATTACTATTTTTGTTCACCAGCTTTCAAAACAAGCCACCCCATATGCTTCTCTTTATTTATCTAGATTTCTTTGATTTTAAAGGCAAGGAAGCCCTATGGGGAAAACCGGACCAAGAAAACAGAGGATCTGTTTAAAGCAGTGTTTCCCAAAGTACAGGCTATAATTCCAAACAGCATTACAGGACTTAGAAGTAGCATTTGCAAGCCAAATGGCAATTCAGCTGTAGAAAATAAAGCTCATGAGCCCAAGACTGAAATTGGAAGTGGACTCCCCAGCAAAGCATGTCTGAAAAGAGCTAGTTCAGAGACACAGAAATCAAGTAATCAATTACAGCTGGCTGGCTCAAGAGACCCCCTTTTGCCCTCAAGTTTTTATACCTGACAGCACTCTCCATAAGGGCACCTTGGCTACGCTATGCTGTTTTCAACTGAATAGGGGAGTAGTACGATGCTAAGAATTCTGCATCCCACTCCCCTGCCAGTGCATGAGGATGCACAAGTACACACATAATCCATCTCCTTTTTATGTGGGTTTTGCAGATACCCCAATTCTTACCTCTTCTCCCTCGCCCAGCTAAAGATACTGCATATGCATTTTAGAAAATAAAGGGCACATTCCCTTGCTACTCTGTCAATACTTTGGCGTTATACCCATAAGAGTATCTGTGAAGGTCTCCCGCAAGTGTTTTACTTTCTTGCTACAGCCCTATCAGAAGCAGAGGAAAGAGCTACAGCATTTGCTTCTATTATGTAGAAATATCTCAGGAGAGAGATGCTATCGCTCTACCACCTTGGAGGGTAGCAGAAGATAAGAATGACGTACATAAACACTCACACCCCATCAGTCTGTTTCAATATCTTTGTAAAACTCTGAAGTAAATCTTCTGGAGCTGCCCATTGTAACAGAACAAGCTTGAAGTCCACTAGAAAGGCATTCACGACCGGACAAATCCCAAACAAACGTCTCCTGTCAGAGTTTTGGCCAACAACAAAAATCCTCAACTAGGCTATTCTGCAACCACTTGGAAAGGGAGACTTTGCACATCCAGAAAATTTAATGTTCATGTTGAGTAATACAGAATACTAGTCTTAGTTCTGAACTGAGCTCATACATGAGAGGCAAAAGTATGAGGCTGCTAAACTACATGGGACATTATTTGCAATTCCCAAACCAAAGTTTCAGGTTGTGTTCAAAATGCCTCAAAAAGCTGGTTTTCCAAGAAAAGCAGACACTCGGAGTTATTCTTCAGGGACATCTTTTTCCACTGAAAAAGCAGAGATGAACTGATCCAAAGCAAAAGTACATAACACCACAAGACCTATGTTCTATACTGAGTGCTTTATGATGCACACTTACTTAAGGCTTTTCTAGTACCCCAAAAACAACCAGAAATTTTTTTCATCCCAAGGCACTGTGCTGACTTGTACATACAACACAGTGAACATTTACTATACTGAAGTTTTCTTCACAAACACCTGTAACAGACCTTACTGTGTGGCCCAGGCTGCCACTAGGGATTACAACACTCTTCTACATCCAAACCTCTTCACCACAGTTAGTTGCAGTGCCAGAACGTTCGTGTCCATTCCCATTCACTCAAAGTTGACGTCCCACCATTGCTGCAGGCAGTGGAGGTTAAGCAATCGTAGTGACAAAGAGAACAATCAAAAACCAAGAAGTTTCGTAAGCCAGAGAACTGTACATGGGTACATGTCTTGCAGTTGGATTCCTTGTTTGTCTACTAAGGTGACAGCTCCAACTGGAGCTTTTCCTCAGAGGTGAGGATCATAGGCACAGATTCCCTGATGTCTAATGAAGCGGGGGTGTGGGGGGCTCATTCATCTCACAGACTCTCCTCAATAGAGCTCAAACCGCACTGGGAGGCTTTGGAACAAAATCAGTTCAATGACATACTTCATTTCCAGTTACAGACTACAACCTCACCTGTCACTACATCTTTCTGTAAATCACGGAGTATTCATCAGAGGCAGATGGAAAATGACTGGAATAGGGAGCAAACAGTGCCAGCAGAGTTGAGGATGTGGTGCCCTCCCACAAGACGACTGCCTAAGGCAGCCGGGAGCAGTAACTACCTCAGACATCTGACTTCACTCCAGCTGTTTGGGTCATCACCCCAAAACTGACTACCTTGTTCTGCCCCTACCCAACGTCTGCCCTTTACAGTCTCAAAGAGGCATCAGATCCTTAAACAGTTTATCCCACACCACTTAAATACAAGCAGTTCTGGAGGCTACGAGCAGTTACCATGATCAGTTTGAAACAGGCACTTGTTCAGAACTTCTCTAGATTTTAAACTAGGCTTAATTTATGCCAAGACAAACTGCTCATCTGGACTTTTTTTCTTCTAAAGCAAAGAAAGATAAAACAGACAATAGGAAGCTAAAAGATCCTGTCAAATACTGCATGCTATACCACATTTTTTTAATTTTGACAACAGCTGTCACACTCTGCATAGGTCTGTACATCAAACTCCTCTTTCTCCAGAAACAGGCAACAGCATATGTAAAACCTAGGAGTGGAAGAAGGAAGAAAATGAAAAGTTTAGATTATCCCTAACCAGACCGCTCTTTAGACTTAGTCATGAATGTAGGTGGGAAGTTACTTTCATTTAAGTAAACAAAAGACTGCTTACAATCACTTACATAGGCTTCACTTAGTTCATGCACAAGTAAGAAGGGGGGGAGGGTGGAAGAGGTCACTTTGCACATCTGCTTTTAAGGAACAAGTCATTGTTTTTACAAATGAATACACTTATTTTCTGGACATTAAAGAGCATCATACATGCTCATCTACCAATATTTCTTTTAGTATAACTCAACTAAGTGTTTTGCTCCCTTGACCTATGCATGACAAACTGATCTTTAATGCATTTCTCTAACTCCACATAGCATAAAGCATCACATTTTACCATCTGACATATTCATAACAAATTTCATCAGTTCATAAAACTGAGACAGCTGGTTTTTCTCAACTGCCATCTCTGCCCAAAACTTACAAGTCAGCCCCGTACTCTTTCTGGCTTGGGTCTGAATAGAGTCTGCAACTGGAATCTAGCCAACTCCAAATCCAGTTCCTTCCTTCCTGCACTGGCTACGAAATGCCCAGAGGAGAAAGAGCAAATCACTTTTGCCACAGAAAGATCTGCTCACCCTTTAACAAAGTATTATTTTACGATTGTTCTCTCTGTGCTGAGAGATTTCCACTAGGTAAAGCCTTAACATAAACCAGTCTCCTCCAAGGAGTTTAAGGTGCAAACTAGCAATATATGATCAGAGGCCAATTCCTGAATTGAATTTAAAGTCACATTGCACATAATAAACGAGGAGAGTATGCTGAGCTTGACTTAGACCCTGCTAATCACTTAAACCCTAGCTTTGCTTACAAAGGTAACTGTACTTTATATTTTGTTGTCTTCCTGCGTCCTTACATGGAAGGGCATTCGCTATATTACACCAGCCTCTGCATGCTGGAAACTCAAAACTTGCAATAAAACTAGATATATAGCACTCAAGTATTGCAGCTGGAAGCGTGATTGTGCAACCAAAGAGATAAGGCAGGGCTGAGCCAGCAATGTAACAGCAGTATTTTGTGCTCAAACATTGAAAGTAAGGCACAAAAGTCAAAAGTTAAGGCTCTTTTGCTCTGACAGCAGCAGACTGTGAAAATACTGCAAAAAATGGCTTATTTATCTCTCAAAGGCAAAAGGAGGAACGTATTTAGAGCTTTTGGAAAAGCTCTGTCAAAGTCTTTAAAAGGGTGCAGGGGCTCACTACCAAAAAGGGTTATTTAAGAAATACTTTTGGAATTGTGGAAAAAAATTGCAGTGTACATCCCTGTTGTGGTGTAACCCGGCAGGCAGCTCAACACCACCCAGCCGGCTCCTCAGCAGACTGTGAAAATACTGCAAAAAATGGCTTATTTTTATCTCTCAGGCAAAAGGAGGAACGTATTTAGAGCTTTTGGAAAAGCTCTGTCAAAGTCTTTAAAAGGGTGCAGGGGCTCACTACCAAAAAGGGTTATTTAAGAAATACTTTTGGAATTGTGGAAAAAAATTGCAGTGTACATCCCTGTTGTGGTGTAACCCGGCAGGCAGCTCAACACCACACAGCCGGTTCCTCACTCCCTCCGCCCCCAGTGGGATGGGGGAGAGAATAGAGGGGGGAAAAAAAAAGTAAAATTCATGGGTTGAGATAAAGACAGTTTAATAGGACAGAGAAGGA
>NW_008794444.1:1334119-1344075 GCF_000699145.1 Aptenodytes forsteri
CTGAAAAGTCCTTGGCTAGTGTAAGCACTGCTTAGTGACAACTAAAACATTGGTGTGTTTTCAACATTGTTCTCATGCTAAATCCAAAACACAGCACTGTACCAGCTACTAGGAAGAAAATTAACTCTATCCCAGCCGAAACCAGGACAACCCATAAAAACAAAGGAGTAGCTTGCAATCTCTACCCTGGCAGCTTCAGCAAGATGTCTTACCTAAGAAAAGAATCTCACCATTGTCAGTAAGACTACAGCATTGCAGCTTCCATAGACACTGCCCATGGAAGCACATTTCTGTAGCCTCTAGGAATGCCAGTACCATCCCAAGAGCAGCTGGCTTGCCAGAGGTTTTTAAAGGCATCTCTCTGTTTTAGACTTTTCATCAGTCCAGTGAAGACCAGCTAAAGACAAAAGGGGAGCAAAAAACCATGCAAGACTCATCCATTTGGCTATTGCCAAATTTCCTTCTCCAGATTTAGCTCTGATGGAAGAAGTTACTCAGCTGTTCACGTCAGCCAAAGGTTGCCGCCTCATAGATCTGCCCTAAGACCAACTTGTTCCATTTGCCTCATTTGCTGGTAGTTTTTTGGCAAAAACCACTGAGGTACTCACAGCCCATTTAATGAAATCTTCTGGCAGAATCAGATTAGGGAACACTCTTATGAAGAAGTCCTCTGTCTCCACAGCTGTTCTACCAACTGGAGAGGGTACAGACCCGCAGCAAGCCACTGTAACCTCTCCCATCACACACATGGTTCTGGAGTAGGACTTCTGCCCACAGCCTATGACAAAAGGCCACACGCTAAACTCATGAATTCAAATCTCACTCCCTGATGTACCAGAAAAACTATTCCAGCAAATTTTAAGATCCAGAAAATAATTCAAAGTAGGTCTTACACATCTGTTAACAGAAAGGTTAGGACAACCACAAGATAATGAATCCTACCTAGTCTGAAAGATTCCTCCCTCTCCAATGCCAAAACGATTTTTGAACCCAAGCATTGAGTTTCACAGCTACTTGCTCTCAAAGGTCACGCATGGACAGGAGGAAAGCAAGTTGGAAGTACGGCAACATTTTGGTTTATTAGTCAATGTTCCATAAAAAACATGGTCATCTGTGAGATACAGAACCCTGTCACAGGATGTGCAGTGAAGCAGGAACCGTACAGCTCTTAGTATCTTTCAACAGCTCGATCTTTCCTATGAAAGAAGGACATACACACACTACTCCTGTTTCAAAGGCTACAACTCCACCATTACTAAATCAGACATCATCAATCAAAATAAAGTCATGCTGTTGCACATGAAGAAATACAGCTGTGCTTATATCAAAGTTTCAGCCCATTAACTTCTGTGTCTAGACTAAACAGTTCTTTCACTCTTCCTAAAGGCACGTGCTAGAGAGTTTGCACATTTGGTCTCCAGTTTATTTGTAATACGCAAGAGGAGATTTAAGCTGTTGTACGCTTCAATTTGTTTAGTTTACTTTCATACAGTGACTAATCGTCTTCACAGTCAGTACCACTTTGTCTTCATCCATGACATTCACGTGCCTTAAGAGGATACACCTCATAAGCTTGAACCCTACCTGTTTGTTTAGGCATTACTAAAGCCATCCAGTTTGAAGAATAAAATTGTTTCATGACAGTTTATGAACTTACTGGATTCTAAAATAAAGACAGCATACATATTTGTGGGTGAAGAGTAATTTGAAAGCCTACTAAACGCATCACTACAGTTGAATATGAAGATTGCCTTCCAAAAGTGTTTATCAGAGAGAGACTATGCCAACACTTCTCCTTTGTCCTCAATTCCTTGAATGTAAAGAGGAAAAAGGAGAATTTTGCAACAACGGGGATCAGTTGACACTACAATACTCAAGGAGAAGACCATAATGCTTCTTGGCCTTCTCCTTTTTAACTTACTATGTGCCAGCTATCTCCAACTTTTCTTGCCTGTCCCCATTCTTTTGGGGAGGCAGCGTAGTAAACTGACATTTTAAGTTAATATTTGTCTCACTGTGCAACTGGCTGCTTTTGTCTGTTTAATACAGTTAATTGCTACTCAGTAATGTAGCTATATCATAGTTAATATAAGCAATAAATATGACAGATGAACATTAGGTCTCTATCGCCAAACACTTCATAAGGGCACATGTGGCCTTTGTACCATTCCCTAGCATACACAGGGAGCCTTCTGCTACATTAGATTAGGAACAGTCCCACATCTAGTTCATCCTCCTTGAAGCATGCCAGTTTTATCTACAGTGAGGTCAGGATACACAGTCCTAAGTCCAATATTAAAGATGATATTGTTAAATGGGGGGGGAGGAACAACCCACCTAAAGTAAACCACTTCCAGAAGCCCAAAAGAGGACTTGCTTACTTTCCCTCCCTACAGGAGAAACAAATTGCTATTGATAGAAGCATGCCTAATAGGTCCTTCAGCTATCGGCACCTTCATATCATGCCTAATCAAACTGAGCTCATCTCAAAACCACTTTGCTTTTAATACAAACTCTTCAGCGTTGTAGATGTCTGTATCCATTTTCACAACTGCTGTTTATAATAGCTTTCATCCAGATGACATTTCTGTTGTGAAACAGAGGGAAGCTTTTAGCTGAATTATTCTTTCTTCACCATGAGCTAATAACTGCCGCTACTATGAAGCTGCACACCACTTCTGACTGACCTCACAGGACTTCATATTGTAGCCTTGGAAGAACTGAACAAAACTCAGCACAAAAAAGCTGATACTTGCTATTTTTAGGAACAGAAGTTACACTAATCAGAACAAGTAAGAGCTACATCTAGACAATGCAAGTCCAGTGTCACCTTGTTCACATATCACTCATAACCCAATCATATTAAAACACCGTGTCCTCCTGCCACACGGCCCCTCAGTAACAAGTTTTCAAAGACTGAATGCTTATATTACAACTGTTGAAGGTTCGCTGTGTGAAGATTTCCTACCAGGACTGTCTTCTTGTATCTTAAGCTCTATTAACTCTAGCCAACAAGTGCTGTTTGTGGGAAGGGCAGTAGAAAGATGTTTATTTGTATAGAGTCAGTCAAACCCAAAGACAGGTTACTCTCACTGCTGAACTCCCAGCACCACGATGCCTACTCGGACTCTAAGAAAACCCCACGAAGAGCTTACTGCCTGCCACCCTTCCCCTCCCCCAGTCTTTGTTCGGTTTTAAATCGCATAGCCAGAAGTGCACCCATTATATAGTCATCAACAGTACACAGAGATCCAGTGAGAGAGTACTTGCACAGGAGGTCATATTACAAGGCTAAATGTATGAGTCGTCACAGAAGGGGCACATCTGGTCATCCAGAGAGGATGCACAATGGTGTACCGCAGCTGAAGAGCTGGGACAGCACTGCTCCAGCTATTCCCCTGCCCTCAAAGCACACTAATCTGCTGCTTTGGAAGCCCCTACTGCTCTTGACTGTACTATTTGCTTAATATGAAGACCGAGACCTATTCTAGGCCACCGAGTAATAGGATTAAAACGGTCTAATCCCAGATGTTACTTACAGTTTGCCAGAGAAGTTACTTTGGGGGACCAATTTGTATGTGAATGACGCTATGATCTCAAGACCCAGTACTAACGTGCATAAAGGTACACCAGTAGACGTCTAAAAAATATGAGGCAAAAGTAAGGGAGGCATAAAATTCTGAACTGCGTCTTGTCAAGAGGGAAACAAGTCACCTAAAAGAAAAGCAGGACCCCTTCACCACAGTATTAGCATATGCAGGTGATAAAAGTGAAAAAATGCAAGGACACCATTTAGTGATGTATTTATAAAAAAAAAACAAAATGAGAAGCTTTGCCTTGCAAGCCTTTCTGGAAGTGGGCATGCTCTCTATGCCAGCATCCCCATTCCTGTCCCTCAAGGCTTAAGCTTGTGACAAGTCACATGCGAGCTTTTCAGTGGTGACCTTGGGCCACAGTGAGAACAAACATAAGGATATTTGTTGATAAAAGGAAAAGCGTCCTCGACACAAATGAGATTTAGGCTATCGAACTGTACAAACAGAACAGGATTTGACAGCACAAAGTACACCTGGAAACCAACTAGAGTTTCTGCTTCAAGCTGGAAGCTCGGACTGAATCCTCCTCTACTTCGCTTGCCTTGCTGACCACAGGACAAACAAGCCACAGGTATGACAGTGCAGAATAACCAAACACAACCCTAGATGACATCACGAAAAGCACTTCTACTAAGCATGAGGTAAGACTGCAACTGTACAACATGCTAGAGGAATCTCCTTTGGAAGGTTTCATACCCATACTCATCACGGATACTCAAGACAAATTCAGAACCAAAACATGTGCAGACAATACCAAGAGGAAAAACGACACAAGACAATGGTTGGTTCGGCCTACCTAAACAGCTGTTGCCTACAGACACGTCTATAGTATTTTGCAAACGGTTGTACAACTTCTCTGCTGGCGCTCTGAACTAATAAACCTTACCTTCAGCAAGGCATGTTGGCTCAGGCTCAGTGCCATACTACGCTCACACAGCTTCTCATTAGCTTAGAGTACAGGAAAAGAAGGTTTCATCTTCTCAAAGTGTCAAGTTGATACGTGCTATCACTACTGAGGAATAAGGACTAAGCAAGTTAGAGAGCAGCATTAACTCCATAATAAAAGAGTATAAAACAGCCATAATTTAGTTTGAACTGTATAATAAAAAGTTCCTGACTTCTTAGGAAAAACCTGTTCTCAAGCAACCTCATAATCATAGTTGAAAAACAACCTACTATTAAGATGGAGTGTGAAATAGCTTAAGCAAGATGCTGCTTTCAGCAACAAAAAACAAATCTTAGTAGCCTAGAAAGCAATTTCTAGTTTTATACGCATATTTTTTAAGTAGAGTCAAGTGGACTTTCACAGTATCTATTCATTTATAAATTTCAGCTGAAAGTGGAAAACCACGCATCCCTGATTCTGCCAAGATAGGGAAGGAGCAGCTCTTTGGTTCTACAAGGGAAGTGCATCAGTGAAAGGCAACAGTGTCTTACATTTCTCAGCCTTGTTTACTCAGAGTAAACAGTCTGCGTCCCATATTTTAAGAAAAAAAAAATTAAGTCTTCCACTTCTACATGTGACCTACTGCCTGTACGTGCCAAAGGGATTACAGTTTAACTTCCAGAATGCACTCAGTTTCCTTTTTATAATAAGCACTAAACATGCAGATGTTTGGTGCTCTGATTTGCTTCAACAAATAGAGATTTTAGCTTCTAGAGTTTGAAGTTTCTGCTCTCTGATTTTACGTCAGTATCAAGATGCTGTGAATAAAGACTACAGCTGGATACAAATCTGCACTTTGAGAAAGTCAAAAGTACTCCAAGAAATAGGATAGTCACGGGGAACCAACTTGGGTACGTTTTCTTTCTTAGCTTAAATGAAGCAAAACCTTTGCTCTATCCAGCCACACGCAAGCTTTCACTGAAAAAAAATCTATGAACCTTTCCTCAAATATAACCCTTTCTACTATTTTTTTCTACATTGTAGTTAATGTTCTATTCAGACACAATACTTCTGGTGGTTGATTAATCTACTTGCAAGCTCTGAACTGGCACTGATCACATATTCCCAACATGCAGCATATAAGATCCATCATAAACTAAGCACAAGACATAAAGGTCTCCAAGAAGTCACTGTCAATATCAAAAAAATAAATCAGTTTCTCCAGAACAGCAGCCTTCCAGCTATGACTGTTGAAGCAAATGATTCTCAGAGAGAATCATGACCTTCAACGTATTTAACGGGTGGCTACCATTATTCGCTATCGACGCTCCTTTAAATGAAGCCTAAAGTACATTTTTAAATAAGGCTCAAAAGCAGAACCCAAGTCATCTGAGCAGTTTCACCAATATATCTACACCATATAATGCAGAAAATTACAGAATCATTAAACAAAGCTTCATCTTGATATCAAACAGCAAATCCGTGTAAGTACAACATAAGTCCCCAGTTTAATGTCATCGCCTGGATGACCCTCCCCTCCCTCTGCCTTCAGTCCATAAACAGAAGCAAACAGCTATCAAGGACAAGCAGAGACACCATATTGCCTCTGCACTTGTCAACACTGCTGGAAAACTGCATCAGCTTCTTCCTGAACTGCACAGCAAGAGACTAACAAAAGAGTTCTGTGAAAAGCCAAACAGGTAAGTTAAAAACTGGAAATGTGCTTAAAAGTAGGAAACACTTCAGGAACTTTATTTAGCTCATGAAGGGGGCAGTGATTAAGGAGCAACTTTGATCCGTCAGAGAAAGCCTGTATGAGAAACAAGAGTCTAAAATGGCGGTACCTTCAGATTAACACAAAAAGACACGTTTCAAATCTAAATTTGCCCCAAGTATAAGTGGTCCATCAATCACAACAACTTCCCAAGTTACTGTAGAATTTATCACTGTAAACATAGATGAGAATTTTACTGTATTTTTTCAAAAGGTTAAATTTAAGCTGGACTACAGCCTGTTTATTCGAGGATGTCCAACGGTCCACATTAAACAAAGCTCGCGTAGCAGTTCACAGTGGCTCCTTTGGGCACTGCAGCCTGTAAGTTAACAGATTAATTTATTTTAATTGTTGACTATGGAAAATTTATGCATAAAAATGCTGACTGATTTCAAAGTGACCCCTGTAACAACACTGAGCGACAGCCCTTAGTTTTGTCTAGTTATACAAAGAAATTGATTAGATTTGCAAAACCCATTAAGTCTATAAGACAGAGTCTTCCTCAGCTGAAGATGCACCAGGCTGCACCTCCTTGCTCATTTAAAGTAGCTAATGGAAGTCTTTGGTTAGTAAGAAATATTACACTTGCATGCACACACCTATTAGAAACCCCATCCAAAACTCCTTAGAATTGGTTGCAATACACCACACTGAAAGCATCTAGTGTCAGGTACAAAACCCTTTCATCGCTAGATAACTCAGCCACTGACTAAAACCTATGCTTCTTTGGTATTCCTCCTTCAACTTACATCATTTTAATCAAGTGACTTTTCCGAGAAGTTAAAGCTGCCCATCGACATCATGCAGTCCCAAAGGAAGAGAGATTTAACGGCACCAGGCCACTGACACCTGCCTTCAGCAAAAGCTACCTCACGCAGCCAGGGACCAGCACACACAACAAAGCCATGCTGGCCCGAATGCCATTATGCCAGAATAAATTCTTCAGAGTGGAGTTCAAAGCTGGAGGAAAAAGGGGTACTGGGAAGAAGGGGACAGGACATACACCCCAAGACACTAACCAGATACCAGACAAGTCAAATGAAAGCTACTGACAAACAACGTACTAATACCCTGACACTCTATTCAGGTACTTGCTACTGTATTCAGTATCTCCTTCAAAACTCCCTCCAGCCCCATGTTCCAAGAATATATATAACGAGCCATTTCTTTGACAGGACTTCAAACAAAGCTTCCTCCCCTCCAAAAAAAAAAATTAGAATATGAGTATTTCTGCTTCACCAAGAAATCTATACCCTTTTGTGAACAGATGATGCTACAAGCAGATGTACACAAGCAGATTCCACAAGCAGCTTCACAATCAAGCAGATGATCTCTTCTTTACCAGCCATCTTGACCTGTCTGGCTTGATTTACATAAACTGTTCTTATTCACTACAACATTGATTATGTAAAGCTCCACAAAACCTTAACCAAACACGTGCTGCCACATCACTGACAGAAAACGCGTAACAGACTACTGGGAGAAGGTTATTAGAAACGTATTTGCTGCAATGACTGACTTCAAATGCCTTGGCTTTACCCTCTGATCACATTAATGCACAGACAAGCAATCACAACTACTGCGAGACAATACAGGAACATGTTCTGGTGGAAGAACTACCTACTGCCAAAAGAACGCCTTCCTCTTGATTTAAAGGTCAAGCGTACAACAACCCCACTTTAATACTGCTAAGACAGAGTAAGAGCAAAATATAAAGGGAAAGTTTTGTCATCTGAAAAACAGGACTCTCAGCAGTTTGCCAGGTATGCCGATTCCTTTGTTCGTCATCCTTTTCACCGCCTAAAAGTCTCACAGCTCAAGACAGAAGTTATACATCAACATCACAATTAATGTTGGTTTGTTTTTTTTTTAAACCACACGGTGTCTCAAAACAACTTTTTTTTTTTTAAATCTAGCTGTGAGGTCACTCTTATCAATTTTAATCAGGCAGTTGTAACAAGAGCTGCAATGCTACGCTTCTGCCAGTTCACAGCTCTCAATTTCACTATGGGGAGGAGAGCAGATTTACATTGTCTTATTTAAATGGAACTCCAGATTACAAGATTTTAATACAAAACAGGTATTAAGAATTTTTTTTTTTTTAAAAGAATACTGAACAGATGCTTAAGCTGCTCCAGGAGTTCCTAGTCACAAATGTTGAGTCACCAAAGGGAGAGAGATGTTTGTATTATTTACGGCACTACATCCAACATTTAAGACATACATCTCTGATAGGAAATGCAGTAATCAACTCCTAAAGTGTCAAATGGATCTTAAAACCCCAATCTTCAGTCCAAAAATGGAAAACGCAGTTACTGAAGTCATGGCATTTCCTGGACTGCTTCCATCACGTCTACTTATTTCTACATCACATCCACCAAGCACATTGTGTCAGTAAGCTGTGACAGCCAGTGCCCTATTGTTTCAGTGTAGCCGATGGACACATACTGACCAGAGAGATTCAGCTGCCCGTTTGCAGACTTCTTGTTCCTAATTGTACTACAAGGGCAAGAGGATTTGTTTGCTTTTTTAGTACATGTAACACCCAGAAGATATAACCTCAGCAGTTTTAGAGAACAGCTGATACTCAAATAAAAACTCAGCTCAGTCATACGAAGTTTATTTAAATTTTATTGGCATGTTTCAACACACAGCAGTGAAGATCAAGACCTCTGGCAGAACCGATAAGCTGAGATCAATGCATTTCCCTATTAAAGGAAAAGCACACCAGACTTTGCTAGGTTAAGACCAGAGCCAAAACATTTCATACTTCTGTACTTTCAACTGCTGCTAAAAATAGTAAAGCAAGAGAAAGGAAAATGCTTCCAGCTGTGCACAAAAAGCCTCTGCAGCACAACATCAATTTATGCACTCTAATTTAATTAAAGATTCAACACTATACTATGACTTTATTGTTAGAGACGGTGTTGCACAGCTGAGGCTACCCTCCATTTCCACAACTGAAACAGTAAGAACGTTTCTTTATTAAATTTAGTTTGATATGGATATTTCTCCCAAATCAAGTTACTCGACTTGAATTCGAGTCTTTCAAGTGCCAGCTACGCCACGTTCATGGTAATAGCTGTTATTTTATTCCATGGTAACTCTATCTCGACCTAGTCTCATGATAAGAAACATTTAGCATCCCTTAAGGAAAAAAGGGTACACCACTGGACACACAAGTACCCAGTCTTGACAGCTCTTTTTATCTGCCCCCAGAAGATTCAAACAGTTATTCTGCAGAGGTGAACACAGTTCTTTATGAAACGACCTGACCAAAACAAAACAGAACAATCCCTAACAAACCAGAGTAAGGTTTTCTACGACCTTGCAGCAAATATGTAACAGATTCTGGGGGAGGCTGAGTAACGCAGCAAGGCTGTAACTGTTCTGCTTCACGGCTGGCTTGAAACCTTTCTAGTGTATTTATCACTAAAAATTATTCCATTAGCCATATGTTTCTACATATTAAACTAACAAAATTAAGCATCTCTTATAAGGTTCACAAGGGCTCTCAGCAAGCACGGCTTAGACGCTTCTCCCTCATCTGCTTCTACGGTGTTCAGGAGAAAGGCTTCAAGCGTTAACAGCAGGGCAAGAACATAATACCAAGCGGATTACTTTCAGATCCGTATCAAGCTGAGAAAATAAACATTTCCACTACGAATCTGAATATAAGCGCTTCATCCTCCTCCTCCCC
>NW_008794444.1:1345270-1352331 GCF_000699145.1 Aptenodytes forsteri
GGGGGGGGTTCTAGGTCACCTGACCGGTGGGGGCATGTCCTGGGTTCCAGAGCCCCTGGGAGACTGGGTCACTGTGTGGGGTTCTAGATCACCTCCTGCCCCTGGGGGGTGTCTAGATCCCGGGGGGAGCCTTTAGCCCCACACCTGCCTGGAGGCCTTGTTCTAGATCACCTGAAGGTCTGGGTCACCTCCTGTCTGGGCCAGGGGTTCTAGATCACCTCAGGGTTCTGGATCATCTCCAGGTGCTTCAGGCCACCTCCCACCCGGGAGGGTGGTTCTGGGCTGCCTGCAGCTGGGGGGGGGGGGGCCGTTGGTCGCCTGCCCGTGGCTCTAGATCGCTGTGGTGCTCTGGATTCCCTCTGGGGAGCCCCTGGGTCACCTCCCGCCCCAGAGGGAGGGGGCTCCAGACCACCACCCATCTCCTCCACCTTCCCTGCAGTCTCCAGCACGGCGATCTCGAGCGACGAGGCCACCGTCAGCTTCTGCGCTTGTGGCCGAGGAATGACTGCCTTCCCGCCTCTCATCCCTAGATGAGGAAGGAGCCCTAGAACCCACCTTCCAGCCTCTTCTCTCCGCTGTCTTCTTCGGAGGCTGCAAAAATGCCGCCCCGCCTTTGTTCTTCAGGAAGAGCTTTACAAAGCCAGCTCTTTTCGATGCTACAAAGCCGGCGCTTTTCGATGCTCCGACTCACATCCAGGCACAACCGCCATCCCCAGCGTCACAGGTCTGCTCCAAAGCTGGGCCGGGGGCTGCTTTATTCCTTCAAAAAACTTACTTTCAAAAAAAAAAAAAAGGAAAAAATCTGGAATGAAGGCAGGTGACCGCGGTATTCCCGAGCCCATGGCACACACCCCCCCCCAAAAGCCCACCCCCCGCGGCGCTCCAAGCACAAACACGTTTTCACTCCATTTCTGACAAATTTGGGTGAGATAAGTCGTTATGTCGAAAAATTGGTGGGCAGACAGGCGTCCGGGGGCACGTGCCCAGAACACCAAGGCCTTGTGCAATGCAAAACCGAGCTAAAAAGGCAGCGGGGCGCAAAAAAAACCCCAAACCCCAAACTTTCAACAGCGACTTCCAAGGACTTTACCCCCCAGCCCGCCGCTGCCTCGGCATCTCCCCCAACACTCCCTCCGCGCGGAGCTTAATTCCCTTTCTCCTCGGTACCCGACGCAAGCACAAAACCAACAAAGATTAGCTCGACATCGATCCGCGTCGAGGATGGAAATTCTCATTAGCCGCTGTTTGAGGTCTCCAACCCGGGAGCCCGTTAGCGAAGACAAAAGTAATTGCAGCGGCCACCACGCTGCTCCTGGCCTTCGCCGAAAGCATCCCCCGGGCCGGCACGGTCAGACTCGGGATCGAGTCCTGCTCCTCCCGCCGAAAGCTTTCCCTCTGCCTGAAATTGTATTTAGCTATTAATTTTCCCGGTAATGTTATTTTTCTGTCGTTTCTGGTGAAGAGGTGAAATGGAAAAACCCAGCCAATCTCGCAGGGCTGCAAAATGGTGATCTTCCCGGGGGCTGTGTGAAGAAGACAAGATTTTATTAAAGACAGAGAGCCGAATTATTACAGATTTATCTTCTTTATTGCCCTAACAAAATAGAAAAGAAAGCCAGGCTGTAAGTCACTGTCAAAGAAAACAAATACGGCCCCGAAAACAGTGTGAAAAACAAACCTCCTGGCTGCATCCTCTGCAACTTCTCCCATTTCTCCCCGCGAAAGCAAGACCTTCGCGGCAGCTTGGCTTTCGCAGGGCATAAACAGACTTCAATACTCTTCCAAAAAACGCTCCCCATCAGCTCGGCTCAGCTGGGCTTCCCGCAAGTCAAACCTCCCATTACCGTGGCTGGATTTACAGCATCTGCTGCTGCTCCCCCAGCCCTGCGCGGGGACGGAGGGAGGAGGAAGGACCTTCAGGATCCGATTTTGCCCTTTTTCCCACTTTCTCGTTTTCTAACGCTACGCTTTTGGGCGAACGGGCAAAAATTGCGGAGGGCCTTGAGCGGCGGGGCTCCTAAGTGCAAGGCTCTGCACCCTTTCGCCAAGCCCGCACAGTTTTTTGCCAGCACGCAAACCAGCGCGTCTGCTGTATTTAAATACAGAAATGCAGAAATTATTGACTACAGAAAATGCACCGGTTCGCATTGCTGAAAAGAAATACGAACTACAGAAGACGCACCGGTTTGCGTTGCCGAAAAATAAATGCACGGGCCTGGGAAAAAAGCGCCCAGCGGGGTCGATGGGGGGGATATTTGCACCTCATGCATTCGCAGGAGGCGGATGAGCTGCACCGGGTTGAGGAGGCACCCCCCCGCTGCGTGCCTTTGGTGGGAGACGGTGAGGTAACCCCTGCCACTTGGGTTCATGCATTGGTTTTTTTTCCTTGGCGACGTGCTTCATCTGTACGTCTGCAGCCTCTTCATTCTGCGTCTCCCCGTGGGGTATTTTAGGCTGGCAAGCGAAGAGGGAGCCGCAGCCCCAACCCCACGAGGTGTTTTAAGGGCTGCTGGGGCTTTCTTCCCAAATCGTAGGTTTTCTCATTGCAATTTCCAAGGATCTATCGCTCCCAGCACTGGAAACCTGCTTTTAATTTTTTAATTTTTTAATTCATTTTTAATTTTTGACTAATGGAGCGGCGCGGGGAGCAGCTTTGCTGTACATTGCACGGCTCCCCGTCCCGCACAGATCGCAGCCCCAAATCCCAGCACCGCTATTCCCTCCAGCTCCAAAAATTCCTTTTGCAACCGGTGCAAGCAACGCTCGGCTGGCGTTTTTCCCCGAATCCATTGAAATAATTGAGAAATGTACCCGCAGCTGCATTCCGTCATTTTTCAACTCAAAATGCCTTGCGGTCTCGGATTCGGGGTGGCTCAGCATGGCTTTTCAGGGCGGTGAAGGGAGGTTTGGTCGTTTTCCCCCTGGAAGCGGGAATCGCAGATGATAACTTGTCGGAGCTCCTTCCCGGCGGCATCGGCACTGCGAGAGGGAGTTTGCTCCCCAGGTTGAGCGCGAGCAGCTGCTTGGCTGGAAGGAAGGATATCCAGGCAAGCCAGAAGAGCGTTAAAATCAACGTTCGAAAAAATCCCAAACATGAAGAAATAGTACATGCCCATTTATTTTTAAAATGTAATAAAAAGTTATTTTAAATGCAGGAAGATTAATAAGGCTCTAATTCAGCAAAGTACTTACAGATGTGCTGGACTCTAAGTAAGTACTTCAGCGCTTTTATGAATCAGGGCTTAGGGAACCGGGCTTGAACTATAGAGAAAATATTGAAAGATGTAAATAGCCCTCGCATCATACCTGCGGCTTACACTGCACACGAAGCTCACGGTACGTGGGATCAGCGCGTAAATAGGGATAAAGGTTGCCATTCCCAGCCCCGTATTATTGCCGTTAATAGCAAGGTTTCCAGGAGCGGGATCAGGTTTATGCTCAGCCGTCGGTGTGGATGGTCGGGGCTGGGAAAGTTGATCTCTGGGGTCGCAGCAGCCTGGCTTTGGTGCTCCGGGGCGGGGAATAAACCCCAGGAAAGGAGAAAAACCGTCTCAGCTCCAAGGTATCGCCTTGTACAGCAAACCTCTCAGGCTGGAAAGTCCCCAGCTCGCAGGTGACTGAGGCTCTCGAGCAGCCACCAAGTGGAAGCAGCAGAAGAAAGAGCTGTAGATGTTCTAAAATTAGGTTTGATAAATATACTACAGGAAAAATATGATGTGATTGCTCATAACGATGCAGTACCGAGCTTAGCATGTTTTGGGGACTCCTTCAGCCCTGTGTTTCAGGGGTTCAGTGCCTAACATAGCTTGGGCTAACAGAGATTTGCTTTTTTTTACATTTGGGAAGCTATCTATGTGCTTCAGACCTGCTATTGTCTTAATTTTCCACCATGCCATGTAACGGTCTTGATTCACAGTAACACCTAAAATTTAGAAAGGGGAATTACATTAAAAAATAAATGGAAGAGCTAAAAGGATAAAATACTTTCAAGTATCATGGCAGCAGCTTAAAGATATGTTACAGACTCCAGCTTAACGTGTAACACTCCTTAATAAAGACCCTAAAGGATTTTTTAAAAGCAGATAAGTAGCAGAGTGAAGAAGGCTGTTAGGAGCAAAAACGAGAGCCATCAAAAAGCTGCGTCTAAATGAGGAAAATAGAATACAGCATAAACGCTGGCAAATATAAAACCACAATAAGGCAAGTGAAAAAGATTTTGCAGGACAGTTTGCCAGAGGCATAAAAACGCACGTGAAAACATAGCGGAGACAGAAAGTCTACCAGGGACCCGCTGGGGCCAGCGAGCAGTGGAAGTGTGAATGAAGTCTTGGGTGAAACAAACCCCTGGTGGGTCGGCTAAAGGAGCCCCCCACGTGCCTGCAGCAGGAGCAGGGGCTGGAAACTCCCGCCGCAAAACCCTCTTTACCTGGAACGGGTCTGATGAGCTGCTTGGATATAAGTGTCACCAGCAGAGATTTTGGAATAAACAGGTAAATTGAGGGAGGAGCAAATTGCCAGGGTGTGGTGTCACTGGCCCAAGACTTGTAAAGAGATTCCAGTATATTTATATGAATAATTAACAGTGTTTGTCCCCAGTGGATGGGAAATGGCAAACTTGACGCTGGTTTCTGAAGAGGCAAGTTTCAGAGCTGTGGCCCAATCGATCTGACCTGCGCTAGGCAAATTAACAGAAAATACAATAAAGTATAGGTAAATATGGATACATAGGGATGCATCTGGCAGATCTGGGAAAGGGCAACGGGGGGCTTTTGCAGAAAGAAGTCAAAGTCTATAGCGCATTCGCATCCTTCGAAGCACTCAATGAATACCATGGAGGCAACTGAACGTGTATCACGTACCTGGGTTTCACGGATGCTTTACCAAGCAATACAAGTAGCACAAGATAAAGAAAGGGCTTCATGGATTAACAGCTGACTACAAGAGAAACCAAAGCCTAGAAATAGGTTCCCATTTTCACAGTGGGGAGAGGCTATTGCCGGGATTTTGTGGTATTGTGGGGCCCTGGCCAGGCAGCTGACTTCTAATGGGAAAGTTTGCTAGGAAGCCAAAAATTTTAAGCTGACTGCAAAGAGTTATAGAAGGACCCAGCAAGAAAATGTCCAAGCAAAGTACATAAGAAAAGATGACCTTAGCCATATCTGTCTAATGACTGGCTCTAATTGAGCTATTATCATTCAAGAAAGACATCCTGAGGTTTTACAGTCACTATAGGTCCTTCTCTTGAAAGATCGGCTCAGAGATCACCCTAAGTCTAAAAGACAAATCAAATGTGCTAAGAAGCGTCTGTACGTCTTTTCCAGTGACATGGGTTATTCTGGGTGGATGGTCCGTATCCCTTTTCCTATGGGGCAGAGCCAGCGCTCTGCCCTGTGCCCCATAGCTCACCCATCTTCCCCAGAGCACCGGCACTGTGCACTCCCTTCGCAGCTTCTTTACTGAAGGCCTTGTGACAGCTGAGGGGGAATAAACACATTTTGTACGTGTCTGCCAAAATCAGAAGCACTGGCGACCTAAATCTCAGCGTGACCTTTCCTGCCCTCTCCCTGGGAGGATCCAGGTCTGTCCGCAGCTCCAAACCCTGCTGAGGACCTGCAGCCCAGAGCCGAGTCCCCTCTGAAATCACCGCGTCCCTCTTTGCAGGATGGTCTCCCCCACCCCAGTTGCTCATCTGGGAATGGACTTTCTCCAAGATGTTGCCTCTTTTTTCTTTTAAATTTCATCTCCATTTGAAAGTTAACACTAACGCAGTGGTGGGAGGTAGAGGATGGGGACCACTTCCCTATAATTTACTTACACCTAATTTAGGGGAAATTCTGCTACTCTAACCTTCATCCCAGCAGACTAAGCTGGTGAGACTGGTTCCCCGGGCTTGGACCACGTTATCCTACTACGGGAACCAACCCTGGCCATGATGCTCCCCATCCCCCAGGAGAGCAGCTTCGAGAGCAGATGGCTGGGTCCCCACCCACAAAGAGATATTCAGCCATCCCATAAATCAGCCAGCCTTCCCCCATCGAACATAATGAAAACACCCAAATCATTGCAGGATATAAGGTAGGAGAGGAGCTCTGCTTTTCAAGTGCTGAAGCTCTGGCAAAGCTCGGGTGCGCGGTCTCAGCCTGGCTCTGCTTTACCCTACACCAGCCTGTGTATGAAAGACTCCTGTTGCGAGGGCTTGTCAGCTAATTGCACTGATCTCCGCGTGTGCTGAAAGCCTCATCTAGCTGCTGGTGTCACACGACCCTTTTTTATTAACCAAGGCATCTGCTTTTCAGGGGATGCTCGAGGAGAGCCGGGACGACGGGAGCCCCACTATGTCAACACCGTGAACCTCAGACCCAAAACTTTCCCAATTTGCTGGTGCCAAAGTATTTCACCCACCAGCAAAGCGTGAACACCCACTTAAAATTAAACATCGTTTTCACATATTTCCGCTACAGAGAATGAAATGCATTTTAGAAATTATTGCATACTAGAAAGGAGAGACGGTCCCCTGGCTCCCATTCAGCCAGCAGATAATCAGCGGGTTACAGCATTCTCCTCCACATCTCCAGCACGATCCAGCCCGTGCTGTTCCCAAGCAGGATTCAGCTCCGCGGCCAAAAGCACTGAGCCGGTGGGGGCCCGTCACCTCACCTCCCCAAACTCCTCAGCACTGCCTGTTCAGTCTTTGCAGCACTGATAACATACACATGATTTTAGAAGAGAAGAGAAACGCTCTTTTGCTAAGGACTATAGGATCTGCGGTTAATAACTACTTGGGAGTTCAGACTTCACCGGCAGTAAGACCTAACAATTAATCAGTTTGCTCCTCTGTATCTTGTTAGAGTAAAGAGAGCCGGGTCATATCTGAATATGTTAAAAGCAGCGTTTGGCCTTCAAAGTATATACATCAGGAAAGCCTTATAACTACCTCCTAGCATTTGACATTTTTTTCATTACTATAATTTACTAAGTGCATTGCCAGGTGCTCCTGGCAGGCTTCCAGGCTGCCTTCAGCCAGGTGACGGATAAACTCAGAAAAAAAAGGCCGTCACTGC
>NW_008794444.1:1356183-1368807 GCF_000699145.1 Aptenodytes forsteri
GGGGGGGAAGAAAAAAAAAAAGAACCAAACACCCCACCAAAAAACCCGACCAGCAGCTGGGCACAGATGTCAGGAAGAGGTGGCAAAAGGAACGACGTCCTGCGACATCCTGGTAAATCAACCTGCAACTGCAGCTCCCGAAACCCCGAGCGCTGCCTTCCTCCCGGTCGCGGGAGCTTTCGCTATATAGATGGGTATTGATGGTCACTCCTACACCTGCTCGGTATGGGTAATTAGTAAGTCGTTAGCTTTGTAAGCTGAAAGGCTCGCTATTGTGTAAATCAACCTGCAACTGCAGCTCCCGAAACCCCGAGCGCTGCCTTCCTCCCGGTCGCGGGAGCTTTCGCTATATAGATGGGTATTGATGGTCACTCCTACACCTGCTCGGTATGGGTAATTAGTAAGTCGTTAGCTTTGTAAGCTGAAAGGCTCGCTATTGTCAGGATCGGCCGAGACGCTGGTCGAGTTGTCATTATCATGGGCTCTTTAGCAGATGGATGGCTGAAATTTTATTTGACAGCAATAAGGTAATGGCTGAGAAATGCAATTCTGGTAGCGCCCTGATTGCTACTGGCTTTCGCTGGAATCGTTAGGAGATGAAGATGCCTCGTACCTCATCAGATAATGTCTTTCCCCAACAAAGGAGCCGAGCTGGTAGAGGTTGAGAGCTCCTCACCTTTCGGACAGGGAAAAGGCACTGTTATGCGTTGCTGAGATTTACTAGTTACGTTAAATTAGGGAAGATTTTGTATGGAAACACTAGAAGAAGCTATGAAAAGATTGCGAGACTTTTTTTTGTACAAAAAGAGCACATATATACCTGCTGTTGCCATTAAGAGACAGAAGATGAATGAAAAAAGTCTTTGAGCTGGAAGAAAATCAACATGAATTCATTGCTAAGTGTTAACGATCATATATATAGCATACATCCAACTACAGCCACAGAAAATACATTATTGAAGGAATAGAAAGAGCAGGAAACCACTTGCTAATAAAAATCGCCATCTGCCTTCTGGAACGCAGGACTCCTCAGTTCAGATGTTTTACTCAAATCAAAGCATCCAGGAAAGCAAAAGCAACCTTATAAATCCACGTCTGGATAGTAAGGAACCGTAGAGCTGGTGGCGAAATCTCATTGGCTTAATAGGTGAAGGATAGGGTCTTACGACTCCGGTTCTCCAAAGGGTGAAAGCAATGCAAGGTGGCCCTCTGGCCGCATTTACAGCCCCCTGCCAAGCTGATTATACGACGAACATCCCAAACCCGCCCTGAGAAAAAGAGACACGTACCATTTTCTTCTCCGCGGGCTGTTAAACCCACTGATTTCCAGGCACGTGATGAAGCCGACGGTAGGAACACGCTGACATCTTTATGAGGAAGAACAGGCTGTGACAGCCCTGTGTGAGAGTGGGGAGTTACTCTGTGTTTTGTTAGCCTGATTTTTGGGAACAGATGGGAACGGAGCCATATGAAGCCTCCTCCTTCAAGAACTGGCCCAACTTGCAACTCATTAGCGAGGCCCTACACAGCTAAATCCTCTGCTTGTCCCATCTGCAGCAGCCAAAACCTCGGTGACCTGCAAGTCCACCACCTGGGACCCCCAACCCCGCCATCACTGCTTATAAATCTTTACGTCTGAGACACACTGCTGATCAATAATTTCAGGGTGCAAAGGGAGCATATGGAGGCTATAGCAAGCAAAACAAAGGCAGAAGCCACGGGCCATTTCCATGATCAGAAACAGAAAGAGTTTCTAATTATGCAAAGGTCATTGACCGAGCGTGGTCCTACATTTAAATACTTCAGTGTGTGTTTGCCTGGATCCTCTCAGAAATGTTTGTGGCCGTGTGGGTAAATTCTCCTCTGTGGTTTTGGTAAGATAAGGGAACACAGAAAAAGTGCAGATGTCTCTGTTTCGTGCCACGTGAGATCTTTAAAGCAGACTCAAGCATCCTGGGGGCTTTGGGCTTCTTTTTTTTTTCCCCTGTAGTTATTTATTCATGCTTTGATTCCTGGTTACTCCACGCAGTTTCCAGCATGAAGTCGAGTCGAGATAAACACTTCTGCCTCCCAAAATTCGCATCGGCTTTGTGCAGCACTGATGGACGCACCAACAGGAGCTCGGTGCTGTGGGGTGTCACCTCTACCCCGGCCACCCCATCACCTCCTCTGTGCCCACAGGGCATGGCTGGCACGGTCAGGGCGAAGGAGACAAAGTTTGACATTTTTTTCCCCCTCCTCCTCTTTGCAAATGTGTAACAGTGAGAAGGGACATTGTCCTCAGCTCCATGGGAAGCACAAAGCAATGGCTGTGCCGACCTCCTTATAAAAATTCAAGGCTGCCCTCATTTTTCCTGGAGGTTTTGGTGGTTTGCACACACGTGTCTTTGTTGTCCTCCCCCAGCCCCAGCACTGGCCCGTCCAAAAGCCTCCAGCGCCAGCCCAGCCCCGCTGCCCACACAGAAACCAGCAAATTCTGACATACCCAGTCAAAACTTCGACAATTAGGGACAAATTTTGAAAATTCCTTCTTGGAGAAAAACCCTGCTTTTCTTTCCAGCGATGCTGTCAGTTCACAACTTCAGTGAAGCTCAGTTGCTAGCGCTGGCAACTCAGCTTTCCCCAAAATCAAGCTCTTGAAGCTTCTCTGGCTGGTTCCTCATCGCTGCAAGCGCAGGGAAGGGTGGGATGCTGGGCTTCCCAAAAAACTGCTTTACATGTGTAATTTGGAGATTTTCATTTAAATATATTCTCTGTGACCGCTGAGGTCCCTGGCTGGAGTCTGTGATTTTTAAAAAGGATTAATGCTGCGGGAGCCTTCATCCAGATGCCCCCCAAAGAGGTTTTGACCTGGTTGTGTGCTGAGTACTTTGCCCTCCTAAACCTACTGCTTCAAATCCCTTTTGCTTTTCTATTTCCAACCCTATTCTTTCTTTTTTTTTTTTTTCCCTTTCAGGAATTTAAATGCTGAGCTTGCTACAGGTATAAATAAATTTTTAAAGAGCCCTCGATTTAAAAACCTGACAGCTTATATTATATTTTCGGGGGGAGGATGGGTGCCCCCGGCCACGCAGGGTAATCCATGCTCGGCGGCTGGGAGGCGTATGAAGGGTCCTCGCCTCTCCCCATCACCCGGTGGCGTTTTTGGATTGATGCAGGGTCGCTCTACTCTGCTCATCCCTGAAAATTTGGGATTTAAGCGATATTTGGGAGTGAGGAGTTACAACGTTGGTAAATACGGGGTACGTGCTGCGTTTCTTCCCTTAGCCACAAGCAGGATTAAGGCCAAAGAGCTCCTTCCTGCCAAAAACAGGGAGAATAATCCTGTCATAAGCTATTAATGTGGAGCTGTATTGGCACTTGGCAGCAAACCACCAAACCCACAAAGTTGTGTTTAATTTGCTGTTAGAGGACAGACCGAGTCTTCTTCACTCAATTATACTGATACGATATTTCAGCACCGAGCCCTGGAAAAATGCCACCGCTCAGCTCGCCACGGCCCCACAACTCCATCCTGGGGTTGCCGACATTGCCCCATCCCCTGCTACTCGAAAGGAAATTTTCAAGAGCTCCTGTTTGCCGAGAAGGCCCATGTGCAATAAATCAAGGGGTTTGCCGTGCACGCCGGTGCTGCCGTGGGAAGCAGAAGGTGCTTCGTACTCCACCTCCACCCCACCAGCCCCGAGACCAAGCCCAAGCCCTGGCCCCCATCTCATTTTGACCCCATGTGCATGGCAGAGTAGCAAGAACAAGCAGAAATAACCCCGTGTTCCCCCAGAAAAAGGGCCAGGGTAGATTTTTGACTTTCCACAGCGTTTCTTCACCCTCCTCCCATCCCAGCCCGAAGGTCCCCGTGTGATTCAAGCTCCCCACCAGTGCTGGGCTTTGCCTGGTACCTTCCTGCCTTTCCCAGCTCCCTGCCAGATACAAAGCCTTCCCTCGTCATCCAGGATGTCGTTTTCTATTTTTACTCAAATCCCTTTAACTTCTTGACATTTTTAAGGCAGAAGCCTGGAGGAAATAGATTATCCCGCCGGTGGTACTGCGCGGCTTCAGTCCTTGGTTAAGAAGATAAAACTTCTTCTTTTCAGGGTTCATCACATTCCTGAACTGGCTGCAACTCCTAACTCACAAAATAGGGAATACAATGCCCGTAAGCTTTTGTTCTGTAAAACTTTATGATTAGTCATCATATCCTTCATGTAGATGGGGAACAACAAGAAAGGAATGTCTCTCGGTTTAATACATACAGCCTGGGAGACAGCTATAGCCTTTTGTCTCCATTCGTTGAATATCTCTTGGCTTGCTCAAGTCCCATTAGAGTTAGGAAGCTGGTTAGCTGCCCCGATAGACAGCCTCCGTTGCGTGGTGACATTAAAAACAGGACACATGGATGCACTGAGATCTTTTGCAAACTGCAATGGCTGAAGCAGGGATCGCTGCTGGTATTAATTCTGTCCTACGCTCACTGCGTAGAATATGAGCTTGATGTTTTCTTCTTTTTGTTCTGCAACTGCAGGGCCTAATCCTGCTTTTTTTTTTTTGCCTATTTCGAACAAAATTGCTGTTTGGTCCCACTTTTCCTTTGTATCCAGCACATGGAGATGTGCAGAACAACCACCGCCTTAGGAGTATTTCAAGGCAGCAAGAGAAGAAACTCTAGAGCGGCTCCAGGGAGAACGCTCCCACGTTCCTGAGATTCCTCTTCCAACGCGCCACAGGCAGACTCACAGTTTTATTTGCAAAACCTGGGAAAGCTTCCAAATCCCAGCCTGTAAAGCCTTCCACTAAAAAAAAAAAAAACCCACAGGAAAATCACATTTTCCCCTGCCGTGGAGCAAGAGACCCTTGCAAGCAGCGAAGCCCCTGCAGATGTGCCCCCGTGAAGCACAGCATGCTGCGAGCTTTCACCGCCGATGCGCCGCTTCCCAGCAAGCGTGCGGGGCCCAAGATTTCAATTTGCGAGCACAGCTCTGGGTTGCGTCTCCAAGGATAACCTGCTCTTCATCTGCAGGAAAATTCAAGATGGGAATAAACAGCGCCTGCCGGGAGCAGGGTCCCTTGGCTGAGCTCTTGCACCGATTTTTCTCGTGTCTTGGTGCCTCCAGCACAAAGCGGCGGCTGGACCCCTTGCAGCCGGATGACAGACTCTTGTCCTCTCCCCCATTTTCCCAGCAAGTGGGAAAAAAAAGAGAAACAAGGAGTGTTTCTGCTTGGTGAGGGCAGGACACATGTAACCCCTCACATCTGCAGCCAAGCCACCGTGGGCAAGCACGTCCCTGCAAGGTTTGACCCCTTGATGCGAACACTTGGAGTGACGTAGGCAGCGGCCAAGGAACTCCTGCTAGTGGCACGATTTTGCAACGTGGGCTCAGGGTTTTGTAGCAGAGATTTGACTTTTGCCTCTTCGTGTTTTATTATTCTGCTGGAGCTCAGAAAAACCATCGACCTTGAAAACGCAGTTACTCTTCTCTCCAAGTGCTCCACTTTGTCTTGGTCAACAGAAGAGAAATAAAAACCTGAACCAATGGATATTACATTGTTTTAACCTAATTTGGCACATCCTGAGCACTCATTCTGCTGGGCAGGGAGAGGGGTGAACTCCACCTTTCCAGATCTGATCTACTCCAACTTGCTGTAGCCTTTCCTGGAGCCACACACCTCAGACCCAGGGGTGACAACCCCTGACCAAAGTAAGGCAGATGGGTGGCACCGATGGACAACCCGTCTTTCAAAGACAGGACGGTCACAGAGGAGCTGGGCCAGGGCCAGAATCTCCTGGGTCTGTCTGTTGGGCTGCGCAGCCTCACCACATATAAGCAATTAGCATTCGTGCAGAGAGGTCTGGCAGACCCTGTTTTGCAAATGCTGAAGTGTTGACACTTCACACCAAGGTGCACCTTGTGTTATTGGCAAAGAAGAAAATACTCTGTTAAATTTGCAGGGTTTCCCCATCAGATCTTCCCATTGCTCTAACTCAGAAGCCGCCCAGCGCTGATGTCCGTGCTCATATCTGCAACGGAGCACATTCATTTAGTTGTCAGTAAGGTTACAGTCAGCTTGCAGATAATCGAAGTCAGCAGTGGAGAGGGTGGACAGGCCTGGCTGAGGTGAGCTGGGTGAGGCTGGACTTGGTGGGTCCTGGGAAAGGCCAGTGTCCAGACCTGGCTCTGGCAGCACCAACACCTGGCACATCTCAGGTCCAAATGCTGATATTGTTAGAGGACCCTATGAGCAGCCCCGATCCACAACACAGCCAGGAAGCAAGATGAAAAAAATATATTTTTCTGCCCTGTGTCTCTTCCCCAGCCCTCTCCACACCCAAACCTTTGTTGTGTCTGGAGCTGGTACCCAGGCACCGTCCCGCTAAGAACCTAAACGCTCCCATCACCTCTCGGTTATCATCTTTGCTGTTTGGATGCAGACTATGTAGAAAGGGTGAAGGCAAGTGCTTAAAGGTACCCCAGCCACCGATGTGCCCGTCTCCCATGGCAAAACCTCGGTGTCTTTGAAAGCCTCCCCTCCTGGGTTCATATATTGCTTTTGCTTTGAATTTGAGCTGCCTGACAAATAGCACGCTGGGTCCCCCCCACCTTCGGAGCAAAATCTTTGCCATTGCGCTTGCACATTGCAGCCAAGCCCTACTGAAGGTGTTATCAGGAAAGGGAATTATTTTACTACTGGAGAATGTACTTGTGCCTCGCAGCTATTTGGCTGCACAAATATGTGGAGTGTTGCCGATAACTCACCAAGGCAAGTCTGGAAAACGGATTCTGCAACAAGATAATTCTGCTTGTAGGCTCTTATTTTATGTATTTTTGTTTCCTTCCTCCTTCTCCACCCCCCCATCTTTTCCATTTACATCTAAATGGGAGTTTTGTTTTTTCTGAGTCAATATTTAGTCACTTGTTCCTCGTTCAAGCCTCCTAGCTCAGTTTCTCAGAGCAGAGGCATTCCCAGGGGAGCCAGTCCTGAGCGAGATGCCGAATCCGGTGCCACGCAGCTCCTGCAGGTATTCACGGTCCACACTTGGAATTACTTTTACATATGGATTTGTAATCGAGTGAGCCGAACCTTCTTGTTACAAGCACGCAGAAACAAAAGCCACATCCTATATATCGATATCCATGATATTTGATATAACAAAAATCCAGGATTGGGTCCACCTTTAGCGGTGATTTGCATCGATGTCACCAGCAGACTGGAAGCTCACATAATTTTAGATAAAGAGACACTTCCCAAAGACCTTTCTTAAACAAGGATGTATTTCTAGCTAATTGTTTTAGATCCTCTCTCTTGCAGAGAACTGCATTAACTCTAGGAACAGACAAGGAAACCTGTCCATTAACGGATTGATTTCCACTGAGGTATCGGCCGCTCTTTGTCCAGCTATTGTCAGACCAGCCGATGGTGCTCAGTTGATTTACAAGGCTCCAGCACTCATGGCCATTGCTTTTTCTTACTTTTTGCATTGAAGCTACAAGTATATATATGTTTGCTTCTGGGCTTGTCTCTATGCAAAAGTATTACGGTCTTATCTGCAAGCTGAGCTACACCAGCTGGAACACAAAAATGCCGCTATTTCAATACCAGACCCTGTTACATCTAAACTAGATTTAATTTATGTTTGTAAATAAGCAGATACATTAATCAGAAAAAAAAGATCTTTTTAGGCTTACATAAAGCGTCTGCACAGACCTGCGCCGAAATAAATACAGGTTGGGTTACAACCGATAAACACTTTAGTTTTTCTAACCAGAGACCCATTCGTAGTTTTTCAGTTCCACCACGTGGAGAAGCCCGTAAGGTGAGACATCAGACCGATTTCGCCAGACCTAACGCACACAGCTGCATGGACTCCATGGGTTTGTTTTGTTTGCTCCAAGCCTGTTCTGCCTTTGCGCAAGTCAGCTGGGAATGGGACTTGGCTGTATGGCAGGAACCGACTTCCCGGGGAGCAGCAATGGCTGAAAACCCAGGGCTGCAGAGTTGGGTGCAGCTCCTGGGTGAAGAGGTTTCCGCCACGATCTTATTGCCTTGCCTGCATTGCTCGGCAGAAGTGTCCTCACCTTGTGAATTGCCAGGAAAATAGAAACACTGGAGGGGTTATGCAGAAAAATAGATTCATCTTTCGTGTGAGAACACCAAAAGTTGTCCAGGCCACAGGTGGTCCCAAATTATCAGCCCACACAACCACCAGGGTGGAGGTGGGTTTCACTGTGACCAGAAAAAAGCAGGGGAGAGCTTGTGGGAAGAAAGGGAGGGAAAGTGCTGCCAGACACACTCAAGGAGCCGTTGGGTGCAGGCTACGTGCGATGGTGGCCAAGGAGCTCAGGAGGATCTGTGAGGTGTTAGAATCAGAGAATGGTTTGGGTTGGGAGGGACCTTTAAAGATCATCTAGTTCCAACCCCCTGCCATGGGCAGGCACATCTTTCACTAGATCAGGTTGCTCTGATCTTCAACATTTCCAATGATGGGGCATCCACAACTTCTCTGGGCAACCTGTTCCAGTATCTCACCACCCTTGTAAAACATTTCTTCCTTATATCTAATCTAAATCTAACCTCTTTTAGTTTAAAACCATTACCCCTAGTCCTATCACTACAGGCCTTGGCAAAAAGTTTCTCTCCGTCTTTCTTATAAGCCCCCTTTATGTATAGAAAGTCCTCAATAAGGTCTCCCCGAAGCCTTCTCTTCTCCAGGCTGAACAACCCCAACTCTCTCAGCCTTTCTTCATAGCAGAGCTGTTCCATCCCCCTGATCATTTTCGTGGCCCTCCTCTGGACCCGCTCCAACAGGTCCGTGTCTTTCTTACGCTGAGGGCTCCAGAGCTGGAGGCAGTGCTGCAGGTGGGGTCTCACCAGAGCAGAGCAGAGGGGCAGAATCCCCTCCCTCGACCTGCTGGCCACACTGCTTTGGATGCAGCCCAGGAGACGATTGGCCTTCTGGGCTGCGAGCGCACGTTGCTGGCTCATGTCCAGCTTTTCATCCACCAGTATCCCCCGAGCCCTTCTTGGCAGGGCTGCTCTCAATCCCTTCATCCCCCAGCCTGGATTGATACTAGGATTGCCTCAATCCAGGAACAGGACCTTGCACTTGGCCTTGTTGAACTTCATAAAATTCGCATGGGCCCACTCCTCAAGCCTGTCAAGGTCCCTCTGAATGGCATCCCTTCCCTCAAGTGTATCAACTGCACCACTCAGCTTGGTGTCATCCGCAAACTTGCTGAGGGTGCACTCGATCCCACTGTCTGTGTCATTAATAAAGGTATTAAACAGCACCGGTCCCAATACAGTCCCTTGAGGGACACCACCAAATGATCTCCATTTGGACACTGAGCCATTGACCGCGACACTTTGGACGCGGTCATCCAGCCAATTCCTTCTCCTAGGGAACAGCCGAATTTGTGTCGGCAGATGACTGTTGGAGACAAGGTGTGAGCAAAGAGGAGGGACCCGTGTCCTGAGGCATCTTGCTTAAACAGCTGGTGGAAAGAGGATTTTCCAGACGTGCTCTGCACTGGCATCCCAGCTCCTTCCCCGCTTCCCTCTGTGGGGAAGGGGCACAGAGGCACAGACACCCACTCCCTGCCGCCCTTCCCTCTGTGGGCCCCCGCTCTGATGGGTAATGCCAGCGGAGCAATGCCTTCTTCTCCCTCTTTTCAGCATGGCCACCTTTCCTTGGGACATCAGCATTTTTCAAAGTGAAATACAAGAAAAAAAGCACCCCTACACCCTCTTCCCATGGGGAGATTAATAGCAGACCAGAGTGAGATGCGCCCATTTCCTTCAGCTGAGCTCTCCCAAGCATACACACACAGCTTTCCAGACACACATATTTAATTCTGACCAAAAGTAACTTGAATCCAAGCGCTGCGATTTAAAAACATTAGGTTGGCACTTGGCTCCAAACCCCTTCTGCCTCCTCAGCCATTGACCACAGCAGGATGATTTCCCAGCCGGGCTCGGTGTAATTCTTCTGCCTGCTGTCTTGAAATCACGCAGAGATTGAATTATATAACAATACTGTTTAAGCACCAGCAAAATGCACAATTTGATTAATCTCAGCAATGCGCCAGCTCTGAGATCTAAGAAGACAGCCACGTGCATTTTAACAAAGTTAAAGCCCAAAGCTTTTAATTTCATCCTAATGGATCGCAAAGGTCATTCTCCATTTGATAAATGACGACAGCACTGCTGCGGTTGTCTTCTGGCTGACAGTGCTGGGTTCCTCTGAAGTTCGTGTTAATGAGATTCCTCCTACCACAGAAACAAAATCCTCCGGTGAGGCACCGGCACTGGATTTATCGTGAAGATACCTGTTCTGCATGCACACAACAGGATAAATGCAACTTCCTATCTCGCGGGCGAGGTGCCCACAGCACCTACGTCCTGATGGAATGACATCCGTGACATAAATCCCAAGTGGTGGGAACTGACTCTGCAACTAGACGTATTTCTTCTCCCCATGACTCAGTTGAGCAACATTTTTCAGAAGGAACAGGTATCAGCGAAGAATTTAAGGGTAGATTCTATATTTCCCCCTTGGGAAAAATGCCTAAAATAAAGCTATTGGCCCAAATCCTGGAGGGATGATATTATTTTGCTTGCAAAACCACTCAGCAACATCCAGAAGCCACAAAGTTCCCAAGCTGGACCGTAAATTAGTAGAGATGTGTGCTTGTGCTTAATGTTGCTCTTGTGTCTCGCACAGTGAGAAGTGGATGAATTAAAGCTGTAGGGGATGTAGGACCTCTCTTCCAAGAGTGAGGTAGGAGCCATGGGGGAAGAATGAGACCAGACAGCAGCAGAGAGAGTGAGATCCTTCTGCAGAGGAGAAGGACGCGGTAGGAACCTCAGGGAGCAGGCACGGGTGCTGTAAAATCCCCAGAAGAGCAAGCACTGTGTGACAGCCCTCCTCCTCCTCCTCCTCCTCCTCCTCCTCCTCCTTCTCCTCCTCCTGCTCAAGGAGCCCAGCAGACCATCAGGGAGGCAGTGGGAGGAAAAGCCCAAGAGACAACATCTCTGGAGAAGAAATCCTAGCTGGAGCATCAGCTGCCAAACTGGGCATGGCTAACTTGATCCCTTGTCCCAACTCTTTACCCCGACACCATGGGTTTTGAGGGCTGTTCCAGCAAGGAGACAGACTTTCCCGAAGACATGCTGCGTCTTCACAAGCATGCACAGACCCCTGATTTCTTGGGCACTCAAACGTGCACATACGTAACCCCTTCTTTGAGATGGAGACATCTACCTGTAGTTTGGCTCTGGAGACCCCTATTTTTTCCAGCTGCCTCCTTCTGCAAAGGCAGGACAGTCCTTAGCACTGATGAGTGACTTGAAGTGATTGGGAATGCTTCAAACACAGGGGTTTGTCCTTAAATTACACAGCCCATTAACAAGCCCAAATTAAAATGACACTATTAGCAGGATATCTGAGGGAGAAGGTGGCTTCAATTTTCATACAAATGACACATGAATGAATACCAGAGATTTAATATACAGATAATAGTCCTTCAAATCCAGTCTTACCAACTGCAGTTGTTCAAGTATAGACCAAGGCCCCCAAAATCTTGAGACTGACACTGAAAAAATCAGCAGATTACAGAAAGCACTCCCTTTTTTTTTTTCATTTGACATTGGGGTTTTGAGTTTTCATATTTTGAAACTGCTCGGTACCCACGAAAAATGAACTTTACATTTAAATAACCCATGCAGGGCTGTTTTGCAGGTAGTGGAGGAACTGAGGTAAGAAGCTCTGGGCAACCTGTTGCCCAGGTACCCAAAAGGCTTTTTATATTTTAACGTATCAGACAGCACCTGCATTATTCTCCCTAACCCGGTCAGCTCGTGGGCAGCGAGAGGTGCCGAGGAGTCACCCAGCCACTGGCCAAGCAACACGGTTCATGTGCGCCCATCATCTTTGGGGACAGTCCCTTGCGGCATAGGACCTATAACACATGAGAGAGGCGCAACATGACCAGCATGTGCAAGTCACCTAGGAGCAGGATTGGTTTTAAAATGGCTCATCTGTGGTTATCGTCTTATCCTGCTCTCTTTGCGTCTGCTTTTTCACCATCTGCATCACCACCAGCGTCTTTCTAGGCCCTTTGGGCAGAGAGAGGACCACAACGAAGGCCTTGCACTGCCTTGAATGATCACACACTTCTGCAAAATCCCATGACTTCAAAACCCAAAGGATCCCTGGTCTATATGATGGCCAACACAGGGCTGAGCGTTACCCCAGGGGATCAAACAAACCCCTTGGTCCCAAAATCAAAGGACAGCAACTGTGCTCAGAGCTGACACATGATAAGCCCTGCTGACCACCAAGCCCTTCCCATGCCGGGCAGCAGACGTGCACACACAACAGCTCCTTTCATCCCGACCTCCAAAAGCCATCTCCTTTTGGGCAGCCACACAGCCCTCTCTGTCCGCATGACTTCGCCGCCTGCCTTTGCCTCCGGACAGGCAAAGAAATCACCACAGTAAAGTTTAAAGAGCTGCCAGCACCCAAAATTCCTACTTACTAGACATAGTCATAATCCTATAATGATGATATAGTACATTATAATTTGTAAGGGGGGGGGGAATCTTCTTGAAATAAATTGCTTGCCTCTCTAA
>NW_008794444.1:1368834-1386495 GCF_000699145.1 Aptenodytes forsteri
TGTAGGGGGGGGGGGGAATCTTCTTGACATAAATTGCTTGCCTCTCTAATTCACCAACCTGAGTGCAATTACGGCACATTGGTTACTTGGTATAGATACTTCATGTGTGAGTAAAAAAGGGAGAGGGCTTGGTATGAGCTTCCCTACCCTTGCCTGCAGTGCAGGACCCGCTCAGGGAAATCTCAGCACCCACCAGACTCAGCCCATCGTGCTTGGGGTCGTTATTTGCACCCCAGAAACACAAAATGTCCCACTCATGGGCCAGGACTCACCTCTCCAAATAAAAGGAGCCAGAAAGCAACCTGTGATGCAAAGACTCCACAGCCTAAGCAAACTGAGGGACCAGTTTTGAGTCACAAATGTGCATTTTGGTGCACGCTCTCTGACCAAACTGCTGCTGCCGCTGCTGGGATGGTCCAGGGACAGGCTGCAGCCAGATGTCCCCTTCCAGGCACAGCCTCGGCACCGCAAGGATCAGCTCGGCAAAGGCTCGCTCCAGGTGCTGCAACGCTGCGGCAAGGGCTCTCGGAGCTGCTGGAGCTTCTAAGCATTAAAACACAAATAAGATTTACTGGAAGTTGCTGCTCAGCAAGGCTGAGTTATGGGACTCCCTCCCCACCGAATGCAGATGCTGCTATAGGAACTCAATGCATTTCTTGGGGGGTCTCCTTCGAACCCCCAGGAGACACCTCCACATTTCCTACACTGGTATTTTGTCTCCATCCTGGGCTCTGCTAATAAAACACAAGGCTACATTTAGATATGAAGCTGTGACAGTCCCCGGGACTCGTTAAAGGTTATCACGGCTGAATTACTCATCCTGGAGGGGAAGGCGGAGGGAAGCAGCTGACTCACATCACGGCAACACGGAGAGGGGCCGGCGAGACTGGAGCCCTGATTTTACCCCGGCACGGGGCTGCTGTATGAGCACGGGCCATGATTTTCCTCCATAACTGCTCTTTTTCCTGCCTGTTCTCCCCAAACGAAGCTCTGACAAGCACGAGAGAGGCTTAATTTCCCATATGCATGTGTGTGCGTGTACCTGCATGGGGATACGCCTGCTTTTCCACCTGAATATATAACATCTCTGGCAGCCTCCACATGCCTCGCCTAGCCTAGGGGTCTAAGCCTCTTTCCAAAACTTTCCCCACGCGCTGCACATCCCATCCTTACCCCAGCTTGTTTCCTGCTCTTTACCAAGGGAAAAGCCAGCTGACAGGCTTGTGCATAAATTACCCCAAAGCCATGAAGGTTTTTCTCACACCTAGAAAACCCCGGTCACCCTAAAGGACATGCCAGAGCTTTCTCCATGCCGCGGGCAGGCTCAGCGCCGCTCCCGACGTGGTCCAGGGGAGCCTTGGCTCTGCTGCACGATGGGGAAGGCAGGCTGCAGGCAGGCATGTTGCAAAAAGGTCATTTCTTGGCGTGGCACAGTCAGATCTGTGTTTTCTGCCTTGTGACAGCGTTAGCCAGAACATCCAGATGTCCAAGGTATCTCTGGATGAACGGACCCATAAAGTTGACCGATTCTTTCTTGGTTTAGGGCATGGCCAGGGTGTAAAAGCAGGCTCCTGGGAGCTGCTTTTACCCAGGCATGACCTTTTGACCTTGATTACTTTATAGCAGCCATTTAAAAACATCCACTGTGTTCATGCAAACACCACGGGTAGCACCTCCTGGGAATGGCATGGCTGATGGAGAGCTGGGAGAGGGCTGCAGAAAAGATGCTTCTTGCTTTCCCCATGAGACACAGCAAACTCCTCTCCCAGCAGAGCAGCCGTTCCTTTTTTTCCCAGCCGTCTGTGTTATTTTTGTGTCACGTTGCTAGTTAAAAATACCCCTTGCCAGCAAGAACGGAGTTATTTGGGGCATCCTTGTTTATCTTTGTTTGGAAAGAGAGCACGCCGCCGTCAGCTGCCTCTTTCCTCCTAAAAATCGTCTTCTGCAAAAAACATTGATCCTGTGCCTGGTCCATGGCCCTGGAGAGATGCTTGTGGCCATGATGGACTTTCAGCCAGGCCCAATGTCACCAATGAAAGGGAAGAAGGACACAAGTGCCCATCAGATGTAGGGTATGGGGACGATCTCCCCAGTCTCTTCCCAGGACATCAGTTTGTGGCTTTTGAAGGGGTTCCTGCAAGCACATCCCTGGCTGCAGGAAAAACAAAGGTCTGGACATGAAGGCGAGCACGCTGGCAGGTTTTTGCTCGCTGAGCATCTCCACGGCACCAGATGCCCCGAAGACCCCAGGAGCCGGCTGCAGCGGGAAGCCAGTAATGACCATAAATAATTTGTGGGTGAAGCTGGAGCCGGCCATGGAGCCAGTGCAGCCCCAGACCCCCCCTGCCCGCACAGCCGCCACTTCAGAGGGAGAAACAAGATGGGAAGGGTCCTCCCGACCCCTCGCCAGGGCCGTGCGGGGAAGGGGGTGCCCAGGAAACCCAAAGTCCCTTCAGGATCCCAAACAAAAGTAATTTGAAAGGTCTTTTCATTAGCAACCACGACTGATTGCTAATTGCGGCCAGGGAGCATCCCCCAAACACCGCTCGCTCAAACTCGTTAGGTCGGGCAAAATTATCTCTCCCGTTCCTTGGCAATCCTTGGTTGTTTTTATTTACTACAGGGCATTTTAAGACCTGAAAGCATTCCTGGGGAAACTGTAGCACCCTGTGTTCAGCAGTGCCGTGCCTTCATCAATGAATCAGGCCTTTCTTTTCGCCCTCCGACGTATTGCTTTTTTTTCTAGGCTAAAGTAATCAAGGAGTAAAAAGTCTGGAATCTAACCACAGGGAGCGCGAAAATATTTAAACAAGCTGGTTTAAATCAGGGCTTTGACTTGCTTTTGTAGTGGCCTCTTTGGTCAAGGCTTGAATGTGCTGTTGCATTTTGGAGAGGAAAGCAGAGGATGGGTTTGCTCCACCCGCTCCCGGAGCGAGTGCGGAGGCAGAGGCACGGCCTGCGGTCTCCAATATTCCAGAGAGGGAAAGGAATTTCTTTAATCCTCCTTTTTTTAATTGTTTGGGGTTTTTTTACTAACCTGCACAGGCGTGATTTCAATCCAGCCTACGGTCAGCCAGGCTCCCACTGCTCATCCCCCTCCATCCCGCGGCTGCCGCTGCACGTGGGACGGTGCGGAGGAAACCCTGGAGCACCAGAGGTGACACTGACCCTCCCAATGGCTCCTATTTCTTAATTTCTTTTTCTGTTTTGCCTCCAGGCACCTGGAGGAGCCGCGTGCCTCCGTTTCCCACCCGTCCTCCTTCTCAGCATGCCCAGGAAACACGGCGAACCCAAGTCCTGCACCCAACGAGGGCTGGAGCAGCCCGGTCTCCCCGCTTTCCAAGGTAAATAATGACTTTAATTAGGAACTATGTCTAATTAACCATGCAGAGCTGATGACTCAGCTGACTGTCAAAAGCCTTTTTGCTCTGGTTTCGAGTTTTCGCAACTTGACCCTGCGTCTGCTCCTGTATGCATTAGTGCAGACCTTGAAGCCTGGGGAAATATGAGTTACACCAGGTCCTTCAGGCTGGCCTCAAGCCACGACATCTTTTTGAGAGAGGTGGGTAAACCCCCTCCTGCAGGGGACTGCCAGCCTCCTGGAAAGGAGATTATTGTTGTCCTCATTTGAATTTTAAAAAGCAAACAAGCTCTGTTGATACAGACATTACATTTAGACTCAGGGTGGTAAATAATGCAAGGTTTGCTCTTTTTATCAGCTGGCTCGGCAAATCAATTGGAGGACTCAAAAACGTATCGTCATCATAAACGAATGAATTCATTAATGCCCGTTGTTTGCCTTCGTGGATTAATCGAATGCAAAGCAAACATACATCCAAAGAGTGTTCGCTGAGACAGTCAGCCTGAGTCAGGCAGGACTGAGATCTCCTGCTGGTTTTAATTTGCCTGGAAGAAAGAGGAGATGGAGACGAAGAAGTGGCAGGACCTCGGTGAAGATGACCGGCAAGCTTGGGACTTGCATCTCCTCTCCTATGCATATCCCAAGGGAAAGAAATTCATCTTTTGGACATGCTATCCGAGATCTCCGCTCCCTGGGAGGCATCTCAGGAGTGGAGGGATGAGTCCGGCTGAACTCCCACCCCTCGCCAAGCTCGTTGTCTTACCGGTGGGAGAGATTTCATCCCGTTTAAAGCCTTTGGAGAAAGCACTACGTGTGAAAACCGTATTTCTTTAAATACACTGTGCACCCTCTGACAGCCCTCCCTGTATTCCCCTTCCGTGAATCACCAAGACCCAGCCAGAGCAGCTGTACTGGTGGTTATATGTGTTCAGCAAATATGTTCTTTGGCACCGAGCTGAGCGGTTTCTTCGCAGCACTTTTGATGTGCAAAAGGGGAAAGATGCAAAGCGTCAGCTCCCTTGCCGTCACACGGTTTCAGGAGCAATAACCCACAGTCCCATCCAGCCCCACGAGCCTGCGAGGGCGGCGGGCAGGCTTGCGGGAGCCTGGAGCGTGCCGAGAGGTTTGTGTGTCCCCCTCGTCGAGCAGACCCTTCTTCCAGGCATTGGGGAGCAGGGTCAGATCCGGACACGATGCGGGATCCAGTTCTTGTGCCCTTCTCCACGCCCCATGGGTCCTTCTGGGACTTTGGCAGCGGGAACAAGGAAAATTCACGGCATTTGCCAAACATCCAGGTCCCTGCAACCACGGCTGGCTGGAAGGCATTGCAGATACTGCTCTTAATAGACTTAAAATCTTAAAAGAGTTGCTTTTGCCCCACTTGCTCGGCAGCAGCAATGTCCCTTCTGCCATCCCCGTGGTAAGTCATCTTGGCACGGCCCCTGCGCGGTTACATAGGGATTAATCTGGCCCCGTATAGTGCCTGTCTCAAAGTGAGCCACCACCAAAACCAAGCTCATTTGCAACTATTTATCGTCAGAAAAAAATAGCCGCTCACTGATCCAGAACATTCATCTCTAAATATTTACAAAGCATTATTTGTCTGAATGAAAGAGACATTTTTCCACTCAACAAACCAGGCATATGGTAGCGGCGTGCGATAGGAGATGAATTGCGCTGAATAATTCTAAACAGTTTTAACGCCAGCAATAATTATTTTTAATCAGACAGAAAGTTCCCTGGGTGATAACCGAACATCTAGCATTTGAAAGGAATTGCATCGGCCCACATTGTTGGATACTGTTTGTTCAATATGCTTGTTGTGCCTTTTGATACTTCAGTGCAACTTCAACCCTCCTTTCCGTCTCCCTTGGGGACAAAAAAAAGGAGGGAAAAAAAAAAACCCCAACCCCAAGCCCTCTGTCATTTATTTCAAGCATGTCTTTTAATTACAGTGTTGCATTTAGATAGTGTACAAAATATTCCGGGCTGGATGCCTATTTAACAGACTCCCCGGTTGCTGCTTGAAGCTGCTCGGCAGAACACTGTGAATCATTATAAAATCTCCCACTTCAGTACATACCGAGGAAAATGGAGAACAAAATGTACTGACAGAAAACATTTAAGGAAGAATGACACAGAAGGAGGGATTTTGCCAGGCTTTCATTTTTCAGAGGAGTTTGCTAGATGCTACAGATGAACCCAGCAGGTTCCCAGCCCCGAATCGCTCTCCCCTGCACTGCAGGTCGAGGTGGTTTGTGTAACCCACCTGTCCTCACGCCAACACGCTGCAAAGCTCAGAAATACCCTTCCAAGGGCTCCGAGCTCCCAGGTTTTTTTGTAATGCCAGGAGAGCGCACCTGGAGAAGCTACAGAAACCTTTGCCAGCTCTTGCAGTCAAATCATAGAATCCTAGAATGGTTTGGGTTGGAAGGGACCTCTCAAGGTCACCTAGTCCAACTGCTGTGGGCAGGGACATCTTCAACTAGATCAGGTGGCTCAGAGCCCCGTCCAGCCTGACCTGGAATGTTTCCAGGGATGGGGCATCCACCACCTCCCTGGGCAATGTGGTTAATTCATTTTTAATGATGGTTTTATGCCCTCTGCTTGTCACCTCCCGATTTTGGCTGCGGGGGAAGAGAGCAGGTGTTTGTCCGTGGAGCCTGTGTCCCTGCCGGTGCAGAGTCCCTCTCACCCCATGGCACATCACCCCGGGCTGCTCGCGCCCACACCCAGGGAGGGGATGGCAGAGCCATGCTCTTGCACTGGGACCAGCGCCTTTCCCCATAACCTTGGGACCGTGACCCAGTGCCGCATTCAGGACCTCTCTCGAGCCCCGGGCAGACTGGCATGACCGTCGCCGGGCGGTCCGAGCTCTTTCGCCGCTTGTTTTCAGCTGGGGAGGTGAGGAGCGACGGCAACACGATGCCACGGACAGGCTGAGCTGGAAACACAATCTCTCCGCCAGACGGGGGAAGGAACAAGATCTGGGGAGGTGAGCACAGCACACAAATAAGGCTAATGGCATATTAATGAAAAATAAGATCTACCTGGGAACGGCTCGTCCATCTGGTGAATAAGCCCCTGTAACAAGCTTATGTGCTGCCCTTACCTGGGCTCTTCATTACACGCCGGGAGGGTGCAGCAACCCCCAGACCCTCCTCGCCGGTTCTGGGCTCAGGGTTGGTCCCCTGCCACCATGAGAAGAGCAAATCCCCACGCTCAGCCCCCAAAAGCAACGTCTCAGAAAAGATTAAGTTATCTTTCTGGCAGGGCTTAGGGTTTCCAAGTCCCCTACAATTACAGTGACAATTACAGGGCTGCTAACTGCTGTAGTTGGCAGTCAGGAAAGCAGCGTAGGGTCTGCTGCAATTTAAGGGTTTATTCATGTAGTTTCCAGCTTAAGGGAATTTCGATTCCTGCTGAGGGATGTAACCAACACCGGGACCTCATTGCCTAAACCTGCACAGACACACTGCAAGGGGTAGTCCTGGCCCTGACAAACCTGCGGTAAAGATCAAGGGTGCAGGAGAGATGAGGAAAAGCAGCATGGAGCGTGCACAGGACAGCTTTTCATTTCTGGTCCAGAAGAATGTGAGAGCAAAAGGAAAATGCTTTGGGTCTGATGCTCAGGGCATCAATCTCCTTGTCCCAGAGAAAACTTACCCAGGAGAACCATGAACATCTACATCACCTGGGGATGTTTGGCTGGAGATGTGTCTCAGAGCCTTAATACCTCTTCCAGGAGAGCAGAGGACTTCAGGAAACCCTTTGCAGCCTCGCTTGGGGGATCCGGCACAGATCCCATAAAGACAGGTCCACTCCATTCACCCCCAAGGCTCTCCTCGTGTCTGTTAACGTGTTTCTGATAAACCAAAGGAGGTGACCACCAAAGCCAGGAACGCGGCTGATGAGAAGCAGGCTTTTTATCTTCAGTTGCAGGACTGGTAACAAAAACCATCTTATGCAGCAAAGTCTATCCCCTGCACGTGAGAATTGCTCTAACCTTGCTTCTAAATGTGATGGATATCTCTGATCATCCAACCGTTGGCGTTCAGAAAAGATAAATGGGATTTTGCTTACATTCCCAGAGCCTTTGCGCTCAGCTGGGCTGGAGCACACAGCTGGCACGCACAGGCTGAGCTGAAACACAGTTGTTCCAGCAAGTAGGAAGCTCAAGGGGAATCATCTTATGCCTCTGAAGTGATATCATCAGGCTGAGAAGGTCTAGGGCTTGGGGTTTACTAGCCAAGATTATTTTAGGCAGGAAAAAAACAGCTGCTTCATCCCGAGGACTTAGCCAAGTGCAGGGAGACGACTCTTGACTTGTTCTCCACCTGGGCACTGGGTGCTGGGGCGCTCCTGGGCAGAATTTAGGGAGGTGCTGGGAGGAACTTCCCATGCAACCTTGGGTTTGACTGTAAATACACCCAAGAGAGACTCACCTGCCCACGCCAGCCCCAGCAGGACACAAGGCACAAGACCTGCCAAAAACCTCCACCATGTCCACGTTGACCTTGACTTTCAAGCAAACCTCAGCCCCCCAGGGCCTGATGGCGGGTTTTGCCGTGTTCTCGAGCAGCTGGGCTAAACTTTGTGACGATGCACAGATTTACTAGAGCAGAGGCGAAACGATCGCTCTTTATTGCCGGCATCAAAGCCGTGCTCTTCCAACACACAGCATTATCCGCGGTTCATTATCCTTCCCGCCCGCCCGGACTCCTTGTCCTGCCATAATAAGGCGAGCGGCAGAAGTCAAAGGCATCATTCTGGGGAAAGCTCTCAGGAACTGTTCATCAAACTTGCCCTTTTATAATGAGAGCCATCTAATTTACATGCTCATTTAATGCTATATCCTACGTCTTACAGCACATTCCAGGTACCTTCCTCCTTTATCTGAAACCCAGCCCATTTACAAAACCTGTGTTTCCCTTAAATCATCATTAGGTCACTGTGACCCCACATAAGCTTTAGCAAACCCCTTTGTGTCCAAACAGCACAGCCTCCCAAATGCTTTATCCAAACACCCTCATCACGAGGTTAAGCATATTCCAGTCCAACAAATTAACAGATCTGCAAGCTTCGTCCGATTAACGAAACTGAAATGCCCAGGGGCAAAAAATAGGGAAATCATTCCTAGGTCTGTTCCTGCTGCAGAACAAACACCCTTTCCCCCTGGGGAAGCCTCTCCCGCTTCCCTTGCAAGACACTTTCCAAAATCCCAAGTGTGGCTGGGAGCCCGCAAACCGCCCTGTGAGGGCCTATCCCAAAAAGCACCAAGAGGACTTTACAATTCATTCATCTGGAGGCTCCCAGCTTGCAGGAAATATTCAGACTAACTGGGGAAAAAAAAGTCAATTTTGCCCATTTCTGGGCTGCTGTTTTATAAAGCACTAATGCAATATTGTAGTTCCCATAACAGGAGCAGTACACAGCAGCTCAGAGTGGTTTTGCTGTGCCCACACTCCCCCACGCATCCTTCTCTCAGGCAGAGCTGAACATCCCCCACCACGAGCATCCTTCATCCCGGTCCCTTCAAGCTCCCGCTGCCTCCCCTGTCCCCGGCGCACAGCACCACGCAGCCTGCAGCACCGCTTTGCCCCACTTTTGCAATGTCCAGACCCCACCAAATCCTCCAGTCCGTGCCTGCCTCGCCAGCTGAAGCCATGCTGGTTTTATCACCCACTGCATGCTCTTAAAACCAGCCCTGGGACCTCCCAGCATCGCCGGGGCACGGTTTGGCTGCCCAGCCCAGCTGAAAGGAGCTGGCTCAGGCACGGCATGCACCCAACCCGTGCGTGGGCTCATTAACTCTGCTGAGCACTTGGGGACTAATAACAGCATTTCTGTTGTCGCTCTGCTCATCAGCACAGGGCCCAAGCGAGCTCATTTACGGGTGGCTTTGCATTGCTGCCACTCCTTTGTACCTATAGCAGGGACCTTACCGGGAAGCCCCCATGCTAATCCTGCCATCCAGCCCGGTGCAAGGAGGCATTTTCAGATATTCCAAATTTTTTTTTTTTTTTTTTTTTTTTTGCAAATAGCATGGGATAGGCATGGAAAAAAATTAAAAATCATGTGGTGCTATTAATAGTCGCTACTAATATCACCATGAGCTCAGGGTCACCGGGATGCTGTGGATGCAAAGTCAGGGAGCTCATGGTAATACACACCAGAAGGGATTTCCCAGCTCAGCCCCCAGTTTGCTGCCAGCAGAAATGGCCCTGTCAGATCTTTCATCAATTTAACAAGCTCTGCCTCAAAATTAGTTTTCAGGTCTTTCACCCCCAATGATCCTATTAGCCCCAGTGGTCCCAGGTTCCTATAACTGTGTGCTTATCTCCTTTTAGATTTATTCCTGCCCAGTTCAGAGTGATTTGTTTTTCTGCTGACATCGCCCTTCGAGTTAAATCAGTTTGCTTCCCTCCCTGGTGTTTACATTCCCGCTGTATTTATAGACAGGCATCACGTCCTCTCCCAACCTCCTTGGCCAAACACAGAGGATATTTTTCATCTCCTCGCCTAAAATAGGCCCCTTTTCCCCCGCCCTTCCCAGTGACCCTTTGCTGCACCTGCTGCAGTTTAAACTCAGCCTTTTCGGGGCGAAGACCAGAACTCCGTGGCACATTCCCAAAGAGGTTTCCCCAGCGTTTCGCAGGGCGCTTAAATATTTCCTCACATCTATTTTGCTTATTGCACTTTAGGGTCACATTTTCCTTTTCCCCAGCAGCATTGCATAAAAGTTGCACACAGTGGATGCACCGAGGTCTTTCTCCTCCTCCTAATTCACACTCGTGAGCCCTGCGTGTAGCGGAAAATCTGCTTCATCCCCCAAATTCATGAGCTCACCCTTTACGATATGGCATTTTGCCCTATTTTATATCACCTCTAACCCATCCTCTTGCTTTCCCAGCCCTTCCCCAGCCCACAATAACAACACTGACTCTTAAACTCCTGCTGTAATCTCCTCTCAGCACATGAACGATGCTTTAGGGAAGGCAGGCAAACCGCAGCCGCCGTATTTTCCTTGCCTAGAAAGTCTGCTCCCTTTCAAAGAAAGAAATTGGGTAACAGCAGGTTGGCCTGGCATCATCTATGGCGAAAACTGTGCCACCCTGTCTCCCGTTTTCTAGTACCTGCTGACAGCCAGCAAGAAGAAACACGAGGGAGAGCATCTTCACACGGGGTTCTCCAGCCGGGGGTTTAATTTTCATATAGCTCATTAACTCACCCAGCAGCAAGCTTGCTGCCCCACACTTTATAACTCCAATTATTCCCTCCTTCCCCTTGCATCCCGCGGCCTCCCAGCCTCGCAAGCTCAAGAAAATAAAATCGTCTCGATGACTAGCTCTTTTTTCCCCCCTTTTCAAGTATTTTCTGTTCTCCAGTCAGATGATACCACCTCTGACTTCTCTGTCCACAAAGGGCTACCTTAAGTATTTGATGTAAACGCTGCAGGGAGAAATGCTCACTCCATTTCGGGTTATTATCTCACCAGAATACCATATATTATCTAGCAATCTCCAGCCAAGCAGGGGGTCCGCTGTATCATCGCATTATCTTGTTTGGAGCGCACAGATTGCTCACTATGTGGTTCTGCCCACAAAGAAGGATACATTAAAAAAATATATAAAGCATCCATTTAGGCTGCTGATAATATCCTGGTGGAAAAAAAAAAAATAAAAATGAAGCAATCGCTAACGGCCCGGGATTTGTCACAAACACACAGAGTCTCCCACAGCCTGGCTTGAAACTGTAACACGTGGTGCCTGTAATACTCCGTGTGACTCTGCACACACACGCACATCAGCGAGGGATGCTGAGGTTCACGGCAAAAGGCAGAGTTTAAACGTCAGAGCTGTTTGAATGCGGCAGGGGATGGCGCCTCTCATTGTATTTCCTCCTGGAGCTCAGAAACTTTGCACAGTTTAAAATACATTTTTTAAATATTAAATGCATATATTAAAATACATTAAATCCTTTAAAGTACATTGCATTAGATACCCGGCACCATGGTCTTTTGCTGCGCCAAGTTTCCTACCACCAAGCGTATCTCATGGCTTTCAGCATGTTTAGGATTGGCAAGTCCCGTGCGTTTCAGGCCGGTGGGTAACGGCGAACCAAGGATGAAGGGCACTGGTGAGCTGAGGTGTACCTGCCTCAGCCCCATCCCCAGCGAAAAACAAGCTGCCTCTGTGGTCTCCACCGCTGTGGCTGAGGAAAAGTCCTGCTGGTTGGAGCAACACGGAGCCACTTGAGACAAAAACCATGGCTCCCCTCTGAAGAGGCATCAGGCAACGGGGCATCGCTCCCTGGGTTTGGTGTTTCTCAAGGGAAGGGACCCCATGAGCATCTCTGCTCTCCGGCAGAACACACCACAGGGACTTTACAGGGATTTCGTAACTAAACCGGTGCGAGCCGTTTATGGATTTAAAGAGATAAGAAAATTTTCATGCCCATGGTAATCAATTCCTCCGCTCAATTAGCCTTGCAGATCTAAGAAAAGATGGGTCTTATTTCTAGAGCAAAAAAAATCAGCATCTCCGCAGCACGGCTGCGCTCGTGGATGCTCAACACAAGGTGCGTCTGCAGCAGCGCGATGGGCACCAGCCCTTTGCCCTGCAAAGAGCAACAGGATCCAGGTGTCAAGGAGGGCAATAAAGTGAGAGCAGGGGCAGATGAAGACAAGGTCCTGCCCTAAGGCTAGGAAGGTGTTGAAGTTATCCACCGAGGCAAGGGCACGTGTTGGGAACTCAGTGCCTGTCCCCAGCCAACCACTCCTGGGCTTCACCCATCATTTGCCTTTGCCGGAGGGAATTGCTCGGAAAAATCCATGTCCCATGTCCTCTGGGACCACGGCTGGGGACAGAGCAGGGGCTATGGCTTGCCTCCAGCGAGCTTAGTGCCAGAAGGAGGCAAAGCAATTTAACCTGCCAGGCGGCTGGGGACAGAGCAGGGGCTGTGGCTTTGCCTCCAGCGAGCTTAGTGCCAGGAGAAGGAGGCAAAGCAATTTAACCTGCCAGCTATGGGCTGCTGGGGGACAGGGAGAACTTCAAATACAAAAGAAACGCTGCAAAGTGTTTCCAGCCACTGCCTCGCTCCTCTCCTGGGAGCCACGTCTGGGGGGACAGAGCCAGGCTCCAGCCACCGGCCACCAGCGCTCGACAGTCTCTGCCCATCCTTTAAGTCCCCAGGGTTTTCTTCATCAGGCCGGGTCTCCCCTCCAGTTCCTCTTTAATAAACTGAGACGGCTGGACTTTCTAAGGCTGTGTCCATGCTGCTGGACAAGAGGCTGGGACACTGCGGTGTCCCCAGGAGCAAGCGGCACAGCCCAGGGCTCAGCCCGCTGTCCCCACCATGTCCCTGGTGCCTTTTGGCAGGGTGTTGTGGGTCACATTGCAACCTCAGCCGCCAGCCACAAATGCAGCATTTTCTGCCGGTTGCAACGGTGATGAATAGCAACCCCCCCCCCAAAAAAAAAGAAATAAAGAAATCCCCGAGCACACAGAGCCCGTCCCGCAGCCCGGAGCAAAGCAGCCACCGCAGTCCCCTTTGCCTGGCAGAGAAATAGGGCGGAAAGGCAGAGGAGAGAAAATATTGGGGGGGGGTTCTGACTGCTCCCGGACTTTCTTACACCTTCCCCAGAAACATCTGGCCATGGCCAGTATTGGTGCAAGATGCTGAAGGAGACGGACAGGGGCTTTATCTGGCACGGCGGCATTCACGTTCCCGGGTAGAGCTGATCTGATCCCCGTGGACGTGTGCGCTCTTATTTGATTAATCAGAGATGATTCCTTGCTGCTTTCCCTCTCTCCCCGTCTTCAATAGCAGCTCTCTGGGAGAACAAAACTCGACGTGTGGCACAGCAGCCAAGTCGGGTGTTTCTGCAGGAGTGGAGCGTCTGTCCTCACTCCCTTAATCTCCTGCATTAGCTGCACAGAGGTCAGGGATTAGAAAAGGTCTTGCTCTGCAGGCGCCGCACAGCCCGGAGATTTCTATCCCTATTGTGCAGCCCGGCTTTGTACAGTCCTAATACCCTACAACAGCTTAGAGCAGTATTTCCCCTGGACCAAGCATATTTTACTGCATCTGCTCTGCAGCTTCTACTTGGCTATGCCAACCTGGAGAGGTGATGGCAACCCCAAATTCCCCCCCGCTAGGAAATTTTGCTTTTCCTATATTCATCAGCATTATGTCGCCTCACCATTTGCATCCTTCGGTCCCAGCTCGGGAAGGGAAAGACAAGAATCCCGAGTGCTGCTGGGCTGACTGGGCAGGTACGTTACTGAACCGCCTGGGTAAGGCTGGAAATAATCCCCGTTGCTCTAAGGGATGGAAACCAGCAACCCTCGGGTGCTCCATCCTTCCTGCGAGGCTTCATCCTGGCATCTAATAGTGAGAGGTTAATTAAGCTTAACCTTGAAAGCAGGAAGATTAGTATCCCCACCAGCTCTCTCGTTAGCAATGACCATTGCAATTTCAGGTTCTCTCATTTTCCACAACAGACACACATAGCTCCTTCGAACGGGCTAAACCTCGGCCTTGGGAAATCCTGACATTGGCTGTAGCAGGTCACCTTTTATCAGATCTGACACCTCCTCAGCCCCCAAAAACCTACCTGAAAAGCAGGCGATGCCCTGCCCATGCCCCTCTCCCAGATAATCAGCAGCAGCCCCATGTCCCTACGGCTGGGCTTGTGGGGCATCCCCGTCCCCCCATACCGCTGGCTTCAAAATCCCGCCTCATATTAAATAATTCTGTGTTCAATGGAGAAATAATTGGTGCCTTTCCAATTGCGAGCTATTGCTTTCGGTAATGAAAGCATCTGTTCCAACCCAATTAGCACGATACTCCAAAAAGGCAAAGGATGGTGCTACTATAGCTCGGGGAAAAAAAGCAGAGAGTGTATTTGGATTGGGGGAAAAAAAGAAAAAAAAGGTCACGAGGACATCATAACCTTGTGGCAGACCTCACCCCAGCTGTGTAATTCTGGATCAGGTGGACAGCGTTTGAGCGGAGGGAGGAGTCGCCGAGGACCCGAGGATGCTGCAAAAAGGCATCGCGCCCCGCAGCAGGGATGCAACCCCCGTCCATCCCCACCGGGACCTGCCCCAGGAGCCGAAACACCGCCAATGCCTCCCCCCGGGTTATGGGCACCCCGTACCGAGGTGTGTCCGTGGGGTGGGGAGGGCTGGAGCCTCAGCTCCCTGCGTTATTTGAAATGGAAAGCTGAAAACCGCGGGGCCTGAGCCTTTAAACGCCTCCATGAGCGAGCAGCCTCACATCGGTAACTATCACTCAAGGGCTGCTAAAGGCGGCTTCGGCTTTGCAAAGCTTTGTGCTTACATGGAGTTTATCAGGCTGTAATCCGGGCTGCATTGCATAATGGGTTGCATTACATGTAATCCATACGATAAGACGTCTTGAGCGGGAGCCAGCGTGGATATTAGACTGTTTACCTCGGAAAAACAACACGCCCTTCTGCAGGCTAAAGGTTGGTGTGTCCCTAAAGACACGCTTAGGGAGCCACCTTCGTAACATAAACCAAACCCGGGTGATTCTAGTCAAAACCTGCTAGTGCATATAACAGTTACTGTATGTAAATGTATTTGGAATACTAATATATAGCTATACAGCACATAGACCATATATAGCACACAGGTCGCATATAGCAGGCAGACAATATATAGCACATAGGCAACATATAGCACATTTCTGTGGCTGCGTGGAAGGACTCGTGCAGGGAAGGAGTATGAAGGCAGGAGGGCGAGGGCAGATGTGGTCCCTCGAGCAAACCCTGACAGTGGGTCTAAGGGGATTCAGAGCAGAGACCCCAGAAAAAATGCAAAAGCAGCAAATATAGCTAAGAAACCACCCGTGGCAAAATAAAGCTGACCGGATTTATGGATAGTATTTTAAATTAAAGGCTTTGCACAGGGTTTGTGTTTTGTTAGATTTGCAGCCAGAAGCAGAAGAGTATCATGGCAAGAGGGAAGAAGGGGAGGACACAGCGCAACTTCATAGAATCACAGAATAGTTTGGGTTGGAAGGGACCTCTCAAGGCCATCTAGTCCAACCCCCCTGCCGTGGGCAGGGACATCTTCAACTAGATCAGGGTGCTCAGAGCCCCGTCCAACCTGACCTGGAATGTTTCCACGGATGGGGCATCCACCACCTCTCTGGGCAACCTGGGCCAGGGCTTCACCACCTTTATCATAAACAATTCCTTCCTTAGATCTAGTCTAAACCTACCCCCCTTTAGTTTAAAGCCATTCCCCCTTGTCCTGTCGCAACAGGCCCTGCTAGAAAGTCTGTCCCCATCTTTTTTATACACCCCCTTTAAGTACTGATAGGCTGCAATAAGGTCTCCCCGAAGCCTTCTCTTCTCCAGGCTGAACAACCCCAACTCTCTCAGCCTTTCTTCACAGGAGAGGTGTTCCATCCCCCTGATCATTTTCGTGGCCTTCTTCCAGACCCGCTCCAACAGGTCCGTGTCTTTCTTACGCTGAGGGCTCCAGAGCTGGACGCAGTGCTCCAGGTGGGGTCTCACCAGAGCAGAGCAGAGGGGCAGAATCCCCTCCCTCGACCTGCTGGCCACGCTGCTTTGGATGCAGCCCAGGAGACGATTGGCCTTCTGGGCTGCGAGCGCACGTTGCCGGCTCATGTCCAGCTTTTCATCCCCCAGTACCCCCAAGTCCTTCTTGGCAGGGCTGCTCTCAATCCCTTCATCCCCCAGCCTGGATTGATACCGGGGGTTGCCCCGACCCAGGGGCAGGACCTTGCACTTGGCCTTGTTAAGACTTCCCAACCCTGCTCACCTCCCATCCAGGGTGCGAATGTGAGCGACACCATCCAAATGCGAAACAAACAGGCAAACGCCAGCACTTTCCTATAGATCACACAGTAATGAAGAGCAGGAGATTTAACCTGCTTTGAAAGATATGTTACAGCCGTGACAGCTTCGGGTCTGTGCCTCGGGCAGCAAAGAGCTTATTCCGCCCCACCTCCTCTGCAAGCGCAACCTCAGCGTCCAGCCTGGTTTTCCCCAGGTTGAACGCAGTTGTGTGTCTTCATGGTAAACGTATTTGCAGCCAAAAAAACCCAAACAAATGGTTTTGCAATCCCAGAAGCTAATTAGCATTTTACAACCTAAATTATCTCTTCCACCCCCCCCCCAGTTTTCCAATACTCTTGTTTCATCTTGCTAAGATGGGCTGTGTTGGCTTTTTTTGCTGTTCCAGGGCCAAGTGAAACTTTTAGACTGAAGAAAAAATTCTTAATTAAAGAGTTCATTTGAAAATAACATTCCCTGTGGTTTTTATTGAGTGAATGCGTTTCACGTGACGTTTCACACACCATTAAAATTGAAGAATTTTTGACCAGCCTGCTGACGGTTTCTGTTGGGGGTACTGATGTTTTGCTTATATATGTGTGCACTCCCATATGCCAGCTATTACCATCTGGGAACAGCCTCTTACTACAGTAGATTTATCACACAGAGGAATAAGCACAGTTGTCAACCTCTCTAATAAATATGAGAATCACGGTACAGATCTAAGCGCAAAATACTGCCCCCGATCCCTACTAAGCTGAATACTGTCAGGTTTCTCCTGTAGCTATATTTCTGTTCTCTTTTTCCCAGCCATAATGAAAAAGAAACTGCAAGGATGAAGAAAAAGGAACAATGTTGCTTAATCTAGAAAGAAAACCGATTTTTCTTTGCAAGGAAACCCACTTGGCGAGTAGTTCAGAGATGGTCACAAGCACAGAGCTGCTGGTAGCAGAGCTCAGCCCACATGGGGCTGTACAACATCTTCTCCACAGCTGGAGAAGGATTTTGGGTCCAGAAGAACATTTCCAGGCTGTTTCTGAGTAGCTCTGAGTGTGAACTGAGTAGCTTCTGGGCTCCAAATTCTCACCTACGCTCCCAGTTGGTTTGTAAAGGCAAATGAGCCCTAAAGCTTTAGGTCTGATCTTCCCATCACCAACAACTTTCACATCTGCCAACCAACCGTGAAAGCAGCATCATGCAAAAGGGTACAGTGTGCCATCAGTCTTCCTTTTCCTTTTTCTTTTCCCTTTATTTTCTTTTCCTTTTTCCTTTTTTCTTTTTCTGTTTTTTCTTTTTCTTCTTTTTCTTTTTTCTTTTTTCTTTTTCTTTTTTCTTTTTCTTCTTTTTCTTTTTTCTTTTTTCTTTTTCTTTTTTCTTTTTCTTCTTTTTCTTTTTTCTTTTTTCTTTTTCTTTTTTCTTTTTCTTCTTTTTCTTTTTTCTTTTTTCTTTTTCTTTTTTCTTTTTCTTT
>NW_008794444.1:1386765-1390964 GCF_000699145.1 Aptenodytes forsteri
CTTTTCCTTTTCCTTTTCCTTTTCCTTTTCCTTTTCCTTTTCCTTTTCCTTTTCCTTTTCCTTTTCCTTTTCCTTTTCCTTTTCCTTTTCCTTTTCCTTTTCCCTTTCCCTTTTTCTTCTTTTCTTCACCCTTTGCTAAAAGCAGATCGGCACCACATTCCCCTTTTGAGAAGCACTGTGTGATCCTGGTGAGAGGAGCCCTTTGCCAGGTGCCGATGTGCCTGGCAGTGCCAGGTCCCAGGCTGGGACGTGGAGTCACCACTGAGACGGGCAGAAGAGGATCCGGGAGCCGCTTCCAGCCGCGCTCTGCGTGCGGGCAACGCATGAGGCAGATCCGGGCCGGCAGAGGAGGGACAGAAGAAATGCCTGCATCAGGGGCCCTATTTCACAAATGCCCAACCTTAAACATATGTTTAAGGCAAACCTGTTCAGCAAAGCACTTGAGCACTGAAATCGCTGGGACTTCAACGTGTGCTCAAATCCGTGATCTAGAGCCAGGGCTTGTGTAGATGAGACGCTTAGGGACATGGTTTAGTGGGCATGGTGGTGTTGGGTCGACGGTTGGACTCGATGATCTTAGAGGTCTTTTCCAACCTTAATGATTCTATGATTCTGTGATTCACCACCATGGAGCCGGAGGAGTCCCTGGAAGGGGGCTTGTTTTCCTCCCCTTCGCAACGCGATGACTCAGTATTTCATAGCCCTGGGATGAAGCAGTGATGGCATCTGTGTTTGAAGACAACACCTTTAACACAGGGGGATTTGTAGCTCAGGGCAAAAGCAACGGGAACGCTGCCTGCCTCTGTTTCTCAGCCCTCCCTAAACCTCTTGCCCAATTTCAGGCTGCTCAGAAGATGCCAATTTCACAGAAAATAATAATAATAGAAATAACCTCCCTCTCACGCTGCACTTCGCAAGGCTGTGACTGTATGTTTAATGGCCATCATTTATTTAAAAGGCTTCCAGTGGGCAGCTGTATATCTTCTGGTTTGCTGCACAGAAGTGTTATCCTTTCAACAGTGTTTGCCCTTTATATTCCCAAAGCCATGAAATCCGCCCTCCCGCTTCCCACAACTCTGTGCAAACAGGACGGCGGTCACAAACATCGCATCGTTAGGGCACTTAGCACCGCTGCCAGCTCTTAAGGCTGGTGGAAAAGTGCTTCGCAGGCACTTTCCTCTTCTGCTGGGCTAAAGCAAGCCAGGGTGAGAGCCGAGGGTCTGCCGTGAACCCAAGCAGCAATGGGGAATATCTGCCTTTGGATAGGCAGCATCATCCGATGCCGGCCCACAATCACATCCGTGTCTGCCCTTTCAGACAGCAAACCTTGCCAGAAACGGCATTATAAATTCAGTTTAATAATTTAATCTTCTCTTTGTCTCTTTTTTCAAATTAAGAAGGGCTTTCTTAAACTCCCCGGTGATTTTGCTGCATCGTGGCCAGTATACTGTGCCGGCCTCTTGCGCACCCTCCTGCCACTGCCTTCAAACGTGGCATGGCTGAATGGGACATGACGTAACTCAACATAAACCTAGAGCATATGACCAGAAGGGTAGCTATTTTATTTATTTATTTTAAAGACCTCTTTTGCTGGTCCGTTAGTCACACACACATAAAATAGGCACATTTCTTGTGAGTGGTTAGCAGCACGCACAGCAAATTATCTGTCCTTGGCTAGCAGCAACAGCTCTTTCTGCCCAAATCTATGCCAAATTGGCAAATCTTCCCATGATTATTTCATTTGTTGAACTTCTGTGGCTGAAAACACAAGGAATTTTGTGAAATGTAAACTTTTGGGGCATGACATAACTCTGCTAGAAGGACTGAAAGGATGGGCCACTGTTGGATTTCAGCTTGGCTTGCCTCCAGGTTAGCCTTGGAGACCTCACCAGAGGCCCCAGGAGAAACCCTAACCCCAGGGACGTGGTCATCAACTCCTCTTTGACCTCAGTAGGGCTGGGATATCATCCCACGTCCCTTAAAGATGTTCCAACCCCTTCCTGAATCCTATATCGGCTTGATTTGGGATTCCCGATAGCCCTAAAGCTGATCTCCTGTAGTGCCTACTATGGAAATACTTTGGGAGCTTTTCCAAGGATGAGGCATCCTATTTGGCGTGAGCTTTCCAAAGGGCTCCAGCACCCACAGAAATGCAACTTCTCAGGAGGGCTCAGCAGCAGCGATGCTGAACTCAGCCCTGGTTATTTGGGGGTGGCTGGAAAACATCTCACCTCCACTAAAGCTCGGAAAGGCCATCAAAGACAGAAATCGGGCTGCTGGGGCTGAATTTGGAGCTGATTCACCAGGCACAGGAGAGAAAAAGCCAAGCGCTCGCTGGTGTGTGCGGCCGGCTTGCCAACTGAGCTCATCTGTGGCAGCAAACAGAGATTTGCAGTAATGGAATGGAATAATATACTGTACAGCAATTTTAAATATTTTTCATTCAGAGATAAATTAGGCTGTAATTAAATGGTGTCATTTAATGTAGTGCCCAATAGATACAGTAATTGCTTTTTTTAAGAGGCAGCACAGTAATATCTACTCATTCGTAAAGGGATAATGATGCTAATTTAACCTAGTGGAGGTATACACAGCCACGCTGTTTATACGCATCCCAGTGTGACAGACCCAAAGTTCACTCTGATCACAACAGCTACCTTTTGTGCATCCTCTAATTCCCCTCCTGCTCCCATCCAAACCAGCCGGGAATTAGCACCGGTTTCAAGGGGAGAGACGTGGGTCTTGCTCCTTTCCTGCCCCAAAAGCTGAGGACACCTTCTTACGGGAGTTTGTCTTTGAGGATGCAAAAGGGAAAGGTGACACCTTACCCTTAGCTGTCTTCTCTGTATCCATACAAGACCTCCAGTTTAACAGTATAACTACTGGAAGTTTAATGCCAGAGTTTGCGAAGAGCCTGAAAGAAACCCACCTGGATTTGCGGCTTACGTGTGGCACGGGGCTTATCCTGAATTATCTCCCCCCCTGCAAAATCCTGCTGCCTGAGTAGAAAAAGCATTTCCCAAAATTTTAAGGGCTACCTCTAAATGTCTGATACCACTCGGCTCCTGGAGCCCCGTGAGTTGGATATTGCATCTCACTTCATCGCCATCCCTCGCCCTGATCCCTGCTGGGTTAATTCCCCTCGCTCTGAGCTGCCCTCTCCTTTCATCCCTGCTTTAATGAGCTAAGTCGGAGTTAATGATGCTCCTCTTTAAAGCAACAGTGGTAGGAACCGGGTTAATATTCCGGGCTGTTCTCTCAAGCTCCCTGCAAACTCAGTCTAAATCGACAGAGTAAATTTGCCACAAGCGCTGCATTAGTGAAGCAAGTAATTCATGACATGACATATCTATACCAGCAAAAGGACCCCTAGAAACATTTTGATTTTACGGACAGCATCACTTCGCTCCAAACAACTTGAGGTTTAACCACTGTCGATTTTTCTGCATTTGTTTTTAGTTCACAGACTGAAAGTTTATTTTGCAAACAGAGCAGCTAGAGACTTGTAAAAATATATATAGATATATATGTATATACACACCAGGCCGGATATCTGGGGAGATTTTTGCAGCTAGCGGCACCCAGCGCCTCCAACACAAGAATCAGGACATCAGGGTCGAAACTTGCACAAGGTGAACCCAAAAATAAGCTCCTGTTTGGAGAGGAGCCATGGTGTTTACTGCGGCGGCTGAGAAGGAAGGATGGAGAACAGCCCTCGCTAGTTAATTTTAACAAAGCGCACATTTTTCTGGCTCTATCATGGACTTGCATATTTTAACTCCTATCTTCTGTTCAGCAGCTAAAAAGAGACTTTCATTCCAGTTTTGGCTGCTGCATCTCGTTTCCCATTCATGGGCTGTTACACGTTCTTACAGCCGCCCTCCTGCTGATAGCAGGGGAAAGACGGGGGGTTCACGAGACACCCCAGAGCTGCTCCCTGAAACGGGTGGGGGTTTTCCGCAAGCACCGGCTTTTACAAGCCCATTACTGTTATGTCTGCAGCGAGGCAGGAATATGAATCAGTACTGAGGCTAAATTAGCTTTCTGCCCACAGTTCTTCCGAGGAATTCTTACAGAGATATATTTGTATTAAATAAAAGAGATTAGAGGAAACCATATAAATGCAATCCATCATCCGCAATTAGAAATAAATGAGGATAGGAGCAAGAGAAACTTTCTCTCTTTGAGTCCTTTTTCAA
>NW_008794444.1:1391136-1403871 GCF_000699145.1 Aptenodytes forsteri
TGTATAGACATAGATATATAGATATATGCACACTGTACATATACACAAGCAGCCAAAAGAAACAGAGAACCTGCCTGCCTTGCCCAAGGCCAGACACATCGTCACCCAAAGGCAATTTTATCCCAGCATTTCACCTCTTTTTTTTTCCCCCCCCCCCCCCCCCCTTTTTTCCCCCACCCTTAAAGACCCAGCTCTGGGAGTCAAGTGAATCTTTCGTAACCACAGCTTTCTTCAAAAAGGCAACCAGAAAAAGCTATTCAACCCAAAATTATATTCTCATTATCAACATTTCATCAGCAGCATCTCACCATCAACATCCTGGTGCCACGCTGGGCTCCCACCAGGGCTCAGGACTCGGGAGCAGGCGGACCCTCAGAGCCCCCCACCATCGAAGAGGGGAACTGGTGCATAAGCAAAAAACATCCCTCAACTTAACCAAGGCATAAATCATTGCAAAACTCAAATTGCCAGGCCAACGCGCAGCCCCAGCCCCTCTCTCGCTGCCTCTCCCACCCGTGCTGCAGAAGGCACTTTCAGGGGCGCTAAACTTACCGAAACCATTTTAAAAAGACCTTATTTGTTTGGAAAGTGTGGGAGGTGAAAGGTTTCTTTAAGTAGATTTAAAGTGAAAACCATTAGCGGTGCATTGTTCATTCAGTTCCTTTATTCATGACATGAGAACAAAATGATCTGATCTAAGCAAAACTTCTGGTTTCATAGCAACAACGAATATATATTTTTTGCAGGGAAATATAATGCGAATCAGCACTTAGGTGCATAACTTGTGACTACTTTATTTCCTGCACTAAAGTCTGCTGAAACACTATTAAAATATAATTTAACTAAATGGCTTCCTGGAAAATAATAATAAACAACTCCCTTTCTAGTTTAAAAGTCAAAAAATGTCAAAAGTGTGGTTAAGTTGTGAAAAATAACAATGCTGTTTAGCTCTTATATAACTCTTTCCATGAGATCTCAAAATGATTTTTGAAGAAAATAGGGTGGATTACCCTTCTTTCAGTGCTGGGAATCGAGAGCCAGACCCGAAGAAATCATCCTGCCGTAGCTCCAAGCGTTAGAGGACACGGCAGAAACACAGCCCAGGTTCCCTCAGCTCAGTGTGATCTTCTGGCACCTCGCAGGGAGAGACACAGCGGGTAAAGAAACAGTGGGAAAAACTTCTAGAAGTGCTCAAACAGCTGAGGAAGGGGCATTGCTTTTTCAAAAGTAATTTGGGTGTCTCGGTACTTTGGATGTCGTTGAAGTCGTGTCCTTCCCTGAGGTCTATAAACGTGCTATGAGTTCACCACCGGAGTTAGGTACCTTCGTTGAGACAAGGGGGCTGAGAAATGCCTCTTTTCTGCTTTTATACCCATAGCTTTCACAACGTACAGCCTGTGACACGACATCCTACTCCACAGACACGGTCTCCATCCCATCCTTCCCTTGCCACCGCTACCTAATGGCCATTGCCCTTTGGAAAGCAAAAATAAAGATCCTGCAGGATCCAGAGCATCTTGTGTGTTGAAGACTGGACATCTCCACTAAGTTTTCCAGCTCCAGGTTATTATGTAAGAGATGAATGGCAGCAGGTTCTTCCGCCCTCCAAATTTGGGGTGAAAATGGCCACGGCTCCCATGCTGTGCCTGAGTTGGGTGCTCCAGGCAAGCAGAAGACCTGAGGGACGGATGCCAGTGTTACAAGCAAAAAATACAAGCAGTTTCTTATGCAGAGGTTTTTCGCCTTGATCTTCAGGCACACGCCGTCATCCAACTTTGGATACATGGTCTTCGGTCCTGCCAGGGAGTGCCAGCTAAATTTTAGGTGACTCTGGGAGCAGGAGAAATTGGACCATGGTTTTCTGGGCAGTTCATTTATAAGCTACTTCAGCGATCCCAATGTCCCAATCAAAGCAAAGTTTAGCCAGCCCAGATCTTGCCTTTAATCTTTTTCATTTTCTGCAAAATAAAGAAAGTAGTTCCCTTACGGCAATCAAATCCATGAGTTTTCAGGGCTTTTTTATCAGAAATCCCTCCCACAGGCTGGAGTTTCTCTTCCCCGTGGGGAAAACGGGGACAAAAGGGACTTGAGGTGATGGCCTGATGCAGCAGCACGGGTTGGGGACACTGGGGTCAGGGCAGTTCCTCACCATCCCCAGCAAAGTGCTCGAGTGCTTCACTGCCCTTCCCCTAAGAAAAAATGCTCCTGATATTTAATCTAAACTCCCTTGCTGCTGTTTAAAGCCTTTATTTCTTTTCCTGTCCCTGATGAACAATAACGGAGAAACATCACACAACATAAAATATTAAACACCTGTTGGAAATACTAAATTATATACAAATATAACCTGGCAAAGATAATACTCAATACATTGTTTACATTGCTACTGATTAATATTGGAGATTAAAATTAATACTCACATAATATAAACATCAACATGCTTTTAGCGTGCAATTAAGCTGAACAATTTCATCAGCACAAAATGTTCTCATCCTTGCAAAACGAGACACACTAAAAACAAAGCAGGTCTGAAAATATCACTGAAATCAAGCTCCAAATCCAATTTGGATTACAAAAGGTTTTTTTCCAGTTTGGAAAAGCTTTTTCTGAAACTGGAAGGCCATGGCTGCAGGCAGTCAGAAATCCCACCACAATGGGCAGATCCTCTTGTCTTCTCCACCGCAGCCTCCGTCCCCCTCTTCACCGATAAGACGGGGCCATGAGAGCCATTGGTATTTTCTTTCCTGAAAAAGCCATTAAAAATGGGATGAGTTAACACAACTGTTGGATTTAAGGTACATGGAGTCTTTCTTCGGCACTGCTCACCGCTGGCGAGGTCTCAGCTGGAGAGTACCATCGCAGGAGGATGCAAACAAACTGGGCAGAGCCCAAAGGGGTGAAACAAAGATGATCAGAGGTCGAGAAAACTTAACGTAAGGTCTGAAGGAAATGGGGAAAAAAGATTGAGGGAAGACTTCCCAACAGTCCTCAGAGGCATAATATCCCTTCAGAGAAAGGAGTGCATGGTTCTCCGTGTCTACTGCAGGTAGGATAAGAAGGGGTGAACTAAAGTGCAGTACGTTTGGGTGAGACTTGAGGAAATCTTTCTAATGACAAGGTTAATTAAGCAGGGGTTAGATTAGCTGGGGAAGCAAAGGAATCTACATCACTGGAAATCTTTAAGAACAAGTTAGACAAGCATGTAGGAACGGTGCAGAACAGAGTGTCACCTTGGAACAGGCGACGTGTTAAATAGCCATCTATTTTCTCTGATTGCTCTTATCCTCTGCTTTTTATCTCCCCAGGAGTCAGTCCAGCTGGATTTTAGCCACATGGGAGCTAAGAGGTGCATTAGCTCCTCGGCAAGCTTTCAGGCACCAACCAGCATGAGTTGGAGACCGCACCCCGGAGATCCCTGCAGGGAAACCTCTTCCCGCTGTCCTTGTCCGGGATGTCCCACCGCTCTGATGGAGCACCACTCAGTGCTCCGTCTAAAAAACCCGTGGCTGATGCCTCTGCAGGAAATAAGGCAAGATGTAAAGCAGAGAAGACAAAATGTGGGTGTGTAATTAGGTGACGGCACATGTCCTGGCAGATGATTGCAGTAATAAAGCATGCCATATGCTCCAGCTCCTACGTAAATCTTCCTCGGCTGACATTGTTATGGAGCATTTGAGAACACACGCCAGTCCCTTATGTTTTCTCCGTCCCTCGTAAATGTTGCCAAGCGCCAAATACCTAAACACAATTAACCTCTGACATTGCATTGAAAGGCTCTGCTACATCTTCAAAGAGCAGGGAGCTTCTCCCAGATATCCTCAGAGTGCATTGCCTCCACGGCGGGCAGATTGCCCTCCAGGGCCAGAACAAATCTATAGGTGTTGCAGCAGCCTGCACGGGGAGCAGATGTCTCTGGTCCCCTCCAGCCTTTGCCGACCAAAGAATTGGTGAATCAAATGTGCTAAACTGATCCCAGTTTGGGATCAGCAATACAAGACCAAATGAGATGGTATTTTCGGGCAGTGCCCAGATCATCCCAGCCATGACCCGGATCTCAGCATCCAGAAAGCTACCGGTACAAATTGTTAAGCAATTTAGAAGTATTAGACCAGAGGGAAATAAGGGGAAGAGAAACTGCCCACAGGGATTTTTCAAGAGCAAATTCCTGTCAATCCTTTCTACTCTTTGACAAGAAAACCAGCCCGGCTGATGAAGGGAAGCTGTAGCTGTGACAGATCCTCACTCCAGGGAAGCTCCTGGCACCGTCTTGGCTGACAATTTTGCAAACAAACAAGGGAAACCTGATCCAGGTGAAGGTATAAAGGGGGGGCACAACAGAGGGGAGAAAACCTGTGCTCAGCAAGCTGTTATCAGACATTCCCTGCCAGGCTGCGAGGGGATCTGAGGTGGCAACCGGTCCCCATATATTCAAAATTTGCATTAGCGACCCAGATGATAGACTGAAGAGTGTGTTATAAAGTGTGTGGATAACTCTGGGCTATGAGGACTGCAAGGGTTTTGGAAGGCAGACAATTAGAAAAAAATCTTAATAAATTCATGGCGTTTATTTCAAGTGAGAATTCAGTAAGAACAGAGAAGTAAAGAGCTGTGTTTTGGATGGATAACTAATGCCCAAATCCAAGTTGGGGAATAGCTTTTGGAGAGGTCTATAACCCCCAGAAAATAGCTCAGGAGGTTGTGATGGGGTCCAGCTTGGGATGATGCTCAGGAGGGAAAGGGCAGGCACAAGGGCCACCCTTGGGCGCATCCATGGGAGGTGACACCTCTCCTTGTGTGCAATGCTTCGACTCACTGCAATGCACCACAGCTTAAGGATAATACAGATGAGCTGGAGCCAGTCCAGGAAAGAGCAACCAGACGTGGTCTGGAAACAACGGCCGACGCAGAAAGGATTAAAGAATTGGGGGCTGCAGACTTTTTCACCATCTGCTATTTTAAAAAAAACCCCAAGCTCAGGTTTTGTTTACTTTACCCAGAGACAGAGTGATAACTGGACACATTCAGCTGCATATTTCGCAATAAGCAGCTTCACATCAGTGGTTGGATCCCCAAAGCGGGTCTCTGCCCTGCGAAGGGCTCCTGGGCTGCGGTTTCCCCAAGCAGCACCTTCCCTTCTCCGCAGTGCAACACAGCACACAAAGCTTGATCATGATTTCCCTCTGCCGTGCTGATCGCTCTCAGCTGCTTCTTAACTCCCAAAGCTCACAGAAATGTCAGTGATGAGAGTCTTTTATTTCTATTAATTTTATAAAAGTTGAGCTATGGATACCTGTATGTATTTTGCTGCACCTGTCCTGGAACATTGTACAGCTGTAGACATTGTTCTTCATTCAGTTGCTGCTTTCCACCATTTTTTTGCAAAGTTATTTTCAGAATCACTTCTTTGGAGTAGGTTTTTTTCCCTCGGGTGGGTTCTCTGAATTTGCTTCATTCCCAGCGGAGGTCTGGGCATCAGCGCTACGGAAGCAGGATAACAGTCCTCGTCACACAGGGTGGGCAGAGCAGGCATGGTACCTATTGTTCTCCACATCCGCTGGGCTACGAGAGGAGGAAATCAGCTTTATCTGAAGCAAAGAAAGACATCAATTAGGAAAATTATTAGGAAAAACTTCCTGGCAATAGAGTAGCAATGCATGGGAACAGACACCGCAGGCAGCTGCGGAAACAGCCGTATTTTTAAGAAATGGGCTTATGGGAGATGCTCTCCCGTACACCAGCTCCTGCAATGTTGTCACCTCATCCTCTGTGGTCCACACCTGATCCTCTCCCACGCTGATTTACAGGGTTTCCCTCTCTTCTTACCCCATCACATCACCTCTTCTGGGGTCCCTGCACCCCTCCTCCTCTGACAGCACCACACTCCAGGGTCTCACCCTGACCCCGGGGACCCACAACGCTTAGCATCCCTCTAAACGTTCAGAAGATGGTGCACCTTTCCGAAGGGCTGGGAGAAGGGCAGCACCTTTTGCAAGGCAGTGGGGCGGGTGGGGGGCGAGGGCGGGTGTTTCACCTTCCCTCATGAGCAGCACTTGGCGGGGGGAGCCGCATGGTGGTATCCACTGCAAGCCCACCGCCGTTGGCACTGCCTCTTTACCGGCAGCAGCAGAGGAACGTGCTTGCAAGGTCTGCCCTGGAGCCCACCCAAGCATCATCCCCATGCAGGGGGTCCATCCTATCAGAAAAGCCACCTGTTATTCTCTTGCAAGGGCAAAAAATTCCATTTTTCTCCTGCTAGCCCTAGCAAAGCAAGCAAGCAACCAACCCAAAAAGCTGCAAGCTCCCTTTTAACCAAAGTACTCCCTATGAACAATATTCAAGGGAAGAAAATGGGGTGCTGTGCTGACCCCCCCTGTCTGCCAGCATGCCTGCTGCTGCAAGAGCTAGCCCAAGCAGCCAAAGGCAACTCCCAACAAGGGGGCTGCAAAAGGGCCACCGCGGTTTGGCACACAGCAGCGGGCGAGATCAAGAGCAGAGTAATCCACTGGCACGCAGGTGGTCACAAATCCCATGTCTAGTAGGCTTTGCTTATTTATTTATTTGTTGGCGGGGGGGAATCAAACAATGAAATATATTGTTCGCTTGGCACTTGTCGGGTGTCTTTCTGCCCCGTGTTGCCCCTAATCTGGGACAAAACTGGGATGTTGAGCTGTAGGGCACATCTGAGTGTGGAAATGTGCGTTGGGATGGATGTCTCGGGAGGTTCTGCCGCTCACCATCCTGCAATGAGCACACATTTCCTAAAAAGCCAGAGAACAGCAAAAAAAAATCCCTTCTCCTCCACCTGTGTCCTTGCTAATCATCTCAGCAGATATCTCAGTCCATCAGGTGTGATGGAGGGAACCCCACCTTGTCCCGGCGGGTCGCTGAGTCCCATGGTGTGTGGCATAGCCTGAAAGCCATTCGGATGCCCACGGCATGGCACAAAGCCGCACGGATCCGAGCCAGAGACCAGACTCGCAGACCTGCAGGCAGGAGGGTGCCGCCGGGACTCTGCCAACAAGCTGCTCCTGGCATCCACCGCTCTCCGGCATCCCTGTCCTCCCGGCAGCCTTTCTACTTCACTATATCCATCTATTTGGTAGCAAACTCGTAGCCGTACTGATATTGTTGCTATCACAAATGCAATGTTTAGGATTGGATCTCTCCCCTGAGTCAATGCCTGTTGGTCCCCGGTATTCCCTGCCTCCACAACTCTCCATTTCCAGCTAATAAAATTACACTGTTCAGTTCCAACTGGCAAAAAAAATTTCAGACCCCCGGCTGAGGCTCCATGGGGTCTTGGAGGGTTGGGGCGGCTCATGTCAGGGAAAAGCCACGGCCCGCGAGGGAAGGAAGCTCCAGCAAGGAGATGTATTTTTGTTACTGTGGCTGTGTTTTAAGTTTCTATAGCTACCAGAAGTGAGCTGTCGGGAAATACTGTTGCGCCCTTCCCCGCACGCTGCTTTTGAGTGGAAAAGCAGGAAATGGGGCCCATCAGAAAGGGGTTTTAACTTCCCATATTTAAGCATTTCTCCTCCTCTCATCTCTGTACCCCCTTTCTGGGTGGGATGAGCACATTTGGCCGTGTGCTAGTGACGCTTCACCAAGCTCAGTGATCAGATTGCAAGGCCAGATGCAGCACAGCTTTCCTGCAGAGCTGCGAGCGATGGTGGCCAAGGATCCCGAAATCAGCTGGGAAGCAACATGCCAGGCTGAGCGGGGGCTGCTGCCGGAGGAGACAGTCCCCAGCCCTCGGGTCTCCTGGTCCTGGGCACCAATGTTGCGTGCTGCTGGGCATCCCTCTCTCTGCCCTGCAATGGTCCTGCAGAAATGCAAACCCCACTCCATTTTTCCTCCCTTTCCCTGTTTCCATCAATCTTTCAGCATTTACATACACATATATAGATGCACACAGCATGCAACAGATAACCTTTAAATAACTTCTCGTTCTGCTTTCTGATTTTGAGGGACTCAAGCCCTCAGAACAGGAGGAAAACCTTTCAAAAGCCAGAAGCACCCCTCCAAGCCCACGCCGAACCCCAAGGCCACCTTTGCATTCTGGCGCTTGCATCCCCAGCTCACTGCCACGACGATAAAATCCACCTTCCCCCTTCAAACAATGAGCCAGTCTTCCATATGCTTTCAGGAATAATGTGCATGCTGTTATACACGGTGCCTAAATTGCTCCGGGGGGAGAGAGGGGTAGTCAAACACAGGACGATAAATAAGGTGTATGGACCATTTCCTCAAAGGGTTTGAGTTATTTGAGTCCTAGCGGTAACAGACCTCACTTTGTTCGGGGACGGACATGTTTCTGGAGGCATTATCTAGATCCAAGGTGTTCCTTCTCCTTCTGCCACGTGTTGGGACACAACGGTCCAGAATACCACACTCACATCCCTGCCAGTTTATGTTCTTGTAACAATTTGGTCGTCTTTCCACAACGCACACACACGTACATAGATGGGCTGGTCCCTCAGTGCTTATGAATTAGTAAAACGTGAGGCTCAGGAGGTCAGAGGTTGGGTTCGTACAAACATCCTGAAGTTCAAATATGTTCCCAAAGCTTGTCTGAACTTTATGTGACCTTTTTCAGTCTGGAAATGTGAGGCAGCCAGTGTTCCTCATGAGATTACCAACACGTCATGAATCTAGCAAAGTCTGCAGCATCACCAGCAGAAAATGCTTTTCCTGGAGCATTTGGTCCTTGGCTTCAGCTGCCGACCAGGGCCATGAGGGCTGGGCTCTGGGTCACGGTCAAATGCCAAACGATGCTTTGGACAGCTTCCAGGTGGTCTCCAACAATGTGGACGTGGCCTTCAGGCATTCCTCCACCTGTCTTTGCTCCAGTCCTTGAGACCCAAGACCCAGAAATCAGTCAAAAGAGTTTTCCTTATCAAGCAAAAGCTGCCTACTCTGAGCTCCGACTTGCCAGCTCTAAGGCAGGGATGACCATCACCCGGATGCTGGAGGAAGGCTTGAAGATGACAAATGCACACCATTACCTGTAACACTTATTCTGCAATTCCTGCAATGTCCTGCCCTGATTTAAGGCCCAATTTGCTAAATGCTGGGCACACATCTAGCAAAGGACAGTGGCACGTTCTTATCCTCATTATAAAGTCTACCTCCTTCCCACAGCAGGGAGATGACTCAGACGCTGAGCCTGAACACAGTATTTTGCAGATATTCGCAGAGTGACAGACTAACCAGAAGCGTAACGAACACCGGGGTCCTGGTGGACGTTTTGCTGCCTGCTCATTGACATTACAAGATGTTTCATGACATTAAAATCACTATTCTTTAACATAACTCAAAAACAAAACAAAGCCATCTCAGGTCAGTGTTTTAGTTATAAGTTGCTTAACAGCAAGCAATATTTCTGGTGTTGTTTCTAACAAGCAATTTGCTACTTTTTGCTGTTGTCTGAAATGCCAGAAGATTAACGATCTCTCTCCTGTGTCTGCAAAATCTCCTTTTACCACTGAAACTAATTACACTGTTAACCACTAATGCTGCCAACGGAGAGCTAATGAGTTGCTAGACGGTGGGCATTTTAACTCCCATGCACAAAAAGCTACAGCCATACAATACGCAGCACCAACAGAAAACTTCTGCGGCAACCGCAGTCTGCCTGGCAAAGGAGAAAGCCGTGGAAGAGGAAAAGCAACTGCTCCGAAACACCTCTCCCTGTCTCCATCACCTGCAATGCTCAGCAAAACAGCCGTGGAGATGTAAATGAAAGGATGCCCCATTGCTTTTACACCCCCAGGACATTGTCAGCCTTAATGAGTTAATATTGTTAAATCCTTCTGTGCTCATCAGCTGGGAAATAGTGTAGGAAAGGCACTTTCGAAGACGGCCCTCCCAAGACGGCGTTTGTACATTCCCGTTTCCTCCAGCCGTCTGCTGCCTTTCCACATCCCCCCAGGAGACGTGTCCTGCATCGTGCACTGCTGTCACTGCTGCTGGCTTTATTACTATCATCATCATCATCATTGTTTCTTAATTTAATATCATAGAAGCAGCTTGGAGCACTAACCATGGTCCCGGACCACTTCTTGCTTGACGTTGCACAAACGCTGTCGGAGATGTCCCACACTTGCACCAGTCACCCTCCAGTGCAAACTGAGTAAATTCAGGGCTCCGCTGTGCGTTGTCCTACCTAAAAAAACTCTACACCCATCTCTAATGGGCTGATGGGCTGCACCACCACAGCCCGCAGCAGACCAGACCAGAAGCAGAGTCTGGAAGGAGGCGAGTGATTCATCTCCTCCATGAGGCTGAGACGGCGGATATCCAGGGAAAACACTCATGATTTGGTTCACCCTTGACTGGGTACCTCTAGCAGGACAGGCCATTTGTCCCCATCGCAGGTGCATTAGACACCTGTGGTGGGGTGGGAAGACTCCTACGTGGGATGGAGCACAACCGAGCACCACCCCACAACTGGGTTTTTCTGAACTGCAGCATCTGGTCCTCAATGGTACCCAGCAGGATACGGGTCAAAACTCCCAACTTGCTTTTCTTCCTCCAACACTAACCCGCTCCTCAAAAGCCTTGTTCATCAGTTTATCCACAGGGTTGCTGATGCTATCCATTGTCCCTAGGATATCACAGGAATTAAATTAACACTGTACAGTGGAGCTCAGAGGTGAAAAATGACCACAAGTATTGGCGATACCGCCAATTTTGCATTGGACCTTCCTCCCCAAGTGGCCAGTTCAAGTTATTCCTTTTCCCCACATCAGCACTGGTGAGGAAGCACTCCTGGGAGCAGAGCCAGAGCTGGGGTACATCTCCAAGGCGCCCAGCACAAATACTTGCAGTGGTGGACACCTAAAATTCTGCAACCCTGTTTGTGTTCACTGCAGACATTAATACCTATTGCTGGTCATTCCATGGCTCATGTTTGTTGAATCCAATAGAAAAAAAATTCTCCTTGACCTCAGCAAAGCCAGGGCTTGGCCCTGGGAGCAGAAGGAGCAACGTCGGTTGCTTTGACCCTGTGGTGGACAAACCCCAAGCTAGGTGCAGGCCAGACCCTGCAGTGAGCCCTAGCAGATCAAGATGCCCAGACATGCCTGCGAGCTTTCCAGCTCCCTTTCCGTCCTCAAGCATGCTAAATCTGCATTCACACCTACACTTTATCAAGCATCTCGCCTGTCCACACAGCAGGTGATTTCCCTGCATGTCACCAGTTTTCGACCCACATATTCATGGTGTTAATTATGCTCAGCAAAAGCAGCAGCATCACCGTCATGAAACAGCGTCCACACTTGTCTGCCTTCCTGCCCGATTCACATAACTCCTCCAAGTCCTCTGTGACCAACTTTCTATGCTGTGCAGCCTTTCCCACCTCCCCCAGTTTCGAGCGTAAGAACATTTTTATATTGCATTCTTTGATGGATCATTCAAAGGCTTCAATAACCACGTCTCGGGTTTTGTAACCTTTCCTGAGCACTGCCTACTGCTGTGGTTTACATCCGGGACTTTCCGTTGCACAACGGTTCCTTCATAAAAATGTTAGTTCCTTGCACTTGGGTTGAATTCATGGCTCGAAATTCTGTCTTTCCACGTGTTTGTATACATTTTCCGTGTCTGCTATGGCCAGACAGCAGCTCTCTGCTTCCTGGGGAGAAATTGCTGCTTCAGAAACATCCCCTGCATAGTTACAATTAATTTTGAAGGAAGAGAATAAAGTATACAGTGCCACCAAGGTAGAAAAAAGGAGGTCAAAGCGCTTCAGAGACTCGTGCAAGCCTGGAAAGCTTCTGGAAGTGGAGCTGGGAGTGGGGAGGACTATAGGGGAGGGGCTGCTGAGGGTAAAGTTGTTTTCCCCTATTTTCGCCTTCTCCATTGCCTTCCCTGTGCCCACTGTGGAACCGCAGGGTGCTTCTGCTCAGGGAAGGGGACAGGTCCCATCACAGGTCAACAAGCCGGACCGGGGAGCCAGAGGTCAGGGCACGCAGAGCCCTGAGGGACTGAAGCCCAAAGGTGAACTCAAGTTACACATTTGGGAGATAATTTCAAGGCAAAGTCAGCATTTTAGGGAGCTCAGGAATAAGTAGCATTACCAATGTAGACTGACCCATCACAGATGCACCCTTGGGGTTTCACATCAGTTAGCTCAGGCCTTGATATATGTCATCTACCACTGTGAAGGTCTCTTGGGGCTTCCCAGCTTCCAAGTTACTCTATCTAATCCAGGGCAAAGAAAACAGCTTTCCTGTAGGAGGCAGGGACATCTTTATGGGCTGTTGTCCACCCTGGTCTGGAGCCTCTGGGCTCCCTTCTTCTCCACAGATCATGGGGAGCCCATGAGGCTTTCTCTCACTCAGGGCTCAGCATCTGCATCTTCTGGGTGAGGTTGTAACCTGAATTTGGTTCCCTTTTACCTTGAACCACCTACCTGAGCTGCTCACCTCAAGGCAAGAGCAGACAAAAGGCCCTCGGGCTCCGAAGGAAAGGAGGAGAAGATGGGGAGAGCAGGGGTTAAATGTTTAGACACTTCATCTCTGACATCAAATCCCTTCCAGGACAAGAAGCCAAAAAATTATTTTAAACCAGCAGCTGTAAAGGTCATGAGGGAAACTGCAGTGTTGAAATAATGTCTTTGGCGGAGCAGAGGAGCACACTCAGAAGAGCAGGTCGGCCGGCACCTCTTCAACCCCCGGCCGACCAGACACCAGCAGCCCTCGCCATGCCAGGGCCGAGCCACTGGCGGGGGGGGGC
>NW_008794444.1:1403923-1410053 GCF_000699145.1 Aptenodytes forsteri
AAAACTGAACGCAATCGAGCGCAGGTGTTGCACAGCCAGAGATGATGGGAGTGCCTCCCCCGCCAAGCGTTAAGCGTTCCTCGCCGTGCCGGGGCCGAGCCACTGGCGGTGACACCCTCGCACCTTGCATGGCCCCACGTTGTCACCGGGAGCAAACTGAACGCAATCGAGCGCAGGTGTTGCACAGCCAGAGATGATGGGAGTGGGAACTGCCTCCCCCGCCAAGCGTTCCCGCAGGCAGTGGACTTTGATGCCTCCACATAAACATCTTTCTGCTCGAGGAGCACTAGCTGGAAAACAGGCTGTTTCTGGGAAAGGGAGCGGTGGTATGTAATGCGCCTCTTTGCTGTCCATATATGTTCCCCGTGCCTCTTTTCTTTCTTTCTTTCCTGAGTTCTGGAGCCAAGTTTTGGTCCTTGGGGTGGGTTTCTCCCTGCTCTCAGGGAGCTCCTCTCCATTTACTTTCCCATCATGTTTTGCCTTTAGCACGTTCCTCCCAGCTCCAGTGGCTCGCTTGCAAGACGCTGCATTTTTCAGATTGCTGCCATAAATCCGCAAATCGGCCGTTACGGCGAATATTGGGTGACCACACACCTCCTCTGAGCCCAGCCAGAGAGCATCAGGCTGCCTAAGCCTGGATCAGACATGGAGGTTTTTGGTTTTTCTTTTCCCCAGCATTTTATTTAACTGAGCAAAACCCCCCCCCCCGGGGTCAGCGGGGACCCAAGTGCCGCCCCGGGAGAGCCCCTCTGCAGCCTGAATGCAGCCTCTGTTGCGGCTCACACTGGCACCGCTATGCAAGACGCCCCAGGCTCCCTATTGTACGGGCACCCCTAGCCCGGGGGGGGCACGGCCGTGCCACCCTGCCCATCTGAACCCCCTGCCGATGCACGCAGCCCCTGGTGCAGATGTGCACCGCTGTATGCAAGGCATCGGGGCTGAAGCCCCCGCAGTGCCGGGGGAGCAGTAATGCCTGGTTTTTGCAAAGCCTGGGGCTGGAGCGGTGAGCCAGGGAAGTCATGGACACTGAAACCTCCTATTTAAAAAATAATTCAGCTAATCGGTTGCTGATTCTGCCTTTTCTTCTCCTAAATTAACGTTCTGGGGCCCCAGCAGCTTGTAGCCAGATTTTGTGGCAAAGCTGGGCTTGTCTGTTAAGACGACTGTCCTTTCTGATCCACAGCCTAAATCAGCAAAAAAAACCCCACCATTTTCCCAACACCCACCAGCCTTTTATTCTGGTTTTCTTGGGCGTAGCACAGGGCACCTGCAGTGCTGGGGGCAGCTGCAGAGCCCCGGGCAGGAGCGCAGCCTGCAAGCACGATGAAGTCCCACGCTGGTGGGCTTGCAATGAGCAATGAGGTGCCGGGCGTTTGGCCTCCACCGTCATGAGGTCTATGTCCCCTCTGGGAACCCAATCTGGAGCCGGAGAGAAAGATGTTACGGATGCCCCCCTGGGGAAAGAGACTCGCCATGTCCCTGGGCTATCAGGCACGGGCGAATACGGCCTGATGGAGAAGGCAAAGCAAACCCAGCACTACAAGCTGGTGCACTTACGTGGCTTTTACTGCTGATTAAACCAACTGGTTTGTTGATGCACTGGAGAAACAAAATGGAGAAAAGGCAATTACAGAGGAGGCCAGCATCATATTAGGGATCGCTGCTGCTGCTGCTATTAGTGTTATTGCCCTCTTCCCTCTGAGCCTTATTAGGTGCTTACAGGAGAGTCAGACTCTCCTGAAATGTCAGTGAGCACCAAGTGCTTGAAAATCCAGCCCTGCAGTGCCCTGAAAATCTTGTTGATTACTTTAGACATTGTATGAACACAGGAAACTACAGCAAGCCTGCCCTCGGGCGAGTCCCGGCCACGTACGACAGCAAGAAACAGGGAGCAGAGGCGGGCAGGGCGGAGGGGAGCCGCACGCTTCATACTTCTTCCTCTGAACCAGTCATGCTGGGAACATTGCACAGCAATCCTTGGTGCTAGGGGACAAATCCTGCCACTCATATTCAACCATGGCAGCTGGGTGACAGGTCCCGTTACAGTGCAGCCATTTCAGCAGACGTGGCACCAAGTTCCCCAGGACCTCAGGTTTGCTGAGTACTGCAACAATGCTCTGCTCCTGTCGTTCAACAAGGGTTGCACGCAGTGACCAAAACCCTTTGCCTGCTGGCAGTGGGGCATCAAGAAGGCAGATGGGCATACTGCCACATTTCCAGAGCAAATGTCCTCAGAACTGTTGCATTCCAGGGTTTGTATTTTGCCAAATGAATGTCCTCTGATGTAACACATCCTGGAAAATGTCCTTCCCTTCTCCTCATTCCTAGATCTCTCTTTGCCTCTCTCTTACCACTGCATCAGCTCCTATTTTCCCATATCTTCAGAACAAGCTCCCATGTCCTCCATTTCAGGTAGGGGAAGGGACCTCCATGCCTCCTCATCCATATCCAAAGCTCTCCATCAGCCTTATCAGAGATGAAAAAAAGTAATGACCTGATTCCAAAGGAAAGCCAGATTTTCCTCACTTTTCCATGAAACCCAAGCGGCTGCAACTGCAGGAACAGCCCCCAAAACTCTGGAGCTGAGCAGGAACTTTCCTGGGGGTGGGTCACATTATGGCAGGCAGAAATGGCTGGGTCTGATTTTTATATTGTAAGTGTGTGGAGGTACGTTCAGAGGGCCAGTGCCAGCCCAGGAGAGCTTTTGGTTCAAACAGCCAAAGAGCAGGACGGGGAGCAGACGTGCTGGAAGGGAACTGGGCTTGTTCCCAGTCACCCCACAGCTCTGCTGAACCAGGACTGGAGAAGCAGTGTCAGATCTCCTGGTTCCCAGCCCAGGGACCTGTTCACAGTTAAGGCTTCTTCTGAACTTTCCCTCTTTGTGGGCTGCATGGCCATGGATAGCTGTTGACTTCTCCCCTCTGCAGGACGTCGGTGGTTTGAGTTTTACAGACTTCCAAGGCTGAGATCCTCGCCGAGGCAGACACAGTGGGCTTGCTGTCTCCTGGGGAGTTATATTTGCTCTTCCTTTCCTTGCTGTTTTCCTTAACCTAAAATAAGATGTCCCAGACTGAAAAAAAAGTGAGTGTGTTTCGCTCCCAGTGTCTGGATAAACATATTGCTTCCCAACCCTTAAATAGAGCTAATGGGATGAGCCATGGGGAGCTCACTGAGGTGCGGCAGCTTCAGAGGCTAACGAGAAACGCAGAGGTGATGGGGCCCCGTTTGCTTCCTCTATCTGCCCTGCCAGACCCACAAGAGAGGTCTGCTTGGCCATACCCCACGCTACAAGGCTTGAGAAATCAGCCCCCATCCGCCTTGCTCTCCCGCAGTGCTTCTTGTTATGAATACGTGGCTGTAATTAGAGCAGCCCATACCCACTCAGAGCCCCTCCTTGGGGACAGCTGCTGGCTGGAGCCGTCTATTTTTTCCCCACCACAAAACAGCATTCGTGTGTGAACATGTCGTTTGCTGGGAGCTGAGCTCCTCCGTGGCGAGAGGGCTCAGTGCTCCTCATCCCCCACGAGCTGGGAGGAGGTCCGGGAAGGCTGGGCTTGCTTCAGAGGAAAAGCAATGATCTGGTTTGGTCTTTTGGTGGTGGAGGAATTAGTATTTTTTTGCTTGGATGGGCTTTTCTCTACCTCAGAGCACCTCTCCCTGGATTAAATGAAATGTTTAAATGTTATCAAGCACAGATAGTGCTGAAATTACATCCTCCATCAGCTGCAAACAGGGCTGGCTGATTAGCCTTTCATGTTTTGCACCAATTTAAGAACCAAAGACAGTAAGAGCAGGCTTGATGTTTCTCAGAGACCCTTTCAGAAACGTCCAGAGGACGAGCCCAGAGGAGATGAACCTCCACCAGCTCTCAAAGGTGGGCCAGGCAGAGAAGCAGCCCATTTGGCCTGGCTCAGTATCTCAGAGAAGACCAAGAGGAGCCACATGCACCATCCTCTGCTGGAAACTCCTGGGGCACAGGCAAGCCCCGCATCCCAGATCCTCCTGTGCATCAACAGCCCTTTTCGCTTGTGCCAGCAAAGCTAGCAAAAGCACACTTCAATCGGTCAGGAGAGTGTGGCACATAAAGAGTCTGCTGAAATTTTGGCACAAGTCCTTCCTCAGCAGTGGGCATCTCCAGGCATCCGAGCAGCAAGGGGACCTTTGCTCATGATGCTTGTTCTTGGCTGGGGAGGGCAGGGAAGATGCTCTCCTTGGGTCGCAGCCACAGCAGAAAATGGGGCAGCTGGTTTCTGTGAAATCCTGCGTCCAGGTTTGCTGTTCCTTCCTTCTCCCACCTCCAAAACGTGACACAGGGAATGGGTCCCTCTCCTCCCCTGCGATGGTCTGGATGTAGGGACTTGGCTAAAACTACTACCCCCCACCACCAAAAACACATATCTCCTACTACACAATAAGACCTTGAAGTTACCTGTGCTCAGCAGTAACAGCAGCCCACTACTCTATTTCCTCTACAATTTTGCTTCTGCCATCAAAGACACCCGTGTAGGAATCACAGCTCCACCACCACGAGTGACGCAGGGGCAGAGCAGAAGGAAACCCTCCTCTGTGCATCAACGCCTGGCATCGTTCAGCCGTTAAACCAGCCCTGCAACATCTCTCTGCTCTTTCTAGGTGACTTAATTTCGGTTGCCTTCTTATATGTTTTGGACTAATCCCCTTCAAAGCTGGCCTTGCAAAAATAACCTTGCCTCTGGAAAAAGAGCCCATCTTCTTCTGCCCTCGTGAGCTCAATTTTGTCACCTTGCACCCTGCTTGGGAGGATGTGCCAGCTGGAGGGGACCTCTGGCCGCTGACCGCCCGCTCCGCCTCCAGACTTCTCGTTGACCCCCAGCCAATTTTCTGGAGATATTGCAGAGAAAAGCATGTTCAGCCCTTTGAAACTCCCTGCTCAGCCTCTTTCAGAAACCAGATGTCACCAGAGCCAGAGACTGCCAGCCCGAAACATCTCGGTTGACAACTAAAAGATGTTTATGCTGCTGATGGGAAATGACCCACCGAGCAAAGGAACCCGCTCAACAAGGGAGGGAGATTCAGCAAAAACAACATGAGTCAGCAGCTGAAATGGGAAGCAACGGCAATGACGATGGGCAGGGGGGAGAGCTGACGGCCTGGGAGACACGAACAGCTGATCCAGGTGAAGCACCGCCAGGCCGGAGAGCGGCTGCAGGGATGCAGGAGCCGCTCGTAGAGCTGCTGCCCTGCAGCGATGGGGCAGCCACGAGCCGTGCTCTATCTGGCTGAAGAGGAGAGGATTTTCTCTCCAACTCAATGATGAAAAAAAGTGGTGTGGATTGAATGGGGCATGGGTTAAGCAGCCTAACACACTGCTTCTGATTTACCATTTCTTTACCATCAGGATTTAAATAACCTGTTCAGGACTGAACATGAAGGGTGCCTGAATCGGACTGACTCAGCTCAGCGGGTGAAAGCATGGAAGGAGCAAGCATCGTTTCCTTCAGTTCCAGGGCAAAAGTATTTAAGGACAAGGACTTATCCAGAGAGTCCCACAGTGATCTCCAAACTGTCCTCGCAGCCAGTTGGCTGGAAAATAAACCTTCCCATACATCACTGAGGATCGGGAGTCTTTGGTCCCTGGTCCCCTGTTTTTCAAGGCAGAAGCCCCAGGGCCATCTACTCCATTTCTTCCCCTTCCTCCCATACATATCTCTCCTGGTGGAGCTGTGTGAAATCCAAAGCCTTCACTACATCTATTGCAAAAACATCTGCAGCACAACATCTGCAACACCTGCGCTACGTGCTAAATCAGCTATCTGAGCTGTTAATTGCTGGTTTTTGCACTGCAGAGGTATCTAGAGGCCTAGAAATTGGTGTCCAGCCATGCTGGACAAGACTGGGCCCTGCACTGAAGACCTTGCTGCAGGCCAGGAGGAAAGAAGGACTATAACCTCCATTTCCCAAAGGGAAACCAAAGGGGCCACAAAATTATGTGACCTTCATTCCCTCCTTCCCATCGGCAGGCAGGTGTTCAGCCATCTCCAGGAAAGCAGGGCTCCATCACGCGTGACGGTTACTTGGGAAGACAAACGCCATCACTCCAAACGTCCCCCCCTTCCTTCTTCTTCCCCCAGCTTTATATACTGAGCATGAC
>NW_008794444.1:1410194-1427063 GCF_000699145.1 Aptenodytes forsteri
CTGAGCATGACGTCCCATGGTATGGAATGTCCCTGTGGCCAGTTGGGGTCAGCTGTCCCGGCTGTGCCCCCTCCCAGCTTCTTGTGCACCTCCAGCCTTCTCAGTCGGTAGAGCATGGGAAGCTGAAAAGTCCTTGCCTAGTGTAAGCACTGCTCAGCAACAACTAGAACATCGGTGTGTTATCAACTTTGTTCTCACCCTAAATCCAAAACACAGCACTGTACCAGCTACTAGGAAGGAAATTAACTCTATCCCTGCCAAAACCAGGACAGACCTCCATCACTTTATAGAAGAGCTAGATGCTTACAACAGATCTAGAAGTAACACTGGTCCCTGCATCTCGGGCTAAGACCTGGATCATCCCACTTTCCTCTCCTTTGCTCTGACCACAGCCCACTTCCACATGTCCCAGTGAGCTCTTGTTGCATTTGGTAAAGCTTCATGATGTTGTCTTAAAATAAAACAATCTTTTATTGGATATTTTCTTTGTACAGCAGCAGGCTGAAACTCTTGTCATCGCATAGTTTAAAAGCCAGGCTGTAAAAGCAGAGCGATACGTCCCTGATCATTAATGCATTTCCGAAAGGTGCTCCCACTTTGCTTTGCTTTTCACAGCCCGGATGAGAAAAAGGCGTATGTGAGCAAATCTAAACCTAATCACCTGAGTGTCTTACAGATTTCCAGGTAACAAGGGCAGCTGTGAATCATTGTCTTTGCAAGATGCAGAGACCTCAAAGACCGTACATCTCTTCTCTCCTTCTGCCCTTTCCCTGGGTTTGTTGCTCCAAGACTAGAGCAAACCTCTCATCCTTACATGCAGGCGTGAGAGGCAGAAACTGGGCAGCCTCACATGGATGGGCAGAAACTTGCAAATATTAATACAATTCTACCTCTGAAGCAGGTTGTGGATGGCAGACCCCTTCCCGTCGCTCTGCCCCATCCCCATTCCTCCTTGCCTGCTGCGCTGTCAGGAAGCAATGATTCTTCCCGAGCAGCCAGGACGCTCCAGAAACGGTCCCAGAGCCGATGTGATAAACAGGAGCTAACAGCTTAGATTACCACCAGCACTACTAGCATCATTTCTGCAACCAAGTAAGACATTTAGATATGCTAGACCTTGTTTTTAAGGGCACACAAAGCTGGAACCTAACACAGAGTGCAGATACACATTCACAACAGCCACCCACGTTCGGCTGAGTCAAAGCTGAGCTGGGGTGGCAAGGAAAGTGAGAGATTGAAAAATCAAGCATGCATTAAATGTTGAGCAGGCTGGATGTCAGACTGCTCTGCCAGCAGGCTCAAAGTCAACAATTTCACCTATGGAAAAGAAACATCCCTGGTGAGATGTTTCTCTGGTGGAAAACATCCCTGGTGAGAGAGACCTGCCTTAGACCCAGCTGATAGGGAATTACTGTTGACATACACTTCACCACTGATTCCTTTGGGAATGAATGAGGGATAAAAGGGCATTTATTGTGTGAAGCATGAGCGTTGGGGTGGGCTTGATCCAAATCTGTTGGAGTCCAGAGGCACTTTCCATTGACCCAAACCAGACCCCAGGCCAGTTACGCTCCAGGAATCCTTACTGGACGGCAAAGTCCTTAGGGCTACGGGGCAATCTTTGAGCTGATAGGAAAGGCTTTGCAAGCAGGGATTAATTTGTAAGAAGAACTGAGGCCTGTAGCTGTAAGACAGGGCCCTGACCCAGCATGGCAGGTTTCTTTCATTGCTGCCATTCGATAATTATTTGAGCAACGGCAACGTCTCACCCAGATACTGCCTTGAAAAACTGTAGAAAACTTGATCTACAGCTTGGCAAAGGATGCGTCTGCTGCCTACCTGCAGCAAAGACAGCATTTGCCTGCCAAGAGCACGGTCTGAGTTCCCTGGGATTCAGGCTGGAATTTGCAATATCCTGCCTGCCAAGCTGCCAAGCACATACCCAGGTTTGCGTGGGCTTTGATAAAAGAGGGAGGACAACCTGCAGCCTCCCTGGCCCCAAGACCACTCAGTCCCTCTGCAAGGATATCTCTGCTCTCCATTCACCAGCCGCTGGGAGTGGTGATGCAGGGTTTTAAAGCCAAATCCAGAAGGATTCCCTTGCACGCTGGGTGCTGCAGAGAGCATGGGTTCAGGGCCAGCATGGGCAGCGATCCCTTGCATTTGGCATCCCCCTTTTTGCAGAGTTGCACAGAGGTCAACATTCAATCGGTGCCTCAAGTGTCTTCATTAGAGGCTACTTGAAGGCCCCGGGCTGGCGCTGCACAGCCTCGCCAGCTCCACAGGAGACGTTTGCCAGGAAGAGCGCTGCAGGTTCGGTCTGTTTTGTCTGAACTCCAGCTCCACGAGACGTTTGCCAGGAAGAGTGCTGCAGGTTCGGTCTGTTTTGTCATAAGTCTGGGAGCAGGGAGATCAGCTTAAAGTGCTCCAGGCTCCAGCTCGCCAGCTCCACGGGAGACGTTTGCCAGGAAGAGTGCTGCAGGTTCGGTCTGTTTTGTCTGAACTGATAAGTCTGGGAGCAGGGAGATCAGCTTAAAGCGCTCCAGTTTGGAGGCCCATTTCTCATAAACTCCTAAAGCCCCTTTTCTTCCAACCTAACCCAATCCAACACATTTGTTACTAGGCTGAGATCCAGCAAAGAGTTTTATTTTGAATGCCAACAGCCAATTTTTATGACCACAAAATAAACCTTGAAATATGATACGTTTAGATAAGCGATGGGAATGCTAAGAGACTCTCAGCGAATTGAATCAAGAGGTGTGAACAGTTCTGCTCAAAGGACATTCAAAAATAATGGCACCAGGGCTGTGCTGCAACTTCCAGGAGGAAAGATGCTAGAGGCAACAGTCAGAAGACCGTAATAATGGTGGTTTGAATTATGGCTCTGCAAAGACGAGCTATACAGGAGCAAGAGGAGATGCATTATGATCAGCCCTGAAGCAAGGATGAGGTCCCAGGGAGTTCAGACCCCGAAGACATGCCCCAAACCTGCCTCCCAAGGGCTTCTCCCAAAGCTACCGAGCTGCACAACCGGTTGCATCGTGGCTGCCTCCTGTCAAGCAGGGAGAGAAATCTTCTTCCCCTGCACAGCCATGTCAAAGTAGCCTTATGTATCCAAGTGCATTTTTTTTGCCAAGCATTGCGCTGAAGGGATTTCCATGCTTCCAGATGAAACACTCAACCTACTCCAGTGCTTGACCTGCTCACCGCCACTGCCCACGTCACTACCGCCAAGGTAGCCAGTGGTGGACAAGATCAAATCCTGGGTGAAGAACAGCTATCTGAAGGTAAAACTGAGGAGTAGAGATAGTTTTGGTCCCTGGATATCCACAAAGCATGCACGCTGTGTAGCCAGCTTGGAAGGGATATGGTATATCTCAAACAGCGCGGATGGATAGTGCATGTGAGCTATATCCACAGCTGTCCTACCCAGGGCTCCTCAAAAGTCTGGGGTGGCCACAGCATCAGTTGTCTTCTCTAGGTGCCACGTAGCCCAAGCATACCCAGACATGTCCAGGATTTCTGGACATACAGCAGCCCTCAACAAAACTGCAGTGTTACTGTGGGTTCTCACTACTAATGCAAAACTCCACAAATACTAAAGATTATGGCTGAATATTTAGAAATGCTCAAAAACTGCCCAGAAGAGATTTCCTGGTGGAAACAAAAGACATTTGCACCATGTAGCCCCAGATGGAGCAGTTCCTGGGGAGGAAAAGCCTGCAGCTGTTTGCACAGTCAGGACATCGCAGGCTCCTGATTTCCCATCGATTATGAACTCAGCCACCATGGCAGCACCCTGTGACGGTTCCCATCATCCTGACGAGCAACCATCCTGCCCAGGCAGCAGACAATGACCTGCCCTCGGGCAGATTTCTTGCCAGCTCAGGGCTGAATTGCAGCTGTGGCACAGACCCAAGCCCGAGTCATCATCAATTTGGAAACCCCAGGGAGCTGGGGATGTTGCAGCTCATGTCCTCAATCCTGTCCTATCCTCCCCTCTCAGTGCTTTCTTCCCCTGGGAATTCAGAGTCACCGTCTTAATCTTTGAAGCTCCCTGTGGTCAGGCTCCAGACCAGCTGAACACACCAGTAACAAGCTAAATTGGTTGCCAATGGTGTTGCTGCAAGAGGGGCAGAGCTCAGCTGTGCATTAGCAGTGGTTTCTCAGGGGGGTCGTTGGCGATGGGGATGAACTCCTCCAGGAACCATCACAGACCTCTCCATCGTGTGCCAAGGGCATTTTGCTTACCTCAGGAAGGCCAAACAGCACATTCTCAAATTAACAGAGACAAAACAACACAAGTCGCTGCTCATCTCACTCCCAGAGGAGGGGCTAACACGACAAACACCCAGCAGATGCTGGCCACCTGGCTCCAGGCGTGACTCAGAGATGCTCCAATGGGGTGCACCAGCCTACGAAACAGAACCTGGGCTCTGACAGTCCCATGCTTCTCCCTTAGCATTGGGTGTTGGGGGAACGGGACTCAGTGCTGCCTGCCCTCAAACTGAGGTGCAAGTTTCATCATGGTTAATATTTTAATTAAAGCCTCAGGTTCTGGAGTCAACATGATGATGGAGAGGGCTCCACTCTTTATATTTCAAGCAAGTTTAGCCCCTGAAGCCTGCAGTGAAGCTGGAGACACGGTTTCTTAAATATTTTAACAAATCCATATTTTGAAGTCAGGCCCAAGGGCAAGCTGGAAGCCACCCTAACGAGCTGTATTCAATCACCCAGGCCCCATGGACGGCTCCAAGACGTATCAGGTATCCTGCTCTGGCAACGAGACCCTCCCTGGGTGTCCTGAGCCACTGTGAATTTTTCAAAAGAATGAACCCAAGCCTGGGACTCCTCTCTATTTTTATTATGTTCCATCACTCCCGGCAAGAACCAGACAAACAACCCTAAGAAATGCCTCAGAAAGTCTGGAGGACAAAAATAAATGCCCAGACTGTGGTTAGAGGGGCTGAGCTTGGCCGAGCCAACTTGGGCTGGAAAACAAGCAAACTGTTTTCTTTTAAAATAACTCCGGTGCCCAGAGAGGCAGAAATGCCATCCCGTGGGATTGGAGCAGCATGGATCCGCGAGGCGGGAGAGGAGGACAGGTCTGGATAACCCCAGCCTCAATGTGCCCAGAGAGTGAAACTCCTGTAATCCCGGTGTTACATTAAACAGCTTCTTTCTCTCCCTTTCTGCCTCCTCCTTTCCCTCCGCTTCTCAGCCAAGCCTACATCTGGATGCACCAAAAATAGTCTCGGAAATCCTGTTTTCGCCCAACTTCAGCCACCCACAGGCAGGGCTGGGGAGCAGATGTGGGGCACGGTGGCATTGCAGTAATGTAACCCGGAGAAGGCCTGAGTCTAGCCTTCTGCTTCACTACAGAGTCCCTGTGCAACCCTGGGCAGGTGGGCATAACATGTCACCCTTTGGAGGTCCTCTTTCCTCACATGGAGACGGCAGCACCATCTCTTTGTCCACCTTATCGCCCCAGTTGCTGAAATTTTGCAGGTTGAAATAAATAAAATGGACATGAAAAAAGCCAATAAAGTAAAACTTGTGATTTCTCCAGACCCAGTGGAGGCAAAGAATCGCCCCATCAATGCCCTACAAGCCAATACACTGAATTAAGCGGTCCACGGCCAGAGCTGAGCTCAGGGAAGGAGAGACACATGGACCTGTGCAGGGCATAGGGAGCTTTCCAGAAATAGCCTCATCCTTTCAGGGTGAGAAACCCAGGCGCGTGGGTGGGATATATAACCCAGGAGGAGATTTTCTAGAAACTGAGATCAAGAAACAGAGGAGAGAGGAGGCACCAACATCTCTTTAGCGAGGAAAAAAGGAGCTCTAAGTTAGTAGGTACTAAAGTCCCTGGTAAATCCTCTGCTGAACGTAGGTTTGATCTAGAGCTGTTCTTGTGAGCATGGAAAGTACCTTGAACAGGGATGGGGATGGCTGTACCAAGCAAGTTTCTGCCTACCCCTAAATACGATCTTGTCTAGGTACCTGGATCATTTGGAGATCTTAGTAAAGGATCCAAGATGCTGGCTCTGGGTCCAAGCTACACCTCCAGCTGGCCTTGCTGGCAAAGCAAAACCCCTCCTGCTCTTTGTCTACTATCAATAAAGACGCAGCCTACCTCAAGTCTTCTGTATTCTTGGTGGGTCTTAAGAAATTCATGCAATCCTTAGTAGTCAAAATAATGAGATTGTCTCCTAATGTGAGATTTCCTTTGCAGGATAAAGTACACCTAAGGGCTGCTGATGTAATTCTCTCATACTAAGCTGATTAAACGCTGAGGAGTTAGAGCCTTTTATAATTTTATTACATTAGATTCCAGAGATGAAATGAATAGAAATGACCAGACACTGAAGGAGGCAGAGATCAGTGTCCGTAGAGTTTAGAGACTATAAATTACATTCGGCCAATATAGCTAGGTGTCTGCAAGAACAAATCTAATAATAGAGTATCCGTCTGTTCGACAATATGGATAAACTTGGGCTATCGGTATTGTACAATATTAAAAGGAGAATTACAAGCAGGACCACAGAGAACAAGTAAAGGTCGTCGTATCCCAAGGATTCATGCCATCCCTTTAATGAAGATCAGCAGCCGTTAGTACTGCTTAGCAACTGACTGCAGGATATTATTACCACCACTAATTATTTGTAGTGAGAGATGAAGGTTTGCTGGGCTGGACAGAGGATGCCACATGATAAATCCATCACCCCTGCCCAAAAGGTCTAAGCTGGACCCAGCTGGACCACATCTGTATATGGAACCTGGTAAAGTCCTAGATTTGGCTGAGTTTGGAGAGAAATCATGATTGCAGACTCCCCTGAAGAAGGCCGGATAACTCCCAAAATCAAGGCAGAAACAGCAAAATGCTGCAAGGTGCAAATCTAGATGTGGCGTTGACTTTGGGTGATTTGACTCGTTTCAGCCATCCTGGCACAAAACCCTTCATTTCACTAGACTCTGGCTTAGACAAGTCAGCTGGGGACAGAGCTTACAAATGAGGCATCTGCTTTTTGAGCTCCTTCCCGTTTTCCTTCACAAGGAAAGCTGGATTTATAAGTAGCTTCCAACCAGGTCTTTGTGCACACTCTTGGGTCATATTGGCCATATTGGCCACACGACCTGGTTTGCAGTTGCCCGACTGAGTGATTCATGCAACTCATCAACAAAGCAGCCAGTGCGAGTTGGACGACCTAATGCACAATGCGAAATTCAAGGGATATTCATGCACCGATGCTTTACATTTTTCTCCAGGCACCGCCGTCAGCAAAATGCTCCAGTATTCAGATGAGGGTCCTATAAAAGGTCAAATTGAAATTTGCTTGCATATCTGAACAAATATTTGTGAACAATTTTCCCCATTATTCTCTAAGCTTTACATATGGCCCATTCAGCTCAGAAGTGTGGTCTTTTTTAAAATATTGCTAGGGACTGCAATGACTTAAAAACTGCCTGAAAGCAATTAAGAAGCTGACTATTCAAATGTATTTTCTGCAAACAAAAGTTTATTTGCTATGTATAGATAAATGCTGTCAGTGGGCTAATTTGGAGGCATTGTTGATTACCCATTGTAATGAGGCCTATTACATAATTAAGAGAGTTTTCTCCTAACTGCATTTTCCTGCTAATTAACATTTTATGCCATCTACAATGGACACTTTGGGCTGCATCAAAGACATTATTATGCAATTTTATCCTAAGAGCAGTCTATGAATTATTAATTAATATCAAATCTGTTGATTAAAGGCTAATTTGTAAGCAAGCCAGTCATAGCTAGGAACATGCTTTGCCCATAAGTATTCCCCTGAAACACGCTCCAAAATAATACAGACTAAACAAAAGGTAGAAGACTGGGAGCATGAAATATGGGAGACCAGGATAATTTATGAGAACCTCTGATGTTTTTCCAGAAATTCCAGTTGTTGGTGTTTTAATTAAATAGCGTCTTCTAAAACACGCTGTCATGTCCCGGCAGGATTCACGAAGTGAAAACGATAGAGTCCTTGTTCTTTGTGCAAGTCAACAGAAACCTACTGTAGAAATTCACCGCAACCTGGAAGTTCAGATCAAAAAATACCCAGGCTGGGGGTAGAAGCAGCAGATGTTGGCAGAGATTGGAGAACACCTACAGAAATGCTTTTGCTGCAGCATCACCTTAAAAAATGAAATGTGGGCTGGACCGAGGCTGCAGCATGAACATGGGAAGGGTTGCCTTCCCACTGGTCGCTTATACAAGCGCATTTGTCTACATATAGGTTCCATCGGTCAAACCAAGCTGTCGAATGGTTACTGGGCAAAGTCCTGGCTTACTGGAGTCAAAAGCAGACTCCCTTCAACGTGAGCCCATTCATCATCTGAATTGCCCACCACGGGCCATAATCAATGCACATCAGGTCCCATAACATCGCATCCAGCCCAGCTGCACCCCCCGCGCCTCGCCCGTGATGAATGGGGGCTCCGGAGGGCAGCGTTACCCGCTGGGCTTGCCGAGCCGCCGGCTGGGAGCCACAGTCACCCTGAAAAGTCAAACCTTGGGGCTTCATCGAAGACCAGGCATCCCGCGGGACCAGAGCGGGAGGCTGGGGAGCGCCCGCCCCGCGCTGCTCGGCCGCCGTGAAGTCAGGGCTCATTAATCACACGCGCCGGGACACGGCATCGTCCTGGGTTTCAGAGATGAAGGCGCAGCCCGATACGCCCTCCCCCAGCCCCGGGATCTGCTTGCTGCTGCCGCAGCCCGTTTCGGCTCCATGCTCAGGCTTAAATCGGCTGCAGCTCCTCCCGAGGTCAGGTGTGGTGATAGTATAATAATAATAATAATAATAATAATGGGAATTACAATAGCAACAACAATAAATATTATACAATAATAGTAATAATGACAATTATAATAACAACAATAAATAATATACAATAATAACAATAATGGCAATTATAATAGCAAAAACAATACATATTATACAATAATAATAATAATAATCACCCTGGTGATGTGCATAGCTGGAGATACCCGAAATGCTCTCCATCCACTACACAGATTGCGTCTGGTCAGGGAGAGGCAACCAGACTGCTTTTTCTCCAGCAAATGCCTGTTGGGAAAAACTACTTATAGCAGTCTTGTTTACCAACATGAGCAGGCTGCGGGAGTGCTGTGTGTTACCACGATGGGCACGCTGCAATCAGGCTTCATGCTTTAATTATATTAGGGGAAGGGGAGAGGGAAGCACTGGGGGTGATGGTGGTGGTTGCAGCGTGGTACAGCCCCGACTCCGTGCAGTAGCTCATGATGTGTCTCACACCCAATGTGATCAGAGTGGCACATGACTCGGGTGAGAAAAATAGCAAAATAGGTCATAAATAGAAAAATAGGTCAAGCAAACAGCTACGCTTCAGATCTTGGACATCTGCAGATGTCTTGGATGGAAAGGGCGTTTCTGAAGGCTAAAGGGGGATCCATGAGATCTCTCCCTCCAGATCATCTCCAGCATATTCCCACCCCCAAAAAGGTGAAAACCTCCCAGATTCTAGGTTCAAGCACATCCCCAACCCCAAAGGTGAAGGTCCTCTCCCTTCTCATCACAACAGCCACTTGTATGAACTCACCCTCTGCAAGCCGGTGCCCGCACGCAGCCTGGCTGGAGGCACGTTGTTAACTCCTGCCGTGTCTGGGAGTGGTAACGAATCCCGGGACCAATTAGTCGTTGTCCTTCTCCCAAGAAAAATACACAGAGAAAATAATTGTTGGAATTCATAAGCCCTTGGCTACAGCGGTGATTAATGAGAGCAGCTAATGATAGAGACCTGTAGAAAGATACAGCTATGTTTACATCAGCCACTTTCATTATGTTTTTCTCTTTTTGACTTCTCCCATTATTCTGGAAGATGTAATGAAAAGCTCCTTCAGTCATGCAAAAATGAAGCCAGACAGTTCCTGAGGTTTATGGCTCGTAGAGAGGATCTGGAAGGCTTTTCTTTACAAGGTTGGGTAATTTTGAAGGCAGACTAAAGGAAAGGGGTGATCCCATCATTTCTTTACACTGTATATAGTCATCTCACCTTTAGCAAGAAGCTTTGCACTTTGGATTAGCTGACAGGTCCCATCTCAAGTGAAAACCCCAATGCAGAAGGTATCGGTGATAGCAGGTCTCTCAGGTTTGGGTGCTTTTCTTTGGTCTCCAGCACCTACACGCCTGCTGTACCACAAAAATGAGGAGGTGCTCCCCAAAACTGAAGGGACATTCCTCTGTAGTGCCCAGTGCCACTCCAGCACTCGTGGTTTCTCCATGGGCACTGCACCATTTGGAGCTATGTGAAGAAGACATCTTCTTTTCCAACACATTTCTGGCCTACAGAGGGGAGCACAAAAACATTAACTGGAAGCAACCAAAGGCTCAAACAGTGGAAAAAGAGCCCCTTCATTGCTATTTTTCTCAGCTTTTAAAAGCAGTGTCTCACCTGGCTAATTTCTGCTCTTCAATTACAAGAAGGTGGAGAGTATCAAGATCGCCCATTCACCACCCGGCGTAAGTCCAGCCTCAGCATTTCCACTCCTCGCTGATCGTTCTCGCAGTGAAACCAACCCATTCACTTTTAAAGCCATGAAAACACAGACGACAGCCGCCTCTCCCATCCTGGCAAGCTCTCTGGGTGGTTAAAGCCATGCCATATTTCCTGCTTCTACCAGACTAGGCTGTGGACTTTTTGACCCTGGCCGTTGGCAGAAAGCCAGGCCATCCTATGGGCTACAGCACTTTTTGATTTTTTTTTTTTTTAAATAAATGTTTCACATACGAGAGCCTATAAATATCCAAGCAATTTACTGCAGATTTACCACCCTCCATTTTTCTGATCTCAGCACTGGTGCTCCAAGTTCAGCCCCAATCCAAATTAATACACAGCAGTAGCTTTGCATGTCAATTAGCGGGAGAAGGTTATTTTCTGGCCCGACCTCTGAGATCAAATGCTAATGCACTACAGAAAACGCAGTGATCTATCATCCAAACTCCAGCAAGGACCACTTTTTCCTACGAGAAGGGCTTGCAATAACTTACTCAACACCATCAGTCATTTCTCGGCCTTCCTCTCGGGGGCATTCACAGCGTTATGTCCAAGTGCTGCAGGACCAGGAGTATTCAGCCCCAGACACTGATTGAACACAACACCTTATTATTCATTTTACAGTCGTAGCTTGGTACCCGGGTCATGGGGCAAGACCCAGCCGTGGAGAACAGCAGACCTTGTGCCTGGAGACTTTGCGGTTTGAGGATATGCTGTGTTTTGATGGTGGTGCAATAAACGCTCCTCCCTACAGAGGGGTTGCTGGAAAGGGCAGCGGTAAAGGAAGGAGAAGTGAACTGGTAATGAATTATGTCTGGAAGCAGCCAAAAAGCAATGTTCTTAAGCCATTCTGCTGCCTTGTGTCTTGTGTATTGGAAATCACAGTCTAATCTGTTCTCCTGCACAGACCATGTGGGGAAGCAGCATCAAATGATCCCTGGGGCCGAAGAGATGAAGCTGTGTCCCCAAAGAATGAGCTACACATGGGGACACAAGATGAACATCACTGCCATCTCCTCCTCTTCCTCCTGCTCTCCTCCTCTTCCTCCCTAAGCCCCAAACCCTGCGCTGGCCCCATGGCTTAGCAAAGGACTGTGACTCTGCTCTCCTGCGTTATTGCAGCCCCTTGTCTCCCTGGTGCCCATGCGTGGTGGGGACAGGCAGCAGCTATCACCCAGAGCAAGAGGTGCTGCCGTCAGCCTCCCCTGAGACATAAAACAATCCCTGCCCTGGTCCCACACCAAGCTGCCTGCACATCCCGGGCTGCAATAGCAGCACACGTGGAGGATTTGTGCCTGCCTTCACGGGTCAGGAGCTGGCTTGCTGGCAAGCTGTGGCTGGGCTCACTAGAGGCCAGGATGAGCACAGCTGTGCTGGTGTCCCATAGCTGCAGGGCAGAGCTTCCAAAAGACCTGCTGGAGCCCAGCATGGCTCAGGATATTCTTTCAAAGGGAATATTTGAGGGCAAAAAGGAAAGAAAGAAAAAAAAAGAATCTTAATTTTCTCCCATAATGACCTTTGCTTTCCTGCTCTTTCCCTCCTTCCCTCCTCCTTTCTTAGAGGGAAGCTTTTAGGCTGGGAGCGGGTGAAGAGCTAGAAAGTCTTCCCCTCAGCACAGTACCCAACACTGAGAACTGATGGCATCCTGTCCCTGTGGGTAACATGAGCTGGGAAGGACGCCAAAAACCTGGGAAATATTTCCAAATACCTGCCGCATGGTGCAATCTGTGCATCCCCGGAGTAAAACAAATCTGCTCATCAGAGATGCTGCTGTGAAAGCAGCGGTGGGAGACGGTTTACGGGGGAGGAAGGACCTCTCTGGACAGAATGGTCCCTATCGCCACCGCAGCTGGGGAAAGGCAGCACGTGCCCCTTCGCTTTCAGGAGCAAAACACCGTCCCAGGTGCCCTTCAGGGTGGCTCGGAGCCTTGCTTGCCTTTTTTCCCCACTTGCGTATTCATCTGCTTAGTTAGTAAATCCCTGGGGCCTCGTTTGTCCAATTAGTGCTTGCTGAGTCTCTTGCTACTGGCAAATAATAGGCTTTTCCATGCGCTATTGCATTACCCAAAAGAAAACTACTTGGCAGCTAAGAGCCGAGGCGTCTTAGTGCCACGAGGAATTGAAGGGAGGAGATGCAGCTCCTGCACCTTAACTGGCCCTGACATAAGCCCTGCGTGGACGGGAGGGCTCAGCCTCAGCCCTTGCAGGGACGTGAGGTCATTTCAGTCATGTTCTGGTGTTCTGGGAACTGGGATTTGAGAAGAACTTGCCCGATCCATCTATATCCAACAGCTTTGCGAACAAACTGCTTTAACTTGGCGCCTTTTAGCCTTCACGTTACAGGCCCTGTAGCATCCCACAGCTCTTTAACGGCATTTCTTGCTTTGCTCCCCGTTACAGCTTACTGTTGGTGAAAGTTAATCTGGGAGCCTCCCCTCCAGTCAGACCTTTCGCAGAAGAATAAATCATTTGAGTGGGTTAAAAAGGATTCCCAAGCATTTGAAGAATGAGAACATATTTTTAGAAAAAAAAAAAAAAACAAACCACCTCTTTTTCCCCCCCCCTCCTTCTACTGGTGCAGTTAATCACTGAGTGAGAGGGCTGTTAACACCTCCAACACCCAGTCCCCTCCGGCCCACCGAACAGGCTGCTGTTCCCTGTCCGCTGAGTGTAATGTTAGTGTGACACCGGTGAAAATCAAATTAAACCCGAACAGACTGCCCCGTCTCACCTTGAGCAGATCATCCCACTTTACCCACCTAAATGTCTCTAAATCTCTCCAGGCGTTTCTGGGCACCCCTTGAGGCAGAACTGAATGTACCGACATCAATGTTGGAAACACTAGTGGAAATTAAGCAGCAGACGTTGACAATTTAGGGCTGGGGCACCTAACGTGGCAGCAGGATGGACATCTTGCCCGAGACCCATACTTTGGTTTGTTAGGGGGGAAAAAAAGGGGGCAAAACTGCAGCACCCAGACACAAGAGCAAAGAGGGATATAACTAATGAAATCACTCGTGCTGGGTTGTAGCAGGACCACAGAGCTCAGGTTTTCTTTCCTCTAGCCTGACATTTAGGCTAGACATATATATTCCTTGACAGAGGTTTGTGAGCAATTTGACCTGCGCTAATTCTTCAACCCCAGCCAGGAAAGCACTGCACACCAGAAATCAATCTGCCTTGCCTCGATTTCTTGTCCAGCTGCGAGCAGTTCCTTAGGAAAAGGCAAGCGTGGCCCTCTCTGATTTATCATACAACTTTAATAAGTGCATTTTATAGTTTAGGTCATATCCTTTCACGAGTCTCATTATTTTAGACTGGTTTTATAGCAACAAAAATGTGCCGTAAAAGCGTCTTTCTCCAGTGGAGTCAACTAGCCCTTCAGTTTAAGCCCCCCACATGACTTGGAAAGAAGGAATTTTGTTTGTCAGTGTTGAATAAGACACCAAGATGACAATGTAAGTGCCTATAAAGGTGTGTGAAGTAATTGCAGCTGCAGCTGGAGTCTGTTGAGTGTGGCTGTAACATCGCTTACTGCCCCAGGAGGTGTTTGGATGTGCTGTCTGTTTACAGCTTGCCAAATCCTGCCCCTGGAGAAGGCTCTATGCCCGCAGGTCTGTTCTTCCCTTGGCTCAATTTTGGCTTTACAGAGGGGCAAAGGAGAGCAGGATTAGGCTTGGATCTGCTGGAAGACTCTCTGTCCACAGGCCAGCTTGGTATCAAGTGAACTCAAAGCTCCATCAGACTTCAGTGGGCATTGAGTCAAACCCTTAGTTCTTCACCAAGCCAAAACCAGAAATACTTGCCCAAATTTCAGAATAAGCTGAGTCTGAACCAAGTTCCTAAAACCTGGAGTTCAAACTAAAGCAGGGATTGATCCGAGTATAAACTCCTGATCAAACCCACCTGGGTTTTAGGGACAGCTTGGCACAAGAGCTAACCCCACCATGTGGCCTCCTTGCTAGATAAAAACAAGACCAAAAGCCAAACCATCCTTACCTGGATTTTACAAAGGCCCGTGACTTCCTTTTCCCCATGTCGCTCCCTTAGTTGTCCCTCTCCAAACAGACCAAGTACTGCAGACTGAAACCAAAACCGAACTGAAATTCCCTTCCCCGCAGACCTAGGGGAGAAATCAGTGCATCTTTGGCCAGCAGTGTTCGACAAAGTCCGGATATTCAGACTCAGCCTTCCACCTTTACTTATTTCTGCTAAAATCTGTGCATCCCCAGTGTTTCTCTACCTGTATGACCATGCTTTGCGCTCTCCAGGTGAGTTTAGTAGGCTCTACTGCCTAACCTTAAACTAAGTTTAAATCTGGACTTCCAAATTTGGGGGTTCTCATTAAAAGAGGACTTTGATTTGGGACAGCAAAGTTTGGATACGACAGAGGTGTTCCCCATCACTTCTTGCTCTCTGCCAAGGCAGGCTATCAGCCCTGACCACTGTTTTGCACTGGTGGAAGAAGCACATCATTGCACGTGAGATATCTGACCCTACACCTCTTAAAATGGGTGGGACACTAATGAAGGGAGGGAGGAAAAAATCACATACCACCTTGAGTGGAGCTGGATTAGGAAGCTGCAGAGGACTGGAGGACACAGAGAGGTGAGCCAAAGCCTCCAGAAGAGCAAACCTGTAGGAGGTCCATGGATGCAGCCCCCAGGCTCCCACCCCAGCACTGAGCCCTGTCCTCCTCCATCCAGGACACCACCACAGCTCACCAGCATGTCGCAGACGTTTCAGGAGACCTTTCTGCCACGAAACAGGATTACACCCTGGGGCAGCCAAGGAGTGACACGGGACCTTTCAAGCAGGAGACCATGGTGCGAGATGGGGACAACCCCATCCTCTGGCTTTTGAAACCATGTTTCCAGCTGGACAGACAGAGAGGAAACAGCTCTAAATTTAAACAGACATCCCAAATTAGCAAACCTGAACCGAGTCAGACTGAAGGATTAAATAAAATAAGACAAAGGCTGACAGTGTGTGTTAACCTACTCAGGGCAGGGTAAATATTTGCATGCTAGGTCTGTTTTGCTCTTCCAGCACACATCCCCCTGTCAGCACATAAGCCAGGAGACCTCACCACTCAGACGTGCTCAGAGGTCTGCCTTCACCATGAGGACTTCACATGGATCTTGCCTCCCTCTTTTCTTTGCCTTACTCCAGAAAGAAATGGAGACCCACCTGCAAAGGATACATTTCCTCAATTTTCTGCACCCTAGACTGAGGTGGGGTGCGGGGATCAGCATGGACAGGACGAGCTATGTGCCACCCGTGTCAGCACGGCTAATGGGGCCAGCGAGTCGTGGGCTGAGCCCTCCCCAGCCATCCATGGATCTCTTCCAGCCGGGAAGTATTTGGTCTTCTCCATCTCACTCAAAGATCCCTTTGCAAGTGGGAGATGAAACCCACAGGAAGGTGTATTTGCTCCATCATTTTTTAAGGTTCACATCTTCTCTCTTCCTCACAGGCACAAAAGCTGGAAATCTGCATTTCTGCTCAACCACCACCCAAAACTCTCCAGCAAGTGGCTGAGGACATGGGCTCCCCTTTAATTAAAAAGTAGCCGAGCTTGTAACAGACATAACTCTTACTCAGCTCTACATGGCTTTCCTCGCTGGGAGTAGAGCCACTAGTCCCGGACTGCACCTACCTCGGAGAGGCTGCAGATGTTGTCCTCGCTCCTGGTTGATCTTCCTCCATCTTCTGCAAGGGGAACTGTAGAGCAGAGCTTGGAGAAGAGTTAAGCAGGGATTTATGGACTGAATTTGCCTACTGAAGAGGCAGCTGGAGGAGTATCTGGCATTAAAGCACTTTTAAAAGCACTGGATGTTTTTATTTGGGATCCTGCTGTGTTTGCTGGGAGCATCACCAGGAGTGGCAGGGGTTGACCAAGCTGGCACTGACCCCTTGATGGGTGTCTCATTTGGCCATGCAGTGGACACCCTGGCATGACACAGTGAATGCAGCAAACAGGAGCAACCTCCAGCCAAGGGAAATAAAAATATACAGCTGTGTCATGGCTACAGTGCCTGGATCCGGTCCTGGACCTGGTTTTGCAGATGCTGGGTGAAACAACATCCTTGATCTGACACAGATAAAGCTATCAGAGATGGCCACTCACCTGTGACAAGCTGCCTGTGACAACTGGTGTTTAAGGGTCCTTGCTCCATAACCGGGACTAAGACAACCTTTCCCAGGCTGTGGGAAATGCCCCACTATTGCTCTTGCAGACAGAAAGGAGATACTCTGTTTTGTTTTTATAGAATCATAGAATCATTAAGGTTGGAAAAG
>NW_008794444.1:1428628-1436020 GCF_000699145.1 Aptenodytes forsteri
GGATGGAGATTCTCCTTGGCTCTCTTCTTGTCATTAATATATTTGTAAAAACTTTTTTTGTTGTCTTTAACGACAGCGGCCAGATTGCGTTCTAGCTGGGCTTTTGCCTTTCTCATTTCTTCTCTGCACGACCTAACGAGATCCCTGTACTCTTCTTGAGTCGCCTGCCCCTTCTTCCACAAGCGGTAAACTCTCCTTTTTTTCCTGAGTCCCAGCAAGAGCTCCCCGTTCACAGAGTGTGTGTATATCTCTCTCTCTCTCATATATCTCATATATATTATATATATCATACGTATATATATCATATATATAGTGTGTGTGTATATATATCATATACTTACATAGTAGGGAAAACAGGCAATAAAAATTTCCTATATGAACTAATGGGGTACACATACATTCACTCCCAAATACTCTCCCTTCAGCAAAAAACAAGACATCTGCCTTTGAACCGCACACTCAGCGTCGCACGGCAATTATTCCTTATGAGCCTAAAGAGGAACCAAGTGAGTCACAGCTCCATTGTGGAGTCAGCTTTGCTCTATTTTGCAAATATTTGCTCTTGAGCAGTACCGTTACTTTTGTCGCACCTGCAGACCGGCTCCTCACTGCGTGCAAGGAGATAGCTGCTAAACTGGGAGATACAAAAGCTGGCTCGACAAGCCAGCGCACGCCTACGGAGAGTGGTCCAGGCTGTGCTGCGCTGGGAAATCACGCGCTGCATCCCGGCACGAAGCACCAATGAGCAAAACTCCCGAGAGCCGCTGCTCTCCCTCCAGAGGTCTTCTTCCAGCTCAAGCTTTTAATTAGGTGGGTTAAACACTGTTGTCTCCACAGCCATCGTTGCCATCAAGCTCTGTTTTGGCAGCGGAAAAGGAGGAGGGGCTGAGTCCACCCAAGTTGGGTCTAATTGTCGATTGATGTCATGAGCCCGTAAAATATTCTAGACACAGATCCCAAGATGTCAGACACTGGTTTAGGTACCAAAACGCTTGGGGAAGTAACTGCTCCATGAAATCACAGGCTTCCAGTCTGTGCACAATGGGTGTTTTAGCACCATGTTCTCGACTCTGAGCTTTCGGGAGGATGAGTTGAAGCCGTGATTCGCGGCAGGATCGGCTCTTGGCTCTGTGGGAAAGGCTGCATCTTGGATGCTGCGCCTTCATCCCATGATGCCATATTCTCACTTCGCACACAGCTGTACCCCTCCACGCCCAAAAAATAGCAGCTCCCCTTTCCTTCCCAGCAACGTTCAGACCTGCAAAGTGCCCCAATCTGAAATATGAACCACACGGAGCTGGGGAAGGACCTGCACAGGACCCCACTGCTGCCATCACGGACCCACTGGCAGGGTTGGCCCAGGTGCACTGTGCACCGGCACGTCCCCTGTCTGTGGCAAATTGCTTTAAGGAATAAAAAAAATCACCCAGTTTGGGCTAAGAACAGAGAGAGCCTGTTCCTAATGCCGCATTAAAACTCTTAGCTTAGTGTTGTAACAGGTTTTTCAAACATTTCTGGCTCCGGTAAAATATTTTAATAACACTGATAATATTTATCACGTGGTTAGGGATGTTTGGGCTAGAACAAGCCGTAACTCCAGCTGGCAGAAACCCCAAGAGGCAAATAACTCCCCTCTCTCGATTGCCAGCTGATGTCCCTCACTCACACGCTCCCCGGACAGTCACCAGTGATGGGAAGCAGCACTAAGCTCTTTGGGAAAAGCTTTTTTAATGGCCTAAATGACTTAGGCACATAATGCCACATAGAGCCAGGGAGGCTTAAAGCCAGATGTTTTAAAGCAATTCCAGCACGTACCGAAGCAAACATGTTCCTGTGAGGGTTTGAACTGAGCCCCGGGGAATTACCCAGCAGGAAAAGGTGCGACAGCTCCCAGGGCATCACCCGGAGTGGGCACTGGGCGAGATGGAGAGGAGGTGCCAGGTTCAGAGAAGCCATCGCAGCTACTGGATGCCACCACCCCGCTCGCCGAGAGCGGGTGCTCCTGCTCCAGGGGCTGCAGCAATTTCCTAGACCTCTTATCCTGCCAGTACCTTGCCAAAAATCCTTCTGTTAATCAATTCTTTATTAAGACACAACTATTGCTACTCCCTAGGAGATGTCATTCAAATGGTAGCGGTGCTTGTTGGAACGTGCGGCTTGCCGGTGGGAAGTGGGGGATTAGGTAAACAGGATATTCCCTGCGGGGAGCACTTGCATCTACATCCCCCAGCAGGCAGGAAAGAGGCGGATTCCTGGAGCAGAGTATTTTCCACAGCCCCAGGCTATTCTTTTCCTGTTATGTGAGCAAAGTTTTAGGTGGGTTTCTTTTTCTTTTTTTCCATTTCTCGCGGACATTCCGGATTTATTTCGTTGATTTAGTCGAACATCTGAGCGTGCCACACCTCTTTATTGGGGTTTTCACCCTGGCTTCAGGATGTGTGATGTGTATATGTCACGTGCATCAGCCCAGGATGATTTTTACGCTGCTTGAAAAGTGCTCACTGGTTAGAAAGGACTCCCAGCAAAGACATCAGCATAGCTCCATGTGGCGGAGGAAATAACACCCAGTAGAAAACTGTCAGCTGAAATCCCAGGTCACATAAACAACTATGCATAGGTCCCCCTTTTTTTCTATACCATTAGTTAGGGATTCACTCACAGGGCATAAGCAGCATCAGGTAGCTGTGTGCGAATCCGTTCGCTTGTCTTCTTCACCTGTATTTCTAATTTGTAATTTCTAACTGCTGCCGGGGCCCTGAGCCTGAAACAGAAAGCTTGATACAAGCACCAGGCTCCTGCTAGCACCATCCCACCCGCCCCATCGCCAGCTCTCGGGGACAATCAAGGCTGGTGGTACTACTCCTGATCCTCATGGGGTTGCAGGAGATAAGCCAAGGGGAGAGGTCAGGTCTACCGTCAGGTCTCCTGCAAGGTGCTGCAGCGTCTTAACCGTATTGCGCTAGTCAGGAGACCGTGCACGGTATAATTAAGCTGTAAGGCAATCAGGAGAACATGTTTATTAGGAGATGATCACACTCCCAGGATGTCAGCGGTTGTAGGCCTGCCCAGGGGGACCCAAATCCCTCAGGAAGGAGATTAACAGCTGGTAAACAGTCCGGCTGTGATTTACCTTTTTGCATGGTAACTGAGCCAGGAGGGGACAGAGAGAGGAACTGGGGGGCCGAGGGCAGAAGGGTGTGACGTTTGCTGTCCCGTTTAGCCATGTGTGTGATGCACTTGAAACAACATCTGGAGCAGCACACAGTGAAGCCTGCGTTAAGCCCCTGACTTCTTTTTTTACTATAAAAGCAGGAACATTCCACGATGGATTATAGGACTTCAACAAGCACGTACCCTACAGTCTATGGAGGGAATGAATTCAGTGGGAAGGAGAGGGATGGGAGGTTGAGTACCAGGAATTAGAGCCTCAACTGGTGTAAAATTGGCTTTGGTGGACCTGTGCTGGTTTATCACAGCTGAAAATCTGAGCTGAGGTGGGAAGGAGCAGCCAGCAGAGAGGCATGGAAAAACTTCTCTGCTAGAGGGTGGTGCAGCTTTGGAGCAAGGGCTCGGGGTAGCATCTCCCTCCCCGGGGGTTTTCAGGGCTCGGCTAGAGAACAGGAACCAGCAAAATCCCACTTCAAGGAGCAAGCTGGATAGGAGATCCCCCAGACGTCCCTCCCTACCAGCATTGGTGGCATGACTCTGTGTGTGTGGCTCGGTCTTGAAGGACACAACACAGTGTGACTTCTTCCCTGTTAGCTTGTCCCCAGCCGTCCCACAGCACCAACCCAACATGGTGGCACAGTCCTGATGCACATGAAAAAAATCCTTACCAAGAACGGTCTGTCAACACATCTAGACCAGCAACCCATCCTGGGTCTCCCTTTTGCCAGACCCGACTGTGTCAACTGTCCCCTTGTCAAGGCAGAGACCCCCGTGGTCCTTCAGCGAGCCCTGATGTGACCACTGACCCTTGAATCTGCTGCCACACAAATTATTATCAATAACAAACCCAACAACAAGCTGATGGGTGGTGCAAAGTGCACCGAGGGGCTTCCAACCCACTTCCAGCAGTGCAAGGAGTGGGGCTGGGGTCCTGTGGGCTGGGCACTGAAAGAGCCCGTACAGCCGGGGTTTGCAGGCACTCGGTGTCTGCAGCTGGGGAACAGCTTCAGAAAATTTTGTGGCCGCCTCGCAGCAGCACTCCCCACCCACCGGGCTGAGCTTTTTGGAAGGCGCAGCTCCCCAGCCAGCGCCCGAGGCTGCAATATTGAAAGGAATCTGAAGCAGCATTGAATTTCACTGGGATCTGAGCCCTGGCCCCCTCAGGTCCCTTTCCAAACCCCCAGCCAGCAGAAGCAAACACAGCTCTGGGAGAGCAGCATCGCTTTATCATCAGCAACACGCGCATACCTCTTATAGATTGGTGCTGGCCCTCCATCTCCACGTGCCTCGAAATATGCTGCTCCCAAGGCGGCCGGCTCCAGCAGGACACCCCTCCACCATGGGTCTGTGTACCGACTGACCAGCTGCTGCTAATTACCCTCGATATTAGGGCTGTCAAGAGCTCGTAAGCCTGTAATTAGAAGCAGAAAGAGGAGGTGGATAGGTGGCGGCGGAAGACTGGAAAGCATGAGATGCTGCAGGTCAGCAGGCAGGCTGGAGAACATGTGCAACAAGAGACCTCCATGGGCATCGTTAATCTGGATCTTTTAATTGGCAGTTTGGAAGATGCATTTTCCATCTGCCTTCAAAGAGATGAGGGCCAGGGCTGCCCCAAGGAGGCTGGAGCAGGACGACGACCGGCCCCTGCGAGGCTGGCATCAGCTCTCTTGCAATGATTTCCATCTTCCCTCGCTGCGAGCAGCCTCCTGGATGAGGGACACACGTCACAACAAGTCCCTGGCCCCTTCCCTCTCCCGTGCTTGCTCAGCCCAGCAGCCCCAGGGGAGGATGAATTTCCATTACTGCTTTCAAGTCTTGCTGCTGGTTATTGCTTACTGCTATATCAGCCGTCAAAGTTCCCATGAAAACAGTGAATAGGACACAAATTGCAAATTAGGCTTTAATTAGAAGCTGGCACCTGCTTTCTGACCAAGAAATACAATGAAGACATCTCTATGTTGCTATGGCAGTCCAGAAACATAGATTTCTGTTTCAGGACCCTTTGAAGACAAATTTACTCAGCACTATAAACTTGTATGCCAAAGTGATTAACACTTTAATGCTAATATCAAGCTGGACCAGTTACACACATTTTATTCATTAGAAGGCATCATTTTTCAACTGTGTCTTATCAGTATGTAAATGAGATTTTGACTCGGTCGTCGTCTGCTCCCAAAAGCGCAGCCAAAGTGAATTCAATTAATGCGATTTACATCCCAATGTGACACGCGAGGCTGTGCGGGGCTTGATAAGGCAGCCAGATGGGAGCTGGGCTCCCGGCACGGCCGTGCCATCGCCCTCCGCCTCCTCCCGGCTCCCCGTCTTCGCCGGGCACCCCCAAAACAAAGGCCCCTGGCCAACCCCAACCCAAACCTGATTCTCCCTCCTCCTTGATGCTCCTAGTGGCATGGGACATCCCATCTCCTGCCACCGCCCTGCTGCTGGAGCCATTGAGATGGCACTGAAGCCACCAGTGCCAGCACAGGGTCACACTGGGGTAAATAAGGACAAACTCTAGTCTTTCTTTACAGTTGGACTCGATGATCTTAAAGGTCTTTTCCAACCTAAATGATTCTATGATTCTAAATGATTCTACGATTCTTCTCAGCTCAGGCAAGCCCTGCAGATGTGCAAAACAGCTGGTTAAGTGTCTTCCACTGCAAGGACAGACCCTCAGGAGATCCTGGCTCCCCCCTTAAAAATCACTCTAGCTTCTCCCTGATTTGGGCCAAAATCCTGATCCTGCTTATGCCAGGGCCAGACTGGAGGAAGCCTGCTGCTTTCAGCGCTACGTCAGGCACCAGCCACAGATTTTGGTGTAAACACCGATGTGGGATGATGTACACGAGCTCAGGCACTGCTCAGCTGGGCTAAGGGGAAGAAGGACACTTATTCTCCCCTCCTCATGCTGTACAGCAGCTCTGCACATGGTAATTTTAGCCAGAAACCTGAGTTTTGTCTCATAGCTTGAGATTTTTCTACGGGCCCCACAGCTCTTGACACCTATTTGGCCAGAGCTGGCTCAGAAGCAGGGAAAGCACAGGCAATCCCCTCCTGGGAATGGCCTCATGGACATTTTGCCAGTGCCTGGTCAAAACGGGATGTGGTTGGGTGTAAGAGTCATCCCAAAACCCCTAAAAACAAGGCTCAGTGCCTGCTCTTAATGCAGAACACAGTAATTTGCCCGAAAGAGCTGCTGATACATATGGTATATACAAGAACATGTACCCAAGAGCCTGAGAGGAAAAAAAAGAGATTTTTTTCCTTAAGTGACTGAGCTTCATCTGAAAATTAAATAGGTGTTTCTGTCCCTGCTCATGCCAGGACACTGCCCAGACGTTGCGTGGAGGCACATCCTTGGCTGGAGGTTTGGAGGGCTGGGTGCGAGGCCGAAAAACATCATCGCGTTACTCACCAGGCCAATTTGTGCACAGTGTAATAAATTTTCTTCTGAAGGAATGAACCCTTGCTAACATTTCCGAAGCAGGCAGTATTTATTGCTTTGTTTATGCAATGCTGCTTGTATCCAGGTAAATCACTGATGTCTCTCCTGACCCCAAAGTTTGCCCCGACCCTGCTCTGCGCTTTCCCCACCCAATGTGGATGCTCGTGTTTGAGCACAGGGTAGGTACGCAATGTAAATGCAACATGCGGCTCTGAGCGGGCACCCATCCCGAGCCGGCAGCTCCGGCATGGCTGGGAAACAGCGGTCAAGAAAAGCCCACACGTCCGTGACAGCTAATTAATCCGGGGAACGTGCAGCCCTGCTGTCGGGGGAAATGCAACGCCTGGCTGCACAGGAAGAGCCAGGAGAGCAAAGTGGTGCTTAGCTGATGCTGTAACCAAGAGCCGTGCAGCCTCTCTTTGCAGTTCTGCAGGGAGCTGAATTTGTCCCCAGCATCCCCGAGCTCACCCTGCCCGCTGCGCCCTCCGGCCCCTCAGGGATACCCTCCCTGCTTCTCCTCTCTCACTTCCAAAAAAGCTTCTCATTGTGGTTGCATAGCTCATTTTCATGATTGCATAGTGCATGGTGGGAAAGCTTCTCCAGGCACCTCCCTGTCCTACCTGCTTCCCTTCAGCTCCCACCCAAGCACGGATGCTCATCCCCTGCCTTCCAATGCTCCCTAGGCCATTTCCACCTCCCACATCCCCGCAGCCCCATCCCCACCACCGCCCCAACCCCACCAGCTCCCCAAGAGCAATCCCCCCACCGGCAGGGATCCA
>NW_008794444.1:1436071-1438026 GCF_000699145.1 Aptenodytes forsteri
CCCCCCACCGGCAGGGATCCATCCCAGCTCAATTTGATTTCCAGGCATGGATTTTGCTGGGCAGACCCATTGCACTGAACTCCCAGGCAGGGAGCTACCATTAATTCATTGCATGCCACTCTGCAGCCAGCCAGCAGTTTGTTATCTCACCTGTGAGCAAGGTTAAGCTTTTTCCACAAATAAAACTTTCCACGATAATTATTCACCTTAACAGAGCGATTGTGGAGGGAAGCGAAGAGGAAAAGACATTTCTAGAGTGGCGAATTCTGCCTGGGAGCTGGAGCGGTCCCCACGACCCCAAACACAAAGTCAATTGTTGCTCAAAATCTTCCTTTGTAGGGTTCAAAGGACAGGCAATAAGCAAGCTCAAATTATCGCCGGGCCTTAATGAAGTTGCATTCAGCCTGAGCAGAATTGCCTGCTTATTCATGCAAATTCACTGTAACCAGCTTATGCACATTATCCAGCGCAGCGCGGGGACCTGTGGGAGATCCTAGTTGCCTGGGGGAGATTCGGAGAGGAAACTCAGGACCTAGCAGCTAAGGTGCTTCCAAATATCCCAATTAATTCCCAGATTGGCCCTGCATTAAGACAATATTATAGGCCCTCATTGTCTGAGTGCATATGACTGTTAATGACAGGAAAAGTCCCCAAGCACTTGGTACAGCCTCCAGCTGAGCAGCCCTGTACATCCAACCAGGGAAAAACAGCATCGCATCGATCAGCTGGTTCCCAGGCCTTAATCAATACTTGCTTTGACTACGTGGAAATGCTCATTTATCTGTCGCGTGCAGATAATAATGAGATTGTCGAGGTGGCCGGCTGTAATAAATGCCGGAGGATGCTAACAGCCCCCGCGGTGCTGGCATCAGCGGGAATTCTCATTTCTCATTCCCGCACAGTCGCAAATTTTAGATACAAAACCTTGGTGGCTTGTGCTGTCTGGGGAAGGCATCCACAAGCCACCGCTCGCCGGAGCACACAGGGGCAGGACCGTGTTTTGCACAAACCAGACAGGCTCCCAGGGTTTGCTTTAGAGAAATTTGGGCACCTGACGCCAATGACCCTCACCCAAGTACCCTCCGAAGCACAGCTTCAGCTCTGCCTTCGGGAGGAAACCTGCATGAATCTCAGCAATCTCCTATCAGTGAGTCCAGAGCCCTCCCTGCAGTCACCCAGGCAGGACCGACCTCATCCAAGGTGGATGCCCCAATGTTGGCCATCAAGGCCATGCCTGCCCTGGAGGAAACGGGTGCTGGCGGGGCACAGCTCACTTTGTCCTGCGACAGAGGTACAAAATGGGTCAGTGAACCCATCCAGAATTCACCTTTCATTGATGGGATGAGCTGAACATGGAGATTTACATGCAGGTACCCAGGGGGGCTCCTCCTTTGGCGGCTGGCAGCCATAAGTCCAAAGACACCTGCAAGAGCAAAGGGAGTTACTCCAGGTGCAAGGGCCACAGTTTAGTGTCAGTTTTCAGTTACCGTGGGGTAAATCTGGAGTGACCCAAGCGCACACCATCACTCGCGTTGTGTCTGCAGTCTTGCAAGCAATGGCAGAGTTTGGTCTCACTGGTGAAGCCCTGTAGGAAGGAGCAGTCAGAGGAGCTGCCCAGGACCTGGGAGACGGAGGGAAGAGTGTACAACATTGGGCTGGTGTCCTGGTTTTGGCTGTGATAGAGTTAATTTCCTTCCTAGTAGCTGGTACAGTGCTGTGTTTTGGATTTAGGGTGAGAACAATGTTGATAACACACCGATGTTCTAGTTGTTGCTGAGCAGTGCTTACACTAGGCAAGGGCTTTTCAGCTTCCCATGCTCTACCGACTGAGAAGGCTGGAGGTGCACAAGAAGCTGGGAGGGGGCACAGCCAAACTGGCCAAAGGGACATTCCATACCATGGGACGTCATGCTCAGTACATAAACTGGGGAAAGCTGGCCGGGGGGGCCGCTGCT
>NW_008794444.1:1438263-1452935 GCF_000699145.1 Aptenodytes forsteri
CTGTGCGGGGCTCAGTTGCTGGCTGGGGTTAAACCACGACAGCTGGGAACCCCACAAATCTCATTAAACTTTACATCTGGTACAAAAAAAAAGCCAACAAAAAAAGGAGATCTAAGTGCATTTAACCCAAGGCCGGGGTTTGACGAAAGGGAAGAGACAGGGCAAAGGAAACCGCCGGGCACAGCACAAAGGGCAACGGCCACCACAGACTGTTTGCTCCCCAGTTAGACCCATCCCACCATCAATTTTTTAGAGCAGATAGTGCCAGTCTCCAAGTGATGTCGGGGTGTTCCCGGGGCGCACGGTGAGCCCGTACACCAAGGAAAAGCCACGTTCCTACAAAATAGATGAGCAACATTTGCTCTTGCATGGCAGGAGGAGAGGCAGCCCAAGCAATTATGTTGTAGCTTCAGGAAAGAGGGGTACCTTTGGAAACGTGTTATTTTTCCGTTTGTTATTTTCCTATTTAATGAGGCTGTTGCAGGGACACAAATATCAACTTCCTTTTCCTTATCAGCTGGGGGAAAAAAAAATAACAGGCTGCTGACCCCGGTTAACTCCTTCCGCAGCCGCCAGCGGCAGGGTGCTTCACGCACGTTAGCTGCATCCCCTTGAGGTCAGTGGGTTACGGCTCTTCCCAAGGGTATCTATTTCAGACCCAAAAAAATCCCCCGCTGCCACAAAACAACAGCTGAAGGGGAAAAGGGGGCTTGTTTTTAACTGAGCCTGTTAAAACTGGGGGGTGCCATGAAAGCAAACAAGAGCCGTGTATTTCCAGGAGCAGCTTTGTGGCCCTAACACAGCCCACCCAAAATCCGCTCCCTTCCACTAGACACCTTCAAACACCCTGAAAACTGCAGGGCTGGGGCACTGAATATCTAAAGACAGGGAGGACTAAGGGTGAAGGTGATTTAGTAGAGGCTGGACAGAAGACGGGTAGGATGGCCAGGGCTCAAACTGAGCCCTTCCTTCACTTACAGCACTGGTCCAGGCTGTCCAGGAGGTAGTGGGATCTCCACCATTGGTGGTTTATGGTTTTCAAGACCCTAAAATACTCCGTCCCCATTGAATCCACATTCCCCCTATGGAAATGCTTCAGTCACACGGTTTGTATCTCTCCCACCAGCCCAGAAGCACCAGCCAAGCGAAATGCTGCCACGACCCAAGCAAGTCCCATGAGGAATTTCTTGCAGCCAGGGCCAAACTCCGGCTAATCTAACAGAAAGACCCAGCTGCAAAACATACACGTGTGGGTATAACCCTAGAAAACCAGAGTTAATTAAGCCTCTCAATGGCAAAAGCTTTTAACTGCATAGCAGCAGCCTGGCTGGAGGCTGGGCAATTTGTGCATAGCTGCAGGGAGACTTTCCGTGCTCCCGCTGCCGTGGCACGCAAGCCTGTCCTCCGCACCGGAGAGCCCAAAGCAGCAGAGGAGGCAGTTGCCGCACAGAGGTAGACCCAGAGCCAAGGGTCTGGCCTCTCTCCCCAGCCAAACCCTCAACCCCAGCCCCCCGGTTCCAGTGAAACCCTGAAAGGGTTTGCAACCCCGACTTCTCTCGCTGGTCTTGAGCAACCTTCCTCCAGCCCCACGCATTGCTCCAAGGAGGGGGGAAGCGACCTTCTCACCCCAAAACAGTGCTCTGGGGAGCACTCCTGCATGGTTGGCATCAAACCCATGTTCTTCCCTCCTTGGGTATTGAGGGCTGGACCCATAGAAAGGTTTAATTCCACCCAGGATGGAATGTTGGGTGAGACAAAAGGTCCATGTGTGTGCAGACCCAATCTCTGCTGGTGCCCAAAATCTCAACCCCAAAGGAAGAGCACGATAGCAGTATTCCTGCCAGTGCCATAAATCACTGCCCCACACTCTGCTGTGCCTAAATTCCCTGTCTGTCCCCACCCCAGAGCCGGGAGCTGCTCTCGTTCCCCTCCCCGGCCAGGACACCCCATCTGCAGGTTTGGGGCCTGAACCTCACACTCTTACGCTAAAAGGAAACGCACAGTCCCTGTCCCTTTGCCCTCTCATTTTCAAGTGCCGCCTTGAAAATTAAGCCACGTTAACCCGCAGCCAGGGCTGACCACCGCGACCTCCCCAGCTCATTCCCACTCCCCTTCCTAATTGCCTCCCGGTGCCCGCAGCAGTTCAGCCCAGCCCTTGCGGTGGCTCGTGGCTGTGATTATCTGTGGCTCTTTCAAATCCCTACATAGTTGCGAGGCTGGTCCCTACCCAGGGAGAGGAGAGGGGAGCAGCTCCTGGAGCCACGGTCGGCAAACGCAGACTTGGGGGAGCATAATGAGGGTTATTAAGAAACAAGATGCTGGGGCTCATCGGCTGGGAACAGGGAAAGGGAGATGCTCCAGTGATGGAGTTGAGGTAGAAGCAAGATGCTGCTGTGGCAGCCAAAAACTCGGGGCTCTCAGAGCTACTGGTCACCGGCTATGGGCTCAGGTACTGGCTGACCCTGTGCTGAAAGCCCTGTCCCTTGGCTGCCGAGTCCAAAGCTGCACCTGCACTGCTGTCCCAGAGACCCCACCGCTCCTGAAACACGGCTGATGGAGCAAACTCTGTTTTGCAGAGCCCACGCAGAGGAAGAGGAGGAGTTGGCTTGTCTGAGTCCTCTCCTCCCATGAGGAGGGATGGGAGAGATGGATGGGGGCGCATCTCCAGGGGACTGGGACACTGGCTACACCCAGGACTCCTCCCCGGGTACCAGTAGGGTCATTCTAGGAACCCCTGTCCCAGCCAGGCGATGTGCGTGGAGATCCCAACCTGCTCGGCCAAAACGAGCCACCATCTCGTTTTGCCACACGGTTTCGGGTCCCTTCCCCCAGCCCTGACACTACAGGATGAAATTCAGTCCACGCCTGCCTCCAAGCTCCGGGAAGATTTCCAAATGGCACGACAGCGTCATGCTGGTGGCCAGCTCCAATGTGCAGCTGCCTCTGGCCCGAGACGCCACTCACCACCCGGCTCCTCCAGGATAACGATAGCAGCCTCCGTCCCCCTAAACAAATGCATTTATATCCGATGCCCGCTGCACTCTCCTCCCCCTAATAACCGGTTCTGTGGCTGGCGGGGACGGTGCTGCTCCCCTGGGGCTGCCACCACCTCCCCACGGCACCCTGGCTACGTCACTCATGGGCCAAAAAGGGGCAAGTGTAAGTTTGGCATCAGTTTGCAGTATCGAAGCCTTCCCGGGGTCACCATCGATTCGTGCATTGGCAAAACAGGGACATGGTGGGAGCAAGGGTCTTTCTGCTCTGGTTTCTGCAAATAAGCAGAAATAGCATCATTTATGGGCAACACCAAACCAGAGAGGAACATGGTTTTGCCCATGGGCTGACCCTGCCTGCTAAGAAACCCATCGCTGCATGGCAACCTGCCTTTTCCAGCTTTTGGGGGTTTTATCATAGGCAAGATACAAAGGGAAATCCAATGGGAAATTGGGCCAGGCAGCCAGGGGCTGGGACACAGCCCTGGCCCATCCGCCCAGCCCGAGGGCAGGTGCTGCCCAGGTCCCTTTGCAGAGGTTAGTTTTGAGCATCCCTAAGGCAGGCCGCACCATCATCCCTCGTCTTCCTCAGCCCCACTGATCCTTGATCCTCGATCCTTCCCTCCTGCCCCCCCTCCCCAGGCACCCACCTCCAGCCCCAGCACGCTGCATGTCCAGATCTCCATCCCTCTGCAAATCCCACGAGGATTTTGCATCCTGAAGGGAAAAAATATCTCTATTTTAGAAGAGACAAAAAAAAAAATAATCAAAAACTCGGTGCTTACTTGACAGGCAAGAACACACCAAGCGCAGAGCGCAAGCGCTTTCTCCAGCATCATTCCCTTCCAGTAGCAGCGGCTGGACCTGATGCTCCGTTTGAGGCTCCATCACAGCTTAAAGATAAAGCAACTCAATGCCCCTCTGCACATCACAACCAAAAACCGCAAGCCAACGCAGGGTCCAGCACGGTGAGAAAGGCAACGCTGAGCCCTGCAAACACCGAATGTGTGGCTGGTTGCTTCTGCGGGGCTCAGGCTCACGTCAGCTCCTCTCCCTTGGGTAGCACCAGCCCAGCAGCACCAGCCCATCCCCAAAAGAAACCTGCTGCTCCAGATAAATAAGCCAGCTCAGGTCCAGCAGGCAGCATCCTCAGGGACGATGAACCGGCCGCAGTCCAACCGACCCACCGCTCACAGCGGAGGGCTCAGAGAGTTTGGTCCTGTCTAAAATGCCTGTTGCAAGGAGGTTATTTTGGCTTTTTTTGGTTGAGGGGTTTTTTTTCCTGGTTTCCTTCTATGCTTTCCATTCAAAAATAAAAGCAACAGCAGATCTTTTTAGGAGCGGAGAACAAAAAAGCTGTAAAATTAGGCAACTGCATCTGAAAAGCCGCTGTCTGTGTTGTCTGGGCATTCAGCAGTGCCCCTGCTTCCCTTTTGAAGTGTTCTTGTAAAACCCCATTATTCTTCACTCAAACACATGAAACAACTGCAGTCAGGCCCCTGTTGAAGGAATAACATCTTTGCTTCCATGCCAGCACTTTGCCATTAATGTTTTATTGCTTTTAAAGCACTTCACAGCCTCCCTCTCCTCGTGTCTCCCACCTTTTTACATACCAAGACGTTTTGCAACTTCCAGAGGTGGGCACGTGGGCTTCGGCAAACCTGCCGTCCAGCCCTCGATCCTCCCGGGCCAGCGGGCTGAGCCTTCGCAGGGGCTTGGCATGAAGCGAGACTGCTCAGCCCATCGCAGGAGCAGGGCTTTAATAGGTTAAAGACCAAAAGGCAGCTCCTGGGGAAATCGCTCCTCTGATTTCCATCACCTCCCGGGTCGAATTCAGCTCTCCTGCTCTCAGCATCGGGCAGTAACGGAGAAAGCCCCAGCCTCGCTCTCCCCACTGCTCTGGAGGTAGCAGGGTGGCTCCGTCCTCTATTTATTTCCCATCTCTTCTCTGAGGTTTTCCAAAGGCAAGGAAATCTTTTTTTTTCCCCAAGGTTTGGGAATCTCCCATTCCCAAAGACTGGGAGAAGATTTCCCAGGGAAATCTTGCGGCAGTTGCAGGCAGGGACCTGCAGAGGGACAGGGCAGGATGCCCACCCCCAGCGCCACCCACCCCAGCGCTGCCTCCCCGCATCACCCATCCAGCTGAAAAGTCACCAGGGTTTCCCTTCTAAAGGCAAAATGAAACACAAATATTCCTTAATCAAGCAATAGCATTAACCAGAAAGACCATTGTTATGGGACAACGCTATCCCTGACTCCCTATAAATGCAGGGAGGAGCAAGGTATTTATTTCCAAAGGCAGAAGAAATTAATCCTCCAAACACTTCTATCACAGTGACATAATTTCCATTATACCCTGCGACCGGTGGAGATGTAATCATGTCACTTGATGGATGGCGGCGTAGGAGGGTGCCAATTGTGTTATTGACCCGCTGAGCCCGGGCTGCTCCCGAGCATCGCTTGCCTTGGCCAAGGAGGTAGGGGAACGTCTTATCCACGCAAGCGCATTTTGAAGGTGCACGAGGCTTTTTCAAGCCTGTTTCTGGTTGGAGGAAGGTTTCTTTTCGTGGCAGCAGTCCTGCCGGCCGGGCCCCATCTATTTTAACGCCCTGTTAAAACGCGCTGTTTCTGAAAGGACATGTGGCAGGCACAGAAATTGCAAATGAGGTTGTTGCCACCTGCTCCCGCACAATGCAAATCGTATTAATGCAGGACAAGGGGGCACCTCCACCGCAGCCGGCTGCTGCCCGCCTGCCGGCCACGCTGCCGGGAGCGCATCGGCTGAACCAGCGCAGCACCAATGCTCCCACCAGGCCACGGCGGCTGGGGGAAGAGCACCGCACCCGGGCACGTTGGGGTCCTGCTGGGATCATCCCGCAACTGGTCCCTCCATGGGATGCAAAATGACTGTCCCCTCACCTGGGCTATAAAAACTCATTAGCAAAAAAAAACCCCAAAAACCCAAACGAGATATTTATATGTCAATGATATTGCTTTTGTTGTTGTCGGAGCAGCCGGCATTGCCATCGCAGGGCTGGCTCTTCCAGGCATCAAGCAGCGCAGCCAGCGCCCAGCTGTCCTCCACCAAGCCCTACAATTAGGCGAAGCGTTAGGATGTGTTTTAAACCCCTCGTTTATGACTGCTGCATGGTCAAGGAAAGGCGGCAGGGGGGTCGCTATTTCCAGGGAAGGAAAGAAAGTCCCACGCGCTACATGGGCACTCCGGGCAGGGCTCAGCCTCCCCTCCCACAAACCATCCATCCCTTAGCGGGTGGGGTTGCTGCCCAAATTTTTAAGGCCAGCCAAAGTCCATCACCGACTTCTCTCATCCGCCTCCTCAAAAAGGAGAAAGAGCTAACGGCGACCTGCATCCCCAGGACCACGCCAGTCACGTGCGGGGCAGAAAAATGCAAAGCACAGTAATTATCTGTTGCAGAGCCCTGTTAATGATTAAGTTTGGGAGACGCTAACAATCAAGCCTATTGAAAAGACTACAAGGGTTTCAAAGTGTTTCCTCCGAACCATGTGACGGCAAATTGTTCCGAGTAGACGGCTCTTAATTCAAATGCTCGTTGTCATGGGGACAGGATAACACCCCTCCTATTCAAGGATGCCACACAAGAAGCCTACTATTTGCTACAATAGGCTTTTTAGTTCAAGCTACACTTTATTAATAGCCAATAAAAAAAAAAAGCTAGAGATTAATATCGGTGCTGACCTTCCCTAGCACAACAGAGCCGAAGGGCCAGCGGGTACCCGGGCCAGAGGAAGAGCTGCAAGGGCATGGATGGATGGATGGACGGACACGGATCGCTGCGGCCCGTGCTCTCGCGGCGTTGATGGGGCTCAGCCACGCGCACGTGGGCGGGGAGTTTCTTTTTAATCCCAAAATGTCACCGGCAAGGTCGCCTCCTCCTCACGCTGGAGCTGAAAAGCAGCCTGGACGCTGCCAGGCACCGGCAGACGCCGGCTCCTGCAGACCTCGAGGAGGGCAGGAGCCCAGCCCCAGCACCGTCCGGGAAACCCAGTTGTCACCAAGGACCCTGGATTCGGAGCAAAATCCCATGAGGGTGTTTGTACCAGCACAGCCCGTTTCATGCACTGAAGTGGCGTAGGTCCTGCTGATAAAACCTCTGCTCTCACCAGTGTTATGGATGCGAGCAGAGGCCTGAAGATGGAAAAAGGCAGCTCCATGGCGCAAGGGGAGGAAGAGGAAGAGGAGACAGACTGGATGTCCCCAGCATCACCCACCTTGATGCCCCAAAGCAGATACCCGCCCCAGACATTGCTCCAGCCTCTCCGCAGGCACATCACTTGTCTCGACCCTCTGCGCAAACTACGCGGCAGCAGGACCGAGACCCCCTACGCCCACCCTCTGCTGATTCCCCTTAACCCCGCCTCACCCCCATCTCCGGCCCCACAAAACAGCAGGAGACTCATCGGCTCCTGCTACCACCCACCACGTGCGGAGCCCCAGGAGGCCCCAGCAGCATCCATGGCAGGAAGAGGCACATACCGCTGCCCGAAACAAGGGCCGTGGGGGTAAAGGTGGGAGGCACCAGCTCACGTCTTGGGGAAGTTTAGGCCTAAGCTGAATGAGAAAAGCCATCGCTGAGGGTAGAAATATTGTCTTCACATGGAACTGGGGTTGCACCAGAGAAGATCTTGGGAAAATCAAAGAAAAACAACAGCCAAGAGCATCTCTTACAGTATCCTGTGCAAGAAGGCACCTGGGCTTGCTGGAGCTGTGTGTGACTCACGTTTCTATCAAGTCACCTTGCAGGCCTAGTCCCCTCCGCAGAGCCCACCGTACCCCTCCGCCTGCCCCTTCTCTCTCACACGGATGACATCTCTGCCATGGGTCGCAGCCAGGCACCGACCACAAAGTGCTACCAAATTCCAGGATGGAGCCAAGGAAAACCACCGCCAGTCAATGTTTGAAGGAAAGGCAATGTTCCTCCTCATTGCTCCCATGCACGGGAGGACAGACACCCACCTTATTTCCCTTCCCTGAGTCCAAACAGGACTATTGCACCACCTGAACCTGCCACCAGCCTCCCCTTCTAGCTGCTGCCCTCTTCCACGCTTCCTCAACCTCTGAAAGACTTCTCTTCCCAAAACCCTTGCCTGACAACCACTTGTCCTGAAGACATGAAGGACCATGAAGGAACCGGCTCAGCTTCTTCCAAAGCCAAGCGTCATCAGATCAGCTGCAGCATGACCCATCCCATTGCATCTCTTCCCCCATGTGTAGCCCTTCGAAGGGCTCTCCAATAGCTTACGAAAAGCCACCAGGCTTTGCTGCTTCACCCAACACCTATAATCGCTGGGACAACTGATTGAAGCAGCACACGTGAGCCCCGAGAAGGTGGTAAATCTGATTTCTTGGTGGCTGCTAACGACAACCTGCTTCAAACTCCTAGGGCCCAGACTGGTGTCTGAACCCAGCTCCCACCAGGGAAAAGAGCAGCACCCACTCGCCCAAATCAAATCCTGCTGCAGGGCGGGGCGGGGGGGGGATTGCGAAGCTGAAGCCTTCAGGCAGGCTCTGCTCATTTGCTCAGAGCTGCCGAATTTGGGGCTAAAATCAGCTGTGGCATCAGCAGCTGCTGCATGAGCCATTCGCTCGCCTTCTGCTCACAGGGACCGGGGAAACATTTGTACTAAATATGAAATCAGTTCCCAGGAGCTGGTAAAACACGCTAGGAATTTCTGGAACAAATCTTGCAGGCTTGAAGAGCTTTGTTCGCATTTGGGGTTGCAAACACAGGACTGACGGTTGTATAGGATTTAACGATGGATCCCTACAAGCGCATGTGTTTAATCGATGGATCTCCTTCCCTCGGGATGCCAAAGTTAGGTGGACTCCAGAGGGACTAGATAAGCTCATGGATGGTCATCTAAATACATGGAAACCACATGTGGCTAAGGAAATCCCGTGCTGCAGACCACCAGCAGCTGGGGGAACACTCTTACATCCCCTCCTGGCCCCTGGGCTCTGCCCTGCGCTGGCGGCTGCTAGAGACAGGGCAAGGGGCTTGGAGGACTTTGGTTCTCACCCTGCCTGAAAAGCCTCCCCCCCCCTTTAGGTGAAGCACAAAACCACCAATCGCCCTGGGGCTGGGAGGTGTGCAATGGCACTGGAGGGCCACGGTGTCCCCACCGAAGGGTCCCGACCCCCTCTCGCTGAAGGCATCTCTGAAAGCAACCAGGGCTTCACACTGCGGGAGACAACAGGCTACGACAGCTTTATTGTTTCCCCTGATGAGGAAGGAGGAGAGCCACCACCTTCTCGCGTGGGAGCGGCGCTGAAGGGGGAGAGGCGACCTGCTAGACGGATGACTCATTTCCATCGCCACCTCCTCCTCCAGCGCTAAGCATCCTCAGAAAAGAACAGGAGACAATCCTTCCCCTTCAGGCTCCCTCTTTGCCTGCGAGAGGAGGAAAAAAAACCAGAGATGCAGCCAACACCCCATCCCTGCAGCCACGAAGGATGCGTGCTGCTCCCCGGATTCAGCAGCGATGGAGCAAAAGCTCTCAGAGCATCACCCACACCCATCAGCATCGCCCTCGGGTGCAGGCTTGGACCACAGCAGCAGCCATGTTGCAACCCCCATGAATGTGATTCCCCAGCCAAGGGTTTCCCCCACAGCAGCATCCCAAACCAAGGGGATGGGGGGGGACAACCCTGCTCACGAGCAGTAGCATGCCCCAGCACCCCAAAACAAGGTGGGGGTGCAGGGGCAGGTGCTGTAGCAGCCCCCAGTGCAGGCTCCGTGCCGTGATGCATCTCCAGCTGCTGCAGGTCAGCTGTTGATGAGGAAAATCTCTAGCTTTGTTACCAAAACGACTGGAAAAGGCAAGAGGGAGGGTTGCGCATCTCCCAGGGGCTCTACCGCTCGTTCCTACCTTGGGACAGCAGCGAGGGACAGCTCACGCCTCTCCCGAATTCCCTTCCAGGCTGCTGCAGATCAGCCAGGCTGATGCTTGGCTCGTCTTGCAGCTCAAAGCCACCGAGAGCAGACCTGACCGCACAGGCAGAAGGCTTCTGCAAAGCCAAGGCTGCCTCCGCCGCTTGCTCCCGCGTCTGGAAACCCAACAACTTAAAGTCAGGTAGGAAGAGATGCGAATCCTCCGAACCCGCTTAAAATTAGCAGGACACAACCACTGGCCTTACCATTGCTCTGTGCAACGTGTAAATATTTCAGAAAATTAATTATGGCGCTCTTCGTTAAGCGTCTACGCTGCAGCTCTGGGAAACAGAGGTAGGAAACTGCGCAATTGCGGCGCTGCGTTTTTATCAGCCAGCGCACAGGATCCATTGCAAGCCACCATGGAAAGAAAAAACATGTGCACGGAGTCGGGAACGTTTTCTTCCGTCAAGTACCAACCTGTTTTTAAAAGTTTTCCTACCTACATGATACGGCATTCTCCCCAGTCAGCAGCAACAAGAAAAGACTCAGGGGTTTCACATAAAAGAGGGGTTTTTTTGTGGGAGAAAAATGATGAAAGTGGGGGAAAAAAAAAAAATAAGTCGAAAACACTGAATAAAATCAGGATGCAGCAGTTCAAAGCCTGTATGGTTGTTGGTCTACGTAAGCTTAGCTTCTTTAATCTGAGCCGTCTTCTCTGTTTCAAAAGACACCCATTGCTCTGCTCACAATGCACACAGTGAGCTTATGGAGCCGGTGAGCAAATGGTAACGGCATATTTTAATCAGATTTTAACAAAATTAAAGTCCACGCGACCCGCGTGGCAGAGTAAGGTAAACACCAGAAACGAAGGATTAATGTGCCTTTCCATCCCGCTAACTTCAGGTTTGCTACGTGAACAAACGGCGCTCACTCTGCTCCAGCTTAGATGGAAAAATGATGTGGCCCCGCACCCTCGCCGCTGCATCCACCCCGGCACGGCGCGATGCCCATCGCTGGAAGGGTTTCTGCCAAGAACGAGCCCTCGCAGAGGGCTCCCCACCATCACCCCGCTCCCAAAGCCGACCCGCTCCCACCGCTGCGGCTTGCCCCCAACATTTAATCCCCCTTTCTCTCACTGTTATTCCATCCTAACGAAGGCATTTGGTGATGGGGGACAGGGGGAAGCAGAGGAGGAGCCTCCCATTTCCAGAGGGACCGATTAATGAAAGGTTTTTCTGTTACTGGGTTATTGCTCCCCGTTTTTCTTAATTGAGACAGTGCACCTCCATCCTCTAAACTTCAAGGAGGACAATAATTAGCACAGCTAGTCTTTATTACTCTCATCATCTCTCCCCTTCAGGAAGTACAAGATCTAACGCACCAACGATGAATATGAAAACCAGCTTTGCGAGCCACACGCTTACGGACCCTGCGAGCCACCCTGCGACCTTGTAATGAGTGGATTAGCACAGAATGCATATGTGGCCCTTTAAAAAAGAGTATTTATTAAAAATACATCAATATATCACTGCTGTGGTGCACACGCAGCTTATTAACAAGAGACACCCCCCCCCTCCCGAGCTGGCTTTTGTCAGCAGCAAACAGAGCCGCAGAGATAAACAGCGGCTCCCGTAATTAAGAGTAGCCCTCGCGTTAATGCCGGTTGCTGTTACAGCAGCGTATTGCCGGCCACAGGGCCAGAGAGCCGAGACAGCAGCAAAGGCTGATCCTGAAATGTGGATTTAGGTAGTAAAAGGTGAGCCTGTAACACGGATCTTAAGCAAAAGGTAAGAAAAAAAAATTGTGCTTGGATTCTATATATCACAGAATGGTTTGGGTTGGAAGGGACCTCTCAAGGCCATCTAGTCCAACCCCCCTGCCGTGGGCAGGGACATCTTCAACTAGATCAGGTTGCTCAGAGCCCCGTCCAGCCTGACCTGGAATGTTTCCAGGGATGGGGCATCCACCACCTCTCTGGGCAACCTGGGCCAGGGCTTCACCACCCTCAGCGTAAACAATTTCTTCCTTAGATCTAGTCTAAATCTACCCCCCTTTAGTTTAAAGCCATTCCCCCTTGTCCTGTCGCAACAGGCCCTGCTAAAAAGTCTGTCCCCATCTTTTTTATACGCCCCCCTTTAAGTACTGACAGGCTGCAGTAAGGTCTCCCCAAAGCCTTCTCTTCTCCAGGCTGAACAACCCCAACTCTCTCAGCCTTTCTTCACAGGAGAGGTGTTCCATCCCCCTGATCATTTTCGTGGCCCTCCCCTGGACCCGCTCCAGCAGGTCCATGTCTTTCTTGTGCCGAGGGCTCCAGAGCTGGACGCAGTGCTCCAGGGGGGGTCTCATAGTTGATGCATTTGTATGTATTTGATGTATATGTGTGTGTGTGTATATATATATAAAAGACCAGAGCCCCAGTTGGCACAAGACATGCTTAACACACAGTGACGGTGGGACCCTCTCCTGCTCTCAGTCCTGTAGAATTTGCCCCTTTACCCAGCTATAAGGGATGAAATTGCTTCAGCTTCCAAAAGGAGCCGAGGCACTGGTTACACAACCCTGCAAACAGAGACTTGCCAAAAACTGTCAAATACCGCAAGATTTACGATAAACTCGCCCCAACCGGCAACAACAGGAATCCAAGAGCAAAGAAAACTCGGGGACGGTTTGTCTTTCTGCCTGTACAGCCCCTCCAGCCCCCGAGCGCCTGGCAGCAACACGTATATGTGTGTTTAAAATACACCTGCATGCTACAAAGCTCTTCACGAGACACCTCTCGGCAAGCGGGCAGAGAGCCAGACCGAGAGGACTCTGCCGCACGTCGCTCGGGGACGCTGTGGCAAAGCCACGCACCGGCCCCGTGTCCACCCAAAATCAGCACAGAACCCAACTGCCCTCCCCAGCAAAGTAGGGGGAAAGAGGGAGTGTGGTGTGTGCACGTATATATAATATATAAAATATATAAAATAAATCACATACATCTATTATACACATACATACACACATATATAGAAGTTTGCCTTCCCCAAGAGTCACATTTTCAGGCTTTTTCCCTACAAACACTTATTAAAGAGAGGAGTTGGATTCTCCCCCCGCACCAGCAACATGTGGCTTTTGCTGCTTTTTCTTCGTCAGGTACGAAAAGCCTTTTGAGAGGCGAGAGGTATCATTTTCTCCTTATTTCAGCTGGGGAAGTGTGAAGCTTACGGTAAAGAAATGCTTTGCTCGGTTGGGAAGGGGGACGGATCCTGCTGCTGTCAGTGCAGCCATCAGGTTGCACAGTCTCTTTAATCCAAGACTATCACTCCATGGCAGGAGCAAGCTGGAGATTTAGGAAAAACATCCTATAGGAGACAACGTACTGTTCGGGAGTCAAAGTCCTGCTCTACACGGCTTTATAAAACCAGGGACAAAGGACATAAACGCAGGCATTTGCAAAACAACTGGTTTTTTGCAATGCCTAACAACTCATTGAAGGCTAGTGGTCCCAATCGCACTTGCTGAAGATCCAACAAAACATCTCAGCGAGGCTGCGAGGGGAAGTGGCACTTGTAATTTTGGCTGTTGTGCTTCCTCAGCCAATTTACAACTGCAGCCATTGAATTAATAATGACCAGCCAGGACTGGCGTTAGAATCATAGAATCATTGAGGTTGGAAAAGACCTCTAAGATCATCGAGTCCAACCGTTAACCCAACACCACCACCCACTAAACCATGTCCCTAAGTGCCTCATCTACGCATCTTTTAAATACCTCCAGGGATGGGGACTCAACCACTGCCCTGGGCAGCCTGTTCCAATGTTTAACCACTCTTTCAGGAAAGAAATTTTTCCTCACGTCCAATCTAAACCTCCCCTGGCACAACTTGAGGCCATTTCCTCTTGTCCTATCGCTTGTTACTTGGGAGAAGAGACCGACCCCACCTCGCTACAGCCTCCTTTCAGGGAGTTGTAGAGAGCGATGAGGTCTCCCCTCAGCCTCCTTTTCTCCAGGCTAAACAACCCCAGTTCCCTCAGCCGCTCCTCAGAAGACTTGTTCTCCAGACCCCTCACCAGCCTTGTTGCCCTTCTCTGGACACGCTCCAGCACCTCGACGTCCTTCTTGTAATATCTTGCTGATACGAACCCGCCTCCACTGCTCCTGAAACATTTATTGATTTTAAAGAATTATATCCCAGCGCCAGATGCAGCTCAGGTTGTTTTCAATAGGGTTGGATTAGGACAAGCCCATTTGCTTAAGCAAGAGATCAGGTCTTCAAGGATGGCCCCAGGCAGCATTAACGTACCGTAGAAACACGTCTGGCTCTGAATATAAGCTTTGAAATGGTCTCGGGTTATTTCTTCTCTGTGCTTTAAGCCTGGTTGAGGAGGTGATGGAAGTTTTACCCAAACAGGTCCTGCAAGAACAGCATGAGAGTAAAGCCCATGAACCTCTCCAGGCCTCCATCCATCTCATGGCTTTTGGTCCCACAGCAATATAAACGGGACCCACGGCTGTATTTGACGGTGACTTTGTCAATATAAAGAATTGCTGACGGCCAGCCTGGAAAGCAAAAGCCCACCGGGACCCCTCAGCACATCTGAGCTCGATACTAACCCTAAATCTCTAGAAATTAATAGGATGAAATTTATTATAGCCTAAGCTGTTTGCCCGGCCCCCATCCCTTGTCCAGCCGAGCATCGAAGGGGGCTGAGGCCAACGCTGCTCATGGGGGTCGTACGATGGTTGCAGTGGGGCTGAGGCTGAAGGTTGGGGTGGGGGGGGG
>NW_008794444.1:1453119-1489607 GCF_000699145.1 Aptenodytes forsteri
GCAAAAAGGGGGGGAAAAAAAAAAAAAAAAAGGTTCTGCTCAAGGGCCTGCGCTTCCCCCCAGTTTAATTAGCTCCTCAACGATGCAGAGCCAGCTTCCCCGGGAGCCGAAAGATGTATTTTTAGGTGCAAGCGCTCCAAAAATAGAAGCATCCCCGCAGGAAGCTGAAAACAGCCATCAAGGAGCCACGTGCAGGTTGCACTGTGGATGTACCAGCCGAAAGCACAACCCATGCCCATCCCAAGCACACGGGAGATCAAGACACGCTCCCATCGAGCGGGGACCTCAGGACCTTCCCAAACATATGCTTGCAAAGGTGAAAGCAGAAAGGTACAGGTGAAAACAGAAGGGTAAAAACAATCAGTCTTTTGTACAGATCTGGGTCACATCCCACCTGATCCACCCCAGAAGGACCATGGTTTCTCCTGGACGTCTGCTGAAGCAGAGGTGAAGCACCCCAACGCCGCACGCCAGCGCTGACACACAACAGGCGGGAGCTGCCCGGCAAAGGCTGCGGGCAGCAGGACATCCCTCCTCTCCGTGAATGATGGAGACGGGCTTAAAGAGGAAAATGCTTGTGGCTGGGGGGGGGGGTGTGGCTGTCGGGTTCGGGTTGTTTGGCAAAGCTGTTCCCAAGCTGTTATAAATCATCACAGCAGGTATTTCAGAAGGAAGGTATTTTGTTTTCTTTCCTAGAAAGAATATCAGATAGGAAGGAAAAAAAACCACACCAAAATTTTTTTCCTCCTCTTCCAACTGAAAAAGGGGAATTCAATTTTTTGAAGGGTTGGGGGTGGTTCAGGTCTTTTGGCAGAGTCATTTTTCACTTACAATTGTTTTCCATTGACCTTTCCTTAAAAAAGAGCCTGACCCTGGAGTAAAACACACGAGGGCAAGTTCTTTGGCCCTGACTCTGGCTTTTCTTTCTTCCATGAAAAAAAAAAAAAGAAAAAAATGTTTTTGGGGAGACAGAGTTTTGGGGTAAAAAAAAAACCCCATTCCATCATGCTGGCGCGATCTCTTTCCCAGCTGCTGAGGCCAGGGATGCCTGCGACACCCGCCTCTCGCAAGGCTTTTGTCACTGGTTTGGCAACGTGCGCTTGGTTCAGGGGGGAACGTCTGGCGGCTGGGAACGAGGAGAGGTGGGTTTTGGAAGGGGACACACCACGGACGACCTCCCCCAGCGATCACCCAAGCAAGTCTTGGCATTCCCATGGGTTGTCCCTGTAGTCCTGGTCTCTCACGTAGATTTAGGAATCTCCTCAAGGCCTTTACTGACCTGTTTGCTTCGGTGGAGTCTTGCAGAGGACGACATCCAGATGACGCTCCGACTGGCTGAGGCCACCTCTCAGGTCTCTAGTCCTGCCCCCGCGACAGGTAGAGCTCTCAGCAAAGCCAGCATAATTTGTACCTTCAGGGAGCTAGTCCAGGCTTATTTTTAAGCAAGTCTGGGAGAGAAGATGCCCTCCGTGAAGACACTTGGCTAAACCTCCCTCCAACAGCACCCCTCGCCCATTGCTCCCCCTGGGCCACCCCAGGACACTGTGGCAGGGGAGCCCAGCCAGGGCTGACATGGGATCCGCAGGGATTTGTCAGAGCAAGCTAGATCTCCAAAAGAAGATGAAAGAAAACTACTACTTTTCCAACATTCAAGCTATCTCCATTTCATTTTAAAGCTTTTGGAGATTTAGCATCCCATACCATTACCGGAGACTTTCTCCCCAAGACCTTTCCTCTCCAGCCAGGGCACAGGCATGATCTGGACCCACGGAGAAGAGTTTGCTGGAAGATGATGTTTAACCAAACAAATCTGAGTGTATCAATGGGTCCAGGTGATGAATCATAGAATCATTAAGGTTGGAAAAGACCTCTAAGATCATCGAGTCCAACCGTTGACCCAACACCACCATGCCCACTAAACCATGTCCCTCAGCGCCGCATCTACACGTCTTTTAAATACCTCCAGGGATGGGGACTCAACCACTGCCCTGGGCAGCCTGTTCCAATGTTTAACCACTCTTTCAGTAAAGACATTTTTCCTCATGTCCAATCTAAACCTCCCCTGGCGCAACTTGAGGCCATTTCCTCTCGTCCTATCGCTTGTTACTTGGGAGAAGAGACCGACCCCCACCTCGCCACAACCTCCTTTCAGGTAGTTGTAGAGAGCGATGAGGTCTCCCCTCAGCCTCCTCTTCTCCAGGCTAAACAACCCCAGTTCCCTCAGCCGCTCCTCAGAAGACTTGTTCTCATGAAGGGAAGCTCCTTCATGCTGCTGTCCACGCTTCCCTGGGAATCGGATTGTCTCCTGACTTTGCATCCTGGCTAAGTTTAGCCAAGACATCGAAGCCAACAAAGCAGGCAGAAGTGTTTCTCACCTTCTGGCTGCTCCCTTAGAAACTCCCACCTGGCCAGCAGCAGTGCTCTCTGCTCCCAGCTTCCACCAACATCTGCAGAAGAGCCCCGCAACATAACCCCGCTGTCCAACACGAAAGGCAGAGCCCTGCCAGAATCAGCCTGGCGAGAGCCTCGGTGAGCAGCAAATGACTCAAGGAAATCCACAGCTGATTGCAAACACCACTGCGAGTGCTGCAGAAAAAGGCCAAGGTCACACACCGAGCAAGGAGGACACGGGGGGACCACGGTGGCACGGACCACCGGCACCCCCCGCAGCACCAGCAGCCCTGGGGAGGAAACACAGCTGCGTCATTGCAAAGGGGTTTTATGGCAAAATCAGTTGAATTATTCGGGGTTGAATTAAAGTTGCATGAGATTTCTTTTTTAATCACAATAATAAATAGCTGAGTGAGTCATCGCCCGAGAAAACCCAACAGCAGCTACCAGATGAACAACTTGCTGCTCACTTCTGCTGGATGCAGCTGGGAGAGGGTGGGAGGTTCATGCTTAGGGACGAAGAAGAGGCAGTACAACTTCAGTGAGAGTAAACAGACAGCTCAGAGCCTTCCCCTGCATTTCTCATTGCCGTTTTGAAGGACCCGATTGAGAACAGAAAGCAAGAGAAGCCGGTTTTGTACGTGAATTAGGCTCAGCAACACTCAATAGCCAGCACCACGTTGGAAATGCTCAGCACTGCATCGCACACGGCTTGTGGCGCGCAGCTTCTCCTAGTGCAAATCACCCCGGCCTTGCAATTAAAAAAAAAATAAAATAAAAATCCCTTGCCGGCATCTGAACATCCCCGTTTAGGCCTTTTCCAAGAAAAGCATCTCCGTATCCATTAGCTATTGTCTCCCTCTAGCGCGGGCAGAGACCAACCTGCCTCCTGCCGCGGCTGCGGCTCCTGGCCTGGCTGGAAACCAAGGGCCGAAGCTCTGCGGAGAACCGGCGACTCAGGGCAGGCTGGGAAAACACGCCAAGTACCAGCTCTACCTTTGCATTGAGGAAGCAGCTTCCCACACGCACAATTTCTTCCTTTTTTTTTTTTTTTTTGGTCTTTACATTTTATCTCAGCAGATGCTCAGAGCAGGAGGGATTTCTTAGTGACCAAATCGGCAAGCTAAAGCCTTCCCAATTTGAGAGACAGCCAGCAGCCACAGTTCATCAGGGGCTGGAGAGGACACCGAGATGAAACAGCATCCAACCCCCTTCCCACTGCTCCTGGGGCATCCAACCCCCTTCCCACTGCTCCTGGGGCATCCAACCCCCTTCCCACTGCTCCTGGGGAGCCACCCTACCCTCTCTTCGCCCTTCAGAGAGGGGATCAGGGTTTGCTCAGCTGGGCTTTTCAGGGGATCTTTTTACAGCTGCCTTTAACACCTCCATACATCTCCTAAAGCAAAATAAAACCCTGCGCTTTAATTTCAAAAGGAAAGGTCTGGCATCCTCTCCTGGGAGGATTTCTGCCAAGAGAAAGGGAATGACACTGCAAATCTCTCCCCTTTTAAATTAAGCACTGCAGCAGCACCTTCACCCCCTGCTCTGCGGCTTAACCCAACAGAAAAATCAAGAGCCTGGAGACACAGCCAGGCTGCCATCTCCACGCTCACACCGCCTTCGCTCCTCCAAAGGCTGCATCCAGAGGCTCTCCAGGCACTGCTGTCCCTTCCAGGAGCGCTTCTTTCTTGAACGAGGCACCATCAGCATTTACAAAACCACCATTTTGAGGAAAAAGGGGCATCATTTTCCCTGGAGACTCCAGTTCTTGTTGGGACATCCCCTGTGCCAAGCTCCAGCCGAGCTGTTGGGAGAGCAGGATGAACGCAGCAGCTCCTCAACCTGCTCTGCCTTCACGGCAGCACGCTGGGGATAGATACAGGTGAATCAACCCTGCTCCACCAGGTACCCGTGCAACCTCTCTGTCTCACTTGCCACCAGCTCTCCCAGGGTCTTGCAAAACAACTACACCACCTGACCACAGAGAAAGAGGCCCATGATGGAGGGAGTGGAGAGCAGGATGAACGCGGCAGCTCCTCAACCTGCTCTGCCTTCACGGCAGCACGCTGGGGATAGATACAGGTGAATCAACCCTGCTCCACCAGGTACCCGTGCAACCTCTCTGTCTCACTTGCCACCAGCTCTCCCAGGGTCTTGCAAAACAACTACACCACCTGACCACAGAGAAAGAGGCCCATGATGGAGGGAGTTCACCGGTGCCCATCTCCGCATGCTGTCCAACCAGCAACGCGTGTGGCAAAGCACGCAGGAAGGCCCTGAGCACCCCTAGACCCACGTACACTGGGAGAATTGTTACCTGGTGAGCCCAAGGAGGATGGGAAACAGCTCCTTGTCACGATTCCCTGCTGTCCATTGCCCTTGTCCATAAGGGGAGAGGAGCAAAACACACGGCCGAGACCCAGATGCATGGAGGAGCCGAAGGAGAGTCTCTGAGCCAGGGGAAGGTCAAGCTTCCACCCAGCTGCACGCTAGGTAACGGACACGAAGGCAGAAACTCCGGTCTGCTCTCCCACACAACCACCACCTGCCTCCACAGCCGTGTATTTTACTAAGGGACAGAGCTTCAAAGAAGAGGAGCTTGCCAACCCCGGGTGGCCACGGGGACTCTCCAGATGGGCAGGACTCCAGTCACAGCAACGCCACGACCCCCCCCCCCCCCCAGTCCAAACTAACATCACTGAAGCTTATGGGTTATGTTCATAGTTTCAAAACAGTCAAATCTGCACAGCTCCAATTAAGCTGCTATTTACCCAAAAAAATAGGCGTCTAGACATCTGCCAAAGGATCAGCCTCTGACCATAACCCGGGCAAGTGTGGAGACCCTCCAGGGTTCAGGTTTTCCTTAGATCTAGTTGCAGGGGGCGTCCCTGGCACTAGAAATGCTTTCTACTTCGAACCACCTATAAAACAGTTAGACTAACGGTATTTGAGTTTTTACTCAATGAAGTAACATCTCCAAGGAACATGACAGTTTAATGGCTACAGTTGAAACCCAAGGGTGGCTTTTGGGAAGAAACACAGGTTTTTCAGTTTTCTCTCCCTCTTCTGAGCTATTTCGTAGCTCTCAAGAGGACTTGCATCATCCAGGAAACCACTGGGTCCATGTAAGGAAGAAACTTCTTCACCTCCTGTCTGGTCAAGGGGGGTGGGTGACAAAAGACCAAAATATTAACAAAAAAATCCCACAAAGGCAAGAGTGTGAAAAGCTCAGGGTGAGCAGTTTGAACCATTTTACCTCTACAACACTTTGGCCCTTGACTGTTTTGTTGCGTTCCCTCAGATAACCATGTCCTCAAGTGTTATCAAGAACTCAGCAGCAACATCTCACCTCGCTTACTGAAGAATCTCCCACGGAACTGAAGGGTTCTTCCAAGACACACTTAAAAACCCAAAGCAGAGGAGGGCCGCCTGATCTCCCCACGCCCCCCAGGAGAATCCCTGTCCCAAAGACCCTCCCCAGATTTGTTCCCAACGAAGCACCCAGTGACAGAGCACCCAAACCCCACCCCCCAAAACTCCTTCCACCACAGGCTCCCAATTCAGGAGGCAGGTCCGGGGCAAACGGAGATACTCTGCGCAGCGCTGGCGGCCGGGCAGGCTTGTCCGACCCTCCCACAAAAGCTGGCTTCGCCATGCAATCCAACGTTTCTAACTGCTCCTCCCCCTTGCACTCCCCGATTTTTTTCCCCAAAGCCGATACAAGACATGGAACCGCAGCTCGCATGATGGTTTTGCTGGGGATTTCTTGTATTTTTTCAAACCTTAGTACCTTTTCTTTAAAAGGAAGACTTGCTCTGAAGTTTGCAAGCACCCCAGTTTGCCTCTTCTCAAGCTCGTGCCTCCTCCTCCGCCCAAAAGTAAGTACACCGAGTGCGGCCTGATGCTTGTTTCAGGGAGGGGAGAGGTGGAAATCTCACCTGACTCATCCACATTCAGTTAAAAGAAGAGAGCGGGAACACCTTGAATAATAGCATCCCTTTATTTGCTGACACCATTACAAAAACTGATTACATTAGCAACCGAAAAAAAAAAAAAAAAAGGAGTGTTTACTTGAGGTTGAAGTCAGAGGCAGCTAATCCCAAAAACGTAATTAAGTAAAACAGTGTACAACATCGGTATTAAAATGTTATATCCCATTGGTGACTTTACCACGTTGGAGTTTTCTGAACAAGTTTTATTGAGCAAAATAAGATAAAAGATTATGTGTTTACTGTCTCTCCAGGAATGTAAAGGTCTAATTATCCAAACAGGTTTGTTTTTATTATAAAACTAAACTCTGGAGGTGTCTACAGAGTTGGGTTTTTTCTTTAAATCAGTAGTCTAGCAAGGATTAGAAAAGACAAAACTCTGTTCAGTGTTTCTGACGAAGTAGAAAGGGTGAAAACATAAATAAGGCTTTAATTTGGCAAAATATAATACAATGCCTTCTGCTATCCTCAAATTAACGATTCCCCCGTGACTTCATTCTGCAAGAGAAACACAAAATGCCACGTCAGCCAAGCAGTTTCCGAAGGGCAGTGCTCAAGCAAATCTGCGCCTTGCCAGCGCTTCAGCGGCTCACGCCAGCCGCTTCGTTAGCGTCGGCCCACGGTGAAGCCCAGAGGAACAAGCCGGGGTGGTGGAGGCTGAGCAAGAGCAGCCTCCCAGAGCACAGGCCAAGGCGCAGGTAGCACCTTCCTCCCACGTGCACCAAGCCCGTCCTACGAGACTGGGCTCGCCCCGCCGTGAACACCCTCTTACCAGCCCTTAAGACCAGCTCTGCTGCCCACGCTGTATTACAGTGGCAGGAGCAGAAAAAATACCTAAATCAGAAAAAAAACCCAAGTCCCCATCCTCCCTGGGAGGGAGTTCTGACGCTTCTTGTAGCGGCTCGTTCAGTGCCAAGGCTTTGCTGCCTCTCAAACCGAACAGTTCACAACCCACCTTCAGACCCGGCTCACAGCATATCTAAGTAGAGGCTCACAAGCTGCATCAGCTTCCCGAGAAAGTTCAGTGTCTCGAGTTTATCCGACCGTTAGCTAACTTTGGGTCGCTTAAGAAGTTTATCAGCATGATGCAGTCAACCACAAAGGCCCAGGTTTCCAAGTTGGCTGTATATTAAAGTAAAAGCTTTGTTTGCCTGTCTATAATTGGATGAAGAGTTTGTGCCAGACTGATGCTTCAGATACTCATATCCCCGTGACCACAGCAAGCCATCACTGTTAACTCAGTGAAAGCCCAGCGGGTTGCTTTATATCCTCCATCCCAAAGCAATCGGAGCAGGGAAGTGTAGACACTTTGCTCATGTAGCTGGGACGAAGGAAACAAAGCACAGGCAGCAGGAGAACAAAGCTGCTGCGTGAAGTGGCAAGTAGTGGAAGGGAAGGACAAAGTTGCATACGCAGAGAGGCACATGGAGACGTGAGATTAGCCCCAACTAACTGAAGTATGGATCCAGAGAGGGACAAGTCTGGTGCCTACTAGAAGCTTTTGATGAATTGCGCGTAGACAGTTTCAGATTTTGACACCCGACTTGTTAAATCTGAACAAGGTCCCAGCATCACAGACCAGTGTGCTTCCCGACAGCCCCGCCGTTCAACTCGACGGCCACCAGCCGCACCTACCTACTAGCTGGTAGTGTTCTCGTCCCTTTGACAGCATTTGGCTTACTGACACGAGCAGCTTCTTGAGATGACCTACATCCTGGTTAAGATTCACCACCACATTTAGTCTTTTATCAGTCAATTCCTGGAAGAAGGAAAAAAAAAAAAGATCATTAAAAACTCATTTACAATCTAATTACCAAGAAAGCCTAGAATTAGATCCTCCGTATAAAATTACAACTCCTTGCGCAGATGGGAACAACTCTTCTAAGTCAGAGGGTTACGGGCACATTTAAAGAGAACATGGTTCAAAGCCAAGAAGCCGTTTCCTGTTCCAGGGAATTACCTGCACACGCCAAACGCCAGCGAGAGCATCGCTGGCCTCTGGCCCCCACCCTCCCTGCCCGGGACTCCACTTTACTCGCTGCTTCCAGGAATTGTGCTTGTAACAACTTCTGAAGCTGGATCAGCTGTGGTTACCCCATGTCCCCACAAGCCTGGCTGAAAACCCCACGCAGATGAGAGCACGTGCTTTATTACACAGGCTGCTAAGCACAGTGACGGTGTGCCCAGCAGGAGGGATGACTTCTGATGCCTGCAGCTGTAATAACGAGGCTGCTGGACCACCAAGGACTTGGTCTGTATGAGGATCTGTGGAATGGTGTCCTCAGCAATATGTAATACCCAAGCACAAGGCAGTTCCAGCTGTGAAACCATTTGAAACAGCTGGCTGGAGATACACACCTTTCCCCACCCACGCCACAGCACCGGCGCTCCCGTTCAGGCTCGGGACATGGGCTGCTGCCCACCACCCATCCCACAGGTTCACCCTCTGCTCTGAGCCCCTGTGAAATTCCTGCTTGCCAGTGACACCTGGACTTGGATAAGGGCTTCACAAAGCAGTCTAAGCACCAGGCAACACGGAATAATGGAAAAAAGAAAGCTACCAAGAGCTAGAAAACTGGTTTCTTGCTCTGAAATGAAAATGCTGAGCTTGCTTTTTTTTTAAAAAAACAAAAATAAGTGCTTTTTTTTTTTTAAGGAGTTCAACAGTTTATTAATAAGGAAGTGTCACAACTCGAAATGGACTCTTCCTCTCTTGCCTGCCCTCCTCCCCAGAGTCAGTCTTGCTGAGTTAACGGCGATATGATCCCTGTTTTACCACCTTTATTGATTAGCTCCTCCAGAGACGTACAAAGAACTCCACATCTAAAACACATATTACTACTCCTTATTCAGCTCATAATATGGACGTGCAGATAACCTGTAGGAGAGCTTTCCCTTGCAATTTAGCAGCTAAAAATAAGCAACTCTGCCTTGGTGTCAGAGATACAGAAGTACCCAATTCTCAACATGAGCGCAGAGGTGTTCGCAAGCGCTCAGCATCAGCCAACCCCGCTCCAACTGAAAGCGGTTTTACTAACAGAATGAGACTGATGCATAATGCTGCAGCAAATCTCTCCCTAGAGTTTCAGGGAAATTAGAGTGAGTTCAGAGAGGGCCACTTTCCCAGCTCCCATTTGGCTGGAAATGCCACTAGACTTGCTGTAATGCAGAGCAGGCGTTAAATCAAACTTAACCACCTGCACCATTACAGAAGCTACTCTGGGCTCAGGCAAGAGAACAATATATTGCAAAGCTCTTACTTAAGCGCAACTGGTAAACGTTTTTCTACTCTAAAGAATCATTGGGAATCTGTATTAGGGTAGCCTTAACCTATTTTACCCTTATTAAGGTAGAAAATCAGGTCTGCTAAGCGAATTCTCAGTCTTGACAATCTCATACGGATTAATGAAAGTGGAAAGGCAAATGCAATTAGCATCTCGGTGAATGAATGAATCGCAGCACTGACCGACAGCGCTGGGTATGAGGGTGCATGTGCATTAGCGTAGAAACCATCACGAGCAGAAGCAATGAAGGAGCCTTTCAATTCACTCCCAGCTCTCATCTCTGGGCAGAGCTCTTCTCTCCCTTATTTACTTCCTCTCCCTTCTGTTTTGTGGCTTCGCTAATCTCAGGCAGTGTTTACTCATGAATTATAGACACATCCCCAACCCTCCTGGGGCCAATCCTGACCAGCTCCCGATGGATTTGGGCTCAACACAGTCACGCTACAGCTTCTGCTAACCCAGGAGTGCAAGACTGCCTTATGCAGCTGCCTTATGCAGCCGTTGCTGTGCCGCAGCCCCATGCTCTCCATGACTCGGGGGGGAAAGCGTGTCTTTGGGATATGGGGATGAAGAGAGGAAGAGGATGGTAGTGGGGAACCCCCTGCGATCGCAGACCCGGTAGCCAAGACAGGCGCTGAACTGACAGATTCCCCTCCACCATGCTTTACATGTACGGCGTTTCCAGTTTTCAATGATAGAGTGTTTTACACTGAGATCTGGGGGGAAAAGCACATTAGATTTCATATAAGCCTCAAAATAAGTTTACTGCCTAAGCAAGCTGCTGAATATAAATGACTTCCTTAAAGCATACTAAAAGGCACCCTTTAGTCATCATCTAGTCCCATAAGTGACAAGGAAGCGGATTAGAAAAACCAAATGGTCTGTTTTTAAATAGAAAGAAAAGGAGTCTAAAGAAAACACATAGAATGTGCTTGAGGCTTTACACAAGCATCATTTCTCAATTTTGTGGGTTGGTTCCAGTACCCAGAAGGAACAAATATGCTCATTTTCAAGCATGTGTTTTCAGGTCCTTCTTAAAAAAAGAGACACTGTTGCTAGGTGGAAGTGGCTGGAAGACTTTCGTTTTTAATCTGAGAGCTATTTTAAGCTGGGTTCTTAGGCTTCTGGTGAAACAGCTTTTTTTTTCCCCCCTCAAAAAAAAAAGCAGCAAAAAGGGCTTGGGGAAGATAATTCCAGCCCTCTGCCAAGGCTACCTGTCAAGAGCGCTGCTTAGACAATTAACGTATTTTTACTAATGAAGGCTTAATTACAGGTTTATTAGGACTGTTTTCCCATGCTCCTCTTCAGAATAAAGTGATGGATGTTCTGGAGGAAACCTGGTTAGGGTTCCACGACGCGCCCACGTAGTTACAGCGGAGCAATACACGAGCCAGAAGGGTTACACAAGTTAAGGGTAAAGCAATTAAATCAAACGAGCATACTCAGGCCATAGCAGGGCACATCTAATGACACCCAGCTCAGGAGAGGGCTCACCAGTGTCACCAGCCACAAAATGCCACAGCTGATGGCATCGCTGTTCTGATGTGCCATCATCCATCACTTGGATAAGCCAAAAAGGCACAGCAGAGGGCAAGCAGTTTGACATTGGTTTGAGGAGGGCTTTTCTTCTCCAGCCTGCCACAGACAGGGACACAGAGCACCCGATTGTCACCGTCACCGGCTGGCCTCCCGCCGGCAACACAGGAGAGGGCTTGGCAGACCTACCATCCCTCCCAGGAAACCAGCTCACAGGGTTGGGACATCCGTGGTCTCACAGGCCCAGCTGATTCTCTGGCTCAGACATGGCGAGCCCACAACACAAGGGTCGATCAGCATCCACGACTGATCACTCTGGAAAAGCCACTTCATTTCTAATAATGACTACAAAAAGCAAAGGCTTTTCTACAGTACTCCTTAGAGGACTCCTAGCTTCCTCTCGCAGCTGATGAAGTTACTTATTTTCAGCAGCTAAAAGGAGTCGATATAAATTATTTGTCCTACCAGCAAGTGCTCCTCTCCCCCTCAGACGACAGTATTTCCTTCCACTCTACCCAGCAGTAGAAAACGGGTAATGAGTTCCATTGACACCACTGAGCTGTGTAAAACGTGCCGAGAAGGCATCTGCTTTAGCCTTCCCCTTCCCAACTGCCTTCTGGAAAGCTGTTCTGAAGCTATTTTGAAGCTGGTGTGAAAGCTCTGGTTTCCAGAGATGGAGAAGCCCACTTACAAAGCCACGACTCAACCACTTGTGCAGGTGGTGTCTTTTTAGGGCCAGCACTCGGAGTACCAGCTACACAAGCAGTTCAGCAATCAACCGTGCTAACAGTAACCCACAGGCTCAGGCAAGTCACCTGCAAGCGTGAAAACAGGCCAGACAGACAGGCTCCACCCAATTCCAGACCCTGCAACTGCAATGCCGTTACTGGAGGATATAAAAACACCATCAATCTGGAGAGCTGCCCACCCACAGCACAAGGCAGCGCTCAAGTCTGTTGCTTACTGAAGCTCAGGCTAGTAAGATTTTGCTGCTGGACCACTTCTAGGTCAGCACAGATTTTCAGGAGACAGGACCAGCTGAAGTTGAATTTGGGCACCTACCAGGGGCTAAGCACAGGCTCTTGCAGAGGACCAGAAGGGTCAATGTTCTGGTAAGAGACATTGTCTGCCTTGGTGTTACAGGGCATGCAAGACTGCCTTCTTTCTTTGGCATTACAGATGTCAGCAAGTGTCGACCCAACAGTTAATATTTTAAGCTCATTTAGTAATCAGCAGATTTATTTTTAGCCTCCCTTCTTGAAAGGACAAGTCTAGGGATCTTCCCCAGACTCTTCCCACTTTTGCCCAAACTAAACCAACAGCCGTTTGAAAGCCCAAATCTCATGTCCAGAATCTCTCCCCTTCCTCCCTACAAATTTGAGCTATGGGAAAGAGGTCACGGTCCAGCTGACAGCAGAACTCCCAACGCTTAGAAAGATGTCAGCATCCTTGGGATACAGCTCCAGGACACCACCCTGACAAGCTGTAGGACAGGAAGTTTCACCAAGCCTTAATTTACCATCAGCAGAACACGTCCTGTTGCTTTGCTGGACCTCACCTCCCAAAGTTCACATTTAGCATGAGATTCGCATTGCCCCTGAGCATGGGCTGAAAAGAAACACTCACCGACTCTGTGCAAACATCGCTGTTTTCAATAACATCGGCATCCCCAACAACTTTTCCAATTTCTCTCTCAAGAGATGCCAAAGACTCCTGGGCCTGTAGGGGAGAAAAACAAGAACAGGGGAGGCACAACAATTAGCAGAGGCTGAGAAGCAAACCCCCATCTCTCCAAGAGCACTAGAGACACAGGAAGCCACTGTTCAGGAGGAAATCTATTTTATGCCAGATTCGCTCAGGGGACCAACACATTTCCCAAGATTGACGTGTCTCCTTGCAATCAGCATGTTGCATGTCAGCCTGCCTGCTTTTGAAAGCAATTTGACAGGGAAGCTTTAAATAGTCTCATGTCAAGTTATCAGGTAAAAATGGTGCAGCAAATTTTTTGTGTAAGAGTAACAGCACAGGCAGGTCCTCCAAAAGCCGAATCATAGATCTGCATTTATATAGAACGTACACCACAAACCAGGGGACATCGGCACAGCTCACTTCGTATGCCAACATCCAATATAATTGTGCCGAGCAAAATGTTTTAAACACCTTATTGCAGCAGGCCTCCTTTGTCTTCTCACCTCCTAGCAGTGCTTTTGTGATCATCTGTCCCTGGTCCCAGGACAAGACCTGCCTCACCAACAGCTCTCCCCACTCCAGCCCTGCAAGGACGCAGCCCGACTTCCTTACTGGGCATCTTCCCTCCCCTCTTTCTGTCACCTTTCCCTGCTGAGCTACCTAGCTCCACTTCTGGTACAGCCTTTGCTTCTGATGGACACAGTCCAGCCTTGTGGAATCATCTCTAAGAGCTGCGGGATAGATCCCCTCCCAGCTTGCCAGTCTGGCCCTTGCTTTGCCTCCTTCCTCTGCCTCCCCATCACAAGCCAAGTGCTATCCCTCTTCCAACCCCTGTGCAGTTATTCTCACGTTCCTTAAGGACAGGCTCACTGTCCATCCTCCATACTTTGCTTCGTGCCCTCCTCTCACCCCCAGATATTTGTGAGATGGCACAAAGGTGCTTAATGTTTCACTAAACCTACTTCAGGCTGTCCCCTGTGACAAGAGCCCAGCTTCCACGAGCAGGCACATTGCCAGGGCACCAAGACCACAGCTGACCCTGTCAACCAGCCCACTGGTCCACCACTGACAGGCCTTAGGGTAACCCAAGAGACAGGAGAGCTGTAGAAGATACAGCTGCTGTTGAGCCCAAAGCACTAGCAACCTTTAAGACTTATGTATTACTTCCCAGTCTCATGTTACGCTCATGGCTGAGAAAGCAGCACCACAGAAGGAACAAGGTGTTACACAGTCTGGAGCCAGAGCTCAGCCACTCTGCAGGCTATTCTCATCTCCATTTATCAATTCTCCCACGAGAGGTTTGTTTCTGGGGTGACAGACAGCGCTGAGACCTCTCATGCCTAAAGATTTCCCACTCCAATCCATCTTGCAAGAGCAGCCATTGAGGAAGAGCAGCAGTAACCCACCCGCTTGTCTCATCGAGCTTGCGTAGAGCTAACTTCAAAGATTTGCGGTCTGCTGGGTTACAGCTGATTTGTAACCACACGAGAACGGGCAAGGTGGCTTGTAAACCAACTTGTAACCACTACCATTTGAGACTGGATTTAAAAGCTTCAGGCTGTGGTGGGGGTGTAGGGCTGTGGGATGGGCTTTTTGTTAGGCTGGGTTTCTTTAAATAAAGAATTATTTGTCAAATCACCACTTGTTCCCATTGGCATAAAATCATCATGAACATGAGACTCTTTCAAGAAGGATAATTAAACAGAGCTGCTAGGTGCATTTTTATCATTTCAACAGACATGCAGGTATCTTGCATGACCTCTTACACCCACAGTCCCAGTCGCCTGAGGAACCAGCGAGTGGAGTAAGACACCCCACCAGGCAGGCAGTCTGCTCAAGCCACTCAAATCACCACGTTTTCCAGCACTGCAAAACTACAGATCTTGAGGGTTTCAATAACATTTAGATCTGCAACTGTTAAAGGTCTCTGTTTACCTTGGGCAAGTCACCAGCTACCTTCTGTCTCTCGTTTTGATCAACTTTGAGTTTTGATAGTGTTTCATTTAGCTGCGTCTTCAGCTGCAAAATAGTGACAAAGAAAATCAGTTTCCCTCACACACGCAGATTTTATCCGTCTGCCCCATAGATTAACCCAGTGCAGACTGACTGCAGAGGGAGTAAGATTATTAACAATTATTGCACACACTGGATTAGTCAACATGTACGATGAGGTTTACAAAGACAGTCAAGGAAGAGAGACTCCATCTGTAAAGATAAATGTAAAGAATGGAAACTACAGAAGAAAAGACATGGTTGGCATCAGCTTGATTACAAGTGGTTTCGACTTTTAAACTGTATTGCCAGTAGGAATATTAGCAATACTGAAAGTACATAAGCCTCTCCAGCACTCTTATCACCAGTCAGCCCAGACTTCAGCTTAATTCACAGCAAATATGCAAAAATGTAGACTGTCATCTTCCTAATTCAGGGTAAACAGTCACTTTACTGCTGAAGTAAACTAAAAAGCTCTACTTGTCATCTTAATAAAGCACCACTTACTACAACTATGTTGACTTAACCAGTCTGTTAATGTCACATTAAGGCATGAATCACTGACAGGGGTATATTAAGTTGTCGATTGTGTTTAGATTCAATCCAAAAAAAGTGAAATTATTTCAGTCAAGAGGGATGAATACAGTGTACTGGCTGCCCTTAAACTACAGCCTTCCAAAGGATATAAACATTTTTTAAAGAATATTTCAATTGCTCTTCAACACAGCATACAGAACCAGCCACAGCACTCAAGGCTTGAGCCTCAAAGAGGAGTGCTAACAAGAAGCTCGAGTGCCAATTTTGTTGGATTTGTGCCTCTGAAGTGCACTGTGCTAGCGTTCACTACTCCTGCCGTCAATCTTCTCGGGAGCCAGCAGGGGATTAAAGAAGTGAACAATAGGCTACTCAGAGCCCTGAATTCTCACCGATTCCAAACCTACGCGTTATATTTCTCACACCCTTGGAAGGTTTCCCCCCTTTGGAGCACCTGGACTGGTGGATGCTGGTTTTCTACATTCTGGGGAAGCACTGTTGAGCTCCTCTGCAGTTTCAGCTTCTCTCCTTGCTCACCTTATAAATTAGTGGGAAACGCATTTTGAAATCCCATCATGTACATTCCTCAGCCTCCTGCCTACTGCAAAAAACTCATATACACTGGACAGCATTCCTGAGCCATTTGCATGAAGGTAGTTGTTTACCACCTCCTCACGCTCCTACCAGCACAGCATCATCAGATTGCAGAGTCAAGCTGCCCTAGCAGGGAGCTCAGCTTTTTAAGCTTTTGTTGTTACAGACATAATAGATTGTTGCCTCTTACATTCAAGAAGTTGGCATTTACTGATTAACTGTAAAATATGCATTCAATTCCCATTTCCCTTGCTTTCAAAACAAGAGGCTTTGGTTGCTGAGGCAGGATGCTAATCGATGCTGTCCTAGACTTGCCAAGCATACTATTAAACTTCAGCAGATTGTTATTGTGGGTTTGGGTTTTTTAAATCAACTATTTTAATCCAGTTACATTAGTGGCAGTACCCTGGTGAGATGAGCAGCTCAGCCTGCAGTGACAGGTTGTCCCATCAACTACTCTAAAACCTAGACGTGGTGACAGGGACAACCTTCCCCGGATTCTGGCTCAAGAGCAAGAAAGCACTATTCAAACACAAGCGGAGGAAGGATCTGCCTGCTCCTGCAGCCTTAAAAACACATCACTGAAATGAGTGAGAAGTGAAAGGACTCAAACTGGAAAACCATGCATCTTTGGGTCTATAGGTCTGGCCTCAGTTAATCCAACTCCTTCTTGAGAAAACCTGGTATAGGAGTGTTATGGGCTGGATAGCATTGCTAGCCAAACACGCGGTAACACAGCGCATGCATCAAGCCAGAACAGCTATTCAGCCACATCAGGATGCCAGCTGCTGAATGGCTGGATACCCTGAATTCATCTAACATTCGTTTTGGCCAATTTCTGTACATACAGAGGAGGATGGAAAAGACTCCGCACAGTCAGAGCACAGATACCACAGCTGCATCCTCAAAAGCTTTGGAAAAAAACAACCAGAGAATAATCCTCAAATTAAACCGATGAGAACACAACTTTTGTTGCTCCAAGGACATTATATTTGCTGTTGCGGATGTCTATACTGTAAAACATTGATTCTCAAGAAGTTTCAGGAATGAAAGTCTTACAGACTTTGGAAAAAGTATTAAGAACCAGACATGCTATTGTTAGGAGCGGAGAAAGAGACAAATTGTAAAAGTCAGACTACATAAATGATTGCAATGGATAAAAATATCAAGCTGAAGAGGTTAGCAGAACAGACAGGATTTGAAATAAGCCTCCGCTTCATAAGTACGCTGGGAGCCTAGTTTGTGCCCAGCGGAGAACGAGCTTCTTACCAAATTTAACTCTTCATTCTGTCTTACTGCTTCAGAATATGAATCATCAAGTTTTTTCTGCAATTCAGTCAACAGATCTTTGAGCTGAAATGAAGTTTAGAGTTTTAGGATTTGTCTCCTTAGGATGCCCACTTTTCTTCTGCTCAGTTATTAGTGTGTCGCTCTACCCTAAGGTCACAAGTATATAAACTCCTCAGCCACGGGGGCTAAGCATTAGATTAGTTTGCCAGCCAACTGGTAACCAAACAAAAGAAAAAGAACAGTTTGGTCAATAATGTTTACCTCTCTGACTTCTGAAACATAAGTAGATCGTTCTATTTCTGCCTTTTCTAGTTCACTTTCCAAATGTTCTCTCTCTTTTTTGAGCTAGAAACAGAAAAACAGAGTTAAAACAGATGTTTTCAGTGTTTTCTTGCAGTATCATTTTCCTGGTTTATTATTAGCTATAAATTTCTATCAAATACTCCATGACATTTAGAGAGCATTTCAAATCCAGTGATCACACAGCACAGATTTAAACTGTTATATTTCAAAAAAATAACAGGAAAAAGAATTAAGCCCAAGATCATCATCAAGCAGTAAACTGCTCAGTCTCACAAGCGAAGAGCCCCAGTGGGTGAGTACAGAAATAAAAACCAGGACAACTTCCAGAACCCAGCTTCTCTCCTTCTTAAAAACACCGGCCAAAAGATTCAGTTTGAACTGCAGCACAGGCTGCACCACTTGCAGGAGAGAAGTCCTAGAAGTTCAGACTTACAGCATGAGCCTAAATCACGTTTTAAGTAACAGAAAGCTTCAAAGAAAAAACACCTGCACGTACAGTTTCAACTTCTTTGATTTCTTCCTTTAACCTCTCTACCTCGTGCTCCAAAGAAACGACCGAAGAACGCATCTGCGGTTTTCGAGAAAGATAAATGTATCGTTTAGTTGGGGTGGTCTAAGACAAACTCTCCATACAGACACAAGCTTGCTTCTACGATTTAAAAATATTAAGGATGAAATCACAGCGACTGAATAAAATAAGATGTTCACTCAAATAATTCAATATACTGAGTCTCCATTATAACACCTTTCCCACCTTCTCCCAATATAAGTTCTCTGATAGTTAGAGCCTACATGCCTGAAAGATTTGGAAAATAAGGACTAAGCCAGTTGTCCATTAGCCATGGCAAGGGAAATATGTCTTTCCTAGACAGGGAAGACTGTCTCCATCCATGTATTATATGTAGCCAAACCCAGCATATTTAGCCTTAAAGGCTGCATAAGTGCAGCAGATGGTAGCACATCTATAGTTCAAGATCTGACAGCCTTTTACAAGCCCCTCAAACAAGATGTTTATAAATCAACTATCTGTGTGCTCCAGGCTCATACTCCAGCGCTCAAATTTACTAAGCAGAAGTACTTTAGAAATAATTTCTTTCAAAAAAAACCAGTTTGACCTACTTTAACTCTAGATTAGGGAAAAAAAAAACATAAAAGGCTTTGTTCTTACCACTCTTGCTAGCAACAGAGCCTTCCTAAAAAGGAAAGCTTTGCAGGCAATTTCAAGTGTAATTAGTTGACCATAATGGATTAAGCACTATTTTAACAGCTTCCAAAAAATTATTATTATATGATACAGACTTTTTGTGCTGAAATTTAAGTATCTGTTCACAAATGGACTTTGAGAAAAACAGATGCTTAACAGAAATACAGTCCGAGTTGCCAGGATCAGAAAAATATATGCTCCTGGGCACATTAATGGGACACGTGTACATTCCTGAATCTTTGGCTTCCTATCCCATCAGCATTAATATTACTACGTGCTATTTGGCTGCCTCCTGCATTACCCGCAAAGGACTGACACACAGACTTGCCATAATGGTCAAAGACCTTATACCCGTGCTGTTCGTTTGTTCTTGCTACTCTAAAGATGGCAACGGGAATAGCCACGCAAATCTAAAGACACCAACAATTCCTCCACTTCAGTTTTTTAAATGGAAAGATTTTCCTCAAAAAGTGAAAGTCACTCTTAGCATGAAACTAAGTATCAGAGCACCAAAAATCCTACTGTTATAAGGAGGGATCATTCCTATTATACTGGTTGCAGACTTCACCTTTGTCATCCACTGGTCACGCACACAAACCAGGCAGCCAGGGCTGTTCTACACCTGCCTTCACAGCGCTTGAACACCCTCTGCGACTTCAAGCAGAAGCTGCCTGGCTGCTGCAAAAACCAGATCTTCAGAAATACCTGTTTAAGTTCCTTCTGTGATTCTTCAACTTTTATCTTCCATTTGCTTTCTTCCTCTTCCACACTCCTCTGTAGCCTTTGCAAAATCCCCTCCTAAGAAGAGAGCGGGGTTTGAAAGCTTACAGCTGAAGAAAGGCAGCTTGCAACAACACAAGGCACAGGCGACCAGGCATCCTGCTTACCGTCTCTGCCAGAACCGATTTGTATTTCTCGCACTCCAGTTGCAGCAGTACGTGCATTTCCTCGGCCTCCTTCAACTTCTGCTCCATCACCTGGCAAAGAAAAGGGACCAGAAGAGTCACATCTCAGCTGATGGATTTGAGTTCTGTTATTTATCTTATTTCAAGAAGCAAGCTAGCATCATTCACATTGGCAGGCCTTTCTTTCCAACCCATGCGAAGACAACAGCAAGTGCCATGTTCACCTACAACTCTCAATACTCAATCACAAACTTTATATGAGTTACTGCCGTAATTCTGTGTCGCCTGAAGAAAACCCAGTTACTTGAAAAAGGGAACAAGGATTTTGGATTTCATGAACATTTGCACAACTCCACAAGGTGCTTTTCGAAGATGCAAATTCATTTCTGATTTACAAGATGCAAATTATCTATAAAAATTTTTGTCACCTGTTTGCCAGTTTGAACTTCACAATCCAGAGCACAATTTACAAGATTTATACTGGAAAAATACACTATGCCACACACAAGGAAGTTGTCCACTGTTTGTGCCTACCTTGACATCTTCAGATCCTGAAGCCTCTCTCAAGTACTCTTTAGCCATCTTTTCAAACCCACATATCCATTCACTATGGCTCTGTTGGGAAAAGCATTCTGTTAAAGCTGAGAATAACCTCAATAAATCTACCTTCAGGACATCTGCCTCCCAGCTGCAGGCTTACGGAGCAGTGTTTCAGTCCCCTAATTCCCCGGAGCTAACACACAGGCTGACAGCAGTCGTTCAGCTAGTACCACACAAAGCCGAGCAGAGCTGACAGTCGGCGGGCAGCAATCCAGGAGCACGAGGTTACGAGCGAGACACAGTTCACGGGGGCTTGGAAGTGCCGAAATACAACTGGGTGACAGAGATCTCCCGGCAAGCGCTGGGGCTCTACAAGAAGTATTTGAAGACTTAAGGGCATCTTTTCCAAAATCCCTGAGCAGTTAAAAGCAGACGCTTGCCACGTAATTCTAGGGACCGCGCTAGGAAGACTGAAGCCTTACAGAAACAGCATGTTTAAAGACTATTTCTAGTTCATCAGGAGACTAACTTTAGCACATTTAAGAATACTTTTAAGTATGACTATTCTAAACTTCTAGATGTTACAAATGAAACGCAGACCCCAGTTTTCCAGCCTCACTTCACATCATTCACACAATCTAAACCACACGAAGCCAGCGCACTTCCCTTGAAAACAACTGAAAGCCGCCACGAATATGAAATTGGAAATGGGTGGTTTTCAAAAGGAACTTTGGGAACAAAACAAACCCTCCTGAATTGTACGAACTGGCACCAAGGCAGCGCAGCCCCTCTGGAAAGGGGGGCGGGCTGTTATCTGCACAGCCGCCGGGGAAGATGGATCCCCATCGTGCCAGACAGTGAGCAAACACACAGCAGACCTTATCCGCCCCTGAAGATTTACTATCTCGGTTAGACACAAGATAACACACACAGATGAAACAGATGTTGGGGCAGTTAAACACACAAGATAACGATAACTTCTTTGTTTTAACACTTCTCTTGAAGCGTTATCTGCAGCTTTGCCTCTTTGCTGCTGGCAAGGACGGGTATTGCCAGCAGAAGACACTCACGTCCCACCGCAAAAGCCCTGGGGCAGAGGGGACCGTGGGGAAGCGCTCCAGACTGCCCAGCACAGCAGGACCAGAGCTCCCTGACCCCCAGCAGCAGGGTAGGAAGAGCCACTTCTCTTACCACGTTAGAAGGAAGCGAGACTTTAGGGAACAGCTTCTGGAGTAGTTCACGCGTCTCCACCTCGGCAGCTTCCAAATACTGCTGCTTCTCCTAAACCAAGAGAAGACCTCACGTGAAATCAGGCAACACACTCCACAGACCTGGCAGTAGCCTGTTCTACGCCTAGAGTAACTTACTTAACCCAGAAAGTCATTTAAGTGAGAAAGGCTCTATAGTCTCTAAAATTGCCAGTAAACTGCTTCAAAAATTGACACTGAATTGCTTCAGAATTCGGCCTTCACATTTGTTTGTGCTTTTAAGCTTTTATTTTCATTAAGTTCTCCTCCAATCTAGCCTCTTCGTACAGAAATTACACCATCATTCACTTGTTCACAACACAAACTACACTGTGCTGAGTAACCGCATCCACAGATCACACCAACCCTGCCACTCAAGTTGAGCGATCTCAAAAAACAAGAACTTTGGTCGATCAACAATGTTTAAAAAAATTCATACGTATTTTAAATAATTTTAGCGGGGAAAAAAAACCACCATAAATCAACATCACAGCATCAAAAACAGAGAATTAAAGTCAAAAGGAAACTTTGTGTTAATGCACATTTGAACCAGGCCAAGAAAGCAAAAGACTGCATCTTCTAAATATTACTTTGAAGTACTCAAGAGGGAGACCCTTACATCCTCCTCCCCAAGCTTGGATGCAATGGGAAATAATTATTAGAGCTGTGTGACAATCTCCAGGTTTTCTTTGTCATTGCTCTGCAAATATAAATACACAGAGCCAAGGGCACCACAGATCCATCGTTCCATTTATTTAACATTAAAAGCGGAGCAGCCACAGGACATTTGCTTGCTGTGCTTGTCGCAGATTGGTTTAATTTCGCCATACGACACTCAGGCTCCCGTACAAGTTTAAATGCAGAAAGCCTGAACTCCTGCGCAGAAAGCAGCTTTCAGCAAAAATCCTTTGCTAATACTTGGGTTTGGTTTTTTTTCTTTGACATCAGTGTTACTGCGTCTTGCTGCTCCGAGTTCCTCTGCTGCAAGAGATCGGTGGCATTAGTAGGTGAGATTCAGAGACAGAAACAGACAGGAGACATTAGGTTGTGAAGTTGTACTAAGTGTGTTAGTTTTCAGCGATTTAGGAACCACCGAGAAGTGGCAAATGGCTGTTTGATGAAGTCTTCCGACTGCAAGAGAAAGCAGGCAAGCGTTAGCACACAGCAAAAGCAGGTACACAACTTCTCTGAACGCGGGGCCGAGCAAAGAGCGGAGACATCTCCAAAACAGACGCACAATCCCAAACCAGAGCTCCTCTGCTTCTAGCTACCCGACTTGTGTTTTTAAAGTTACTTTGATGCTTTTTTTGAAACGCGCATGGCCACAGTTAACACCAAATCAGGCTCATAGCAAATGCAAACTCCTTTCAGAGCAAGTCACACCCCGTATCATTTTGAACATTGGCCCCGACAGGACCTGTCGAGCTTCATATGCTTTCAAGGAGGAAATTCACAGCTGTGGTGACACTGTTTTCCTGAGAAGTTCCCAGGTTTTTAAGTAATAATTTAGTCCTAGTTCTTCATGTGTCCAATAAATTTATTCAAGCCAGCAAAAGCCCAGTAGACGAAAGCAGGTGGCTCACCAGCATAGTTTTTATTCTAGAGCTCCCCACAAAGAAAAGAGACGATTCACGACAGCTCTAACAATTATGCAAACAAATCAAAAAATCAGCATGCCCACAAATTAAGGATTAAAAAAAATAAAGAAACCTAAAAGACAACAGGAAGAAGCAGAGGTGAGAGTATATGAATGATCATTCAGAACAGACTATATTTAAATTGCAGTAAAAGTTAAATGCCTCCATTTCATTTAAAAAACCAGCTGCAGATCTGCTTCTAGCTTAACGCATTGTTTCTAGCAGTTAACATTACAACCTTGGCAGTCTTGTTCACTTTGTCCTGCAGCAATTTTTCAGTTGATGCCAATGCTTCCATTGCTTTCCAGTTTTTCTCCCGAAGGTCCTAATCATTTTTAGAAAGAATGATTTCAGTTCAGCCAATATTCAAACTGTTTCCGCTTTTACTTCAGAGATATATTTTGCATTACATTCCACCATTTGCATTTAAATGCTGGTAACTGCAAGATGATTTTGCCGGGTAAGATGACGTACACTAGCAAAAACAAGTGTGATGTTCAAAGAGTTTGAATGAAAAGGGGGAAAAAAAATGCCAATTTCTGCCCAACCTGCCCCCACGTCCAAAACTGATCCAAGTGTTACTGCAGAGCGTATCGCTACAGCGACCCCACACTTTGACTGCACTTGTAAGAAGAAAGAGGGAAGTTTTCAAAAGTAGTGAGGAACACAGACACCAAACCACAGATTACACAACAGTGTTAGGCATGTCGCGTTGCAGAACCCAGCATGGACCCGAGTATACATAGAGGTGTACACATTTATGCCCCGATCTTGCAACCAGATCTAGCTGCGTAGATCCTTACGCCTCAGCCCAAACCTACTACGCCAGGGCTGATCTTAGAAACACAAAGCTCAGGGCCTTGGTTCACAGCATTTACCCACGCAGCTCTCTCCACTGTGCCCAAAGAAAACTGCTTTGCTCACCAGCGCCCTCCTGGGAGATTTTGGGATTTCACCAGTGGCGAGCACACCCCAGATCCGCATGGAAACACCACCGTGCCATGCTGCACTCCTGCATCTTTCTTGGCGAGGTCATCAAACGTGTACTCCACAAGACGTCAACATGCAAGCTCAGTTAGGAGGCTGAGAGCTCTTATAAAAAGAGCCTCGCAGCTCTTATCTAGGAAGGATGGTGGGCCTTGTGGGGAGGAGATTATGGTGCTTGGGACTTAATTTTTTTTTTCCCAACCCTCAGAACAATCTGCTTTAGCAAAGGGCTATTTTTGAAAGGCTATATTTTATTTTTTAAATTCACCACACAAAATGGCATCCGAATCCTAGCATGTACCTACACTAGTTTTACTTCACTGCTTCCATTTGCCTGCTATCTTAAGGGCTGTTTCACAGGACATAAAACCAAGATTGGATAAAATTGCGATGTGGAAAGCTGGGACCTAGAGGCACGGTCTGCCTTTAGCAGTAGCCAGATTTCTGCCTGCACCACGAAGGGTAATTAGACCTTGCAATTCCCCAGGAAACAGGCACACATATGTTCTACCTTTCCAGCTCATCTGTCTTCTGAGACTATCCACCCACTTTCCCTTTACTTTATTTCAGCTCTTAAGTAACACTACTTGCTCAAAAGCTCACGTTCTCAGTATTTTCCTTGTGCATCTTCCCTTATATTGTCCCACTTTTAAGCAATAAAGCTTACCACATGGTATTCAGGCAATAGCCTTTATAGGCTATCAAGAAGAGATAGGTGAGTTACAAGACCTTGTATTTTAACAACTTTCTTCCATATAACTTAAAAAATGCCATTCTCTTGCCCTGCACAGGTAATGTATTACAAGGAGGTAACTTCACAGCTCTGTGATAGAAGATACAATCTTTACTTCCACCAACAACCCATACTGCACCATCAGCGGCTGCTGTAAAGGAGGGCTCACTGTCCTTCACCTCCTTCAGAAGACCAGGATTAGTCACTCTTAGGAATGGGAAGAGCCAGATCCGAGAGCCCTGAAGGTAATGCCTCCTCCCATGTCCACGCACAAGGACCATAACTTGGTCAGAGCATGGCCCCCTTCATCCTCCCACCCTCCCTCCGCAAACCCCCTCTTCTTCCCTTGGCAAAGGACGTGTTTCTGAACAGGGCTAACAAGGCTCAAATCCAAGTCTGAGAACTTGCTACAGGATGTGTCCCCCAGCAGGCCTCCTCCCTCTCATCAAATCAGCAACTTGCCAAAGAACTGACAAAACTTGGAGCAGTAAAGTAAGATAGGCTTAGTCACTCCCAAGAAAAGAGGAGAGGAGAGGAGTGTCCAGGGGACACAATACGGCAGACAACTGTCAGAAACATTTTCTTAGCAGAATGCCTTAGGCATTGAGGAGTGCTGTGCACACAGGTTTGGTTGTTCTTTGAGGTTTGGGGTGGTTGGGGTTTTTTTGGGAGGTGGGGTGGGGGAATTTCCTTACGTTGTTCTTTTTCCTCTGTTGCTCAAAAGCATTTCTCTGAGAGGCAAGCTCATTTTGGAGACTGGCGATTTCCTTCTCTTTCCCTGCAACCCTGAATTAGCAAAAAGAATAATACATAAGTCAGGAGACATTTAAGAGATTTCAAGTGAAGCACTGACACCCTTTCATATACACTAACTTTCCTTCCCTTTCAGCAACACGCTCTTTGAAAAGCTGCTCTCACTGACTTGGCAGTACCGCTTGCTTCCTACTGCTTTGTGAACTGCGGGCTGCCAGAGCAAAGCCCATTGTAAAGCTGTTGTTTGCCTACAACAAGCATCTGCACACATTTATCAAGGCCACAGAAAGGCAACGCATTAGACGAGGATAAGTCAGCCAGCCCACACTAGTACAACGCCACAAAACAGGCACTGCCTGCTGGATAAGAGCATTCTTTTTCAAGCACCTAGTCCACAATTTATAAGTCATTTAACCTACAAGAAAAATAATTCAGCCAGCCAAAAACACATGACAGTGGCAATTTGTATAGCACAGTAAAAGCCAGCATGGCATTAGCTTCCACATAGTTCTTTAGTGCACTTCAGCTCGTTATATCACACTTTTACCCCTGAGACTTTCCCTGGGAAAAGATTTCTAACAGATGATTTTATAATATGAACAACCACTCTCTACTAAGCTGAAGTTCCAAGAAAAAAAGCCTGTCACTTTTGCTTGAAATACCAACATTTAACTCTTCAGACAGAGCCGAGCTGGCATGCATTTAAAATTAAATCAATCATGGCTTGCTTACATCGTGGGCACAACATACTGCAAGCGCTGTCTGCAGAAGACTGCAGCTGAGGATTATTAGCGTGAGCAGAATCTCTATGTTCACGTTTTATTAGATAGCAAAGTGGTTTTTTTACTGGCCACTTCTCACACACTGATATTGTACCTTTGGCATTTATTTCATCTTTTAAATTTCCTGAGCAACAGGTGAAAAGCGCTTATTTATTGCATTCAACTTTTGGCAGTACTCACACTTGCAGAAGCTCCTCACTTTGGACAGCCAGAGATGCCTATAAACAGATCGGAAACTCATTAGGAGCAGATCAGCAGCAGAGTGATGCAGAGGGCATGATCTACCTTGTTAACCAGGCATTGCTGCAACACTAAGCAGCTGCACTTTTGGCCTTCGAGGGAGTCCTGTCCAGCCTCCTTTGGCCAGAAGAGGCCTGGCTGTGATACAGCGTGTAAAGACAGGGGTGGAAAGCTAGACAAGAACACAGCAGGCGTAAGGAAGAGCACAAGGCTGCAAACTCACACGATAAAGGGAAGCGGGAACAGATACGCAACAGCCAGAAAAGATGGCTTAGTGCAATCCAAGCCTGAAGCTGTCCCTGCATTTACATGGTCAATACAACTACTGGTTTTCCATGCCGTCCATACAAGCTACCACCACCCCCTTTGACTTCATTCAGTAACACTGCAATTGGAAGCTGTACCTGTTTGCAATTCTCCTGCTTTAATTCTTGAATTTGAACTTTAAAAGAATCGTTTTCCTTTTGCACATCCTGTTGAAAGAAAAGAGGCAATATATACACATGTATACATGTAGACATACACTCACAATGCATACAGTCCTTACAACACAAGACACTTCTATCGAAATTTTACCTGCAACTGTTTTACTTGGCTTGCAATTTCTCTCTCTTTTTCTTCCACTACAGCTTTCAACTTCTTCATTTGTTCTTCTTCCCCTTTCAACCTGCAGAGAGGGTTTAGAAAGAAAAAAGGGTTAAAGTAAGAATTTATTCTAAAAAGGGACACACACTCTAGCTGGGACAGTTTTCAGCAGCAGAAGATAAATACATTTTGTATACTATATATAATAATCAGCCAAAAGGAGAGCATACACACATGGAGAAGAAACCATTACACTATGGTTCCAAACCAAGAAAGCTAACAAAAATACATGCCAGCTGCAACAACATGTATTGCAAACACTTACCTGCTAAGAACTGGCCTGAAGCAAGCTAGTCATTTCACATGTCAATCAGCAAACACATTTAGTCACAGCTGATCTCAACAGCATTCAGAGCCGAAGCAGGAGAGAAGCAGTTGATCACCTGAGCAAATCCTGCAAGCCAGCTGGCTCTGAAGGTGCCAGGGACAGTCCCCCAAAAGGTGAGGCTGCCTTAGGTACCATGTACAGGAGCCCTGCTGGGAGGGCAGCACATTACAAGAGCTGCATTGAAGACAGAGCCCTTTTTGGCACAGTCGCATCCAACCTTCCTCTGACTTAGAGCAGCCAGACAAAGCAGAGTCAAAACAGAGGAAAGCCTGGCAGCATTTCTCCACAAAGCAGGAGCTGGAGAATTGGCTATTGCATCTCCGACTGAAAATGGCAAACTATCTGTTCATTGCTTTTACCAACGCAGCCACAGGCAATTAAATCCACACTCTTTTAAACATGCTAAACAGAAGGAGAAATTATCACTAGACACAAGTAGCAGCAGCAATTTCACTAGTTAGTAGAGCCCTGGGCGATCATTCACTTTTGCAAAGTGTATGAGCACTACTGCTTAGGCACGCCAGGCAGGGACGCCAGACGCTTGCTATTATACACAGCAGCAGACGCGCTGGCTGGTGTACATCCATCGGCACTAACAGCTTATTTTAGCAAAGCCCATAAAATTCTTGAAACCAATTCATACATTCCAGCTTAAGATAAACGCCAGCACTGAATGCATATTATCAGCAGGCACTTGAGAAACTGCTACTAAGCATACTCACAGGCTTTCCAGATCCTGGACTTGGGATGCAGCAGGTACCTGAAAAACAAAGCAATTCCCCACCTCATTTTGATGGCACAGTAAAGCTTTCAAATTAACAGCAACTCTTTGCATGAACAGGGGCACCACACAGCTTGCAAGATACATGCCAAAGAAATACCAGGAATTTTGCATCAGACATTGCTCCAAGAATATCTAAACACATAATGGATTTCAGAAGCACAGCTTACACCAAGCATCCCAAACTTCACACCAGCCAATTTCTCTCCATTCCACCTTTCCCCTGGGATAAATGCTTGTCTAGACATCCACCCAAAATAAGAGCGCAACTCAGTTTCTCCCCTTTATCATCGACAAAAATCCAAACTGAGCTAGAATACCGCCTTGTTGGAAAAATTCTTCCATTGAGTAACACCTGGCTTCAAGGATGTCCAGTTGCCTGTTCTCAAGCCCAGTGCAGGAAATCAAAAGCTGTTGCGCTTCTGCAACAGGTAAAGGCAGGAAGGAATCACAGCAAAGCCTGATCGCTTCAAGAGGAGCTCCTATGTTCAGTTACAGCAGGAGCTCCTCCATGACCAGAGCCCTACAGAGACGCGACTTGAGTCTGGAAAGGAGGTACCTCCAACACAGCTATGATTCTGCCTATGAGCTTCAGAGTTTTCAGACCAAAGCTACTCATTATGCACAGTTATCATCTAGGTTAAAGAAAAGCTCTCGGAACTTTTTATCCATGTGAAACCTGTTTTGGATGAACACAGTTAACTAGTGGGCTCTCCGCACTGTAGACTACCAGTTTAGTCAGTAGGATTTAAAATAGCTCTGTAGGTTGAAGCCAATGCAAACCCTTTGTGAGAGACAAAGGACAAAAACCAACATCTTCCAGTTCAACGGAGCAGCACTCCCAAACCACATCCACTCTGCAGGCCATACCTGTTGGAGCTGTTGCAGGTTCTGTTGTTCTAACTCCTGAACTTTACTGCTTAATTGTGCAATTGTATCCTTCTGATCCTTTGGGGGGAAAAAAGCAAGTTTAGAAGGGTAAGTGTAACTTTGCCACAGCCAGAAACACTGCAACAGAATTTATTTCCCTTTAGAATACCAAGGAAGCTTACCTGCAGCCATTCTCCTTTCTTAACAATCTCTTTCTCCTTCTCTTCCAATAAGGCCTCCATGGTTTTCACCTGCTTTTCCTTCCCCTTCAACCTGTACCATTAAACACACAGACACACAGCATAAACCCTTGCTCTTTTATCCATCTGAAAAGAGACATCCTATCGTTTGCAGCACATAACGAACAAAAGCAGCCTATGCGATCAAAGGCACAAACACAATTCACCCGCTAAAAGTCAATGTGTGAACACTTCCACTTCAGTCTGGGTTAGCAGGAGGTGCCCTTGATCAACAGTACTGCTCATTAAGTGAAAGCAGGCAAGTTCTGCACTGACATATTGCAGGGATTTCACACACACATGTGCTCTCCTCATCTAAAAATACTTCCTTCTCCCCTCCCCAGCTGGGGACACGAGGAACTGACGACCATGGTGACTCAATTCTCACTTACTTTGGTAACATCTGTGCTGTAGTTGGGTGGGTAAGTTTGCCATAGTGCCTTGCCTACATCCTTCCATCCTGACCTGAATTTAATCCCGCGTAGGTTAATTGGGGCTCATGAAGCCAGGCAGCACCTCACCTTGTTTGCTGTCTCAGACAGGACCAGGTATTTAATAAGGACGCCTGCCTACCAAGACCAGTTTGCTGTCTCAGACAGGACCAGGTACTTAATAAGGACGCCTGCCTACCAAGACCAGTGTTAACAGCCTGGCTCACTTCATGCAAAGCGCAGACACCAGGTGAGAACATTTTAACTGAAAATAGACCGGAGCAGGGAAGCGAGGGGTACACAGGGCAGATCAGACACGTTAACAGCTGTACTTACAGAGTCTGAAGTTCTTTGACTTGTGATGTAATCGACACCTAAAGAAAATAAGTACTTCAGTTCAATGCACGTGGAAGAGACACGTAAATGCTATGAACTGCTTTAGGAGAAATACGGGGAAAAAGCCATTAGGCATTACTAAAATAGGCACTATTTGTTACAGTTATGTAAGCATAAACACGCTTTTTTTGTGGGAAAATAAATTATGAGAAGCCAACTGTCTCCACTATTTACTTTCTCCACATTTAAAACGTGACTGCCAGAGCAGAAAAGAAACCAGCGGAAATGGGAACACAAGCAGGCCCACCGGAGCACCCTTTGGCACGAGAGACAAAGGAAGAAGCAGACACTGATACAAGCACCTCACTAGCAACTGCAGCTCAAATCAGAGCAATCACCCCTGGTCATTTAGACCTTTGCGCAAGCAAGGGCTTTTTAGATGCTCTCTGCAGTGCCGGTGCTCCCTTAAATTCCCATTCTCAAGCTGAATATGCATTGAAGAAACAAGATTTAGTGGGAATATTCCCTTTGAATTTTGTAGAAAAGCCTGACAGTGGCTATCTGTGTAGCTACTGGCTGTCCAAACGGCTTAGTCCTCTACCACAACATGGCAGGAGTTTCAGACATTCCCAAAAGCCTCTATTCTGCTTGCAGGATACCAAAAGCTGCACATACACCACCTTTGGAGCAAGCATCCCTCACATGCAGCTTTCCAGAGATGGCAACTCTAAACTGCATTTTGTTCTGGGCTCTGTGTCAGTTCCAGGGAAGGAAGAGGCACACAAATAATTCCTCCAGTTCCTGGGAATTTGCTTTGGAGGAAAAGCCCAAGACGGAAACATGAAGCTTTGCCTAAAAAGGACAAAACTTCAACACTAAGGAAAGAAGAGGGGGTGACATGTTGGAATATAGCTAGAAAGACTGAAAAAAGTGCAGACCAAAAAAAAAACCAACCCACACACCCCAAACAAACAAGCAAGCAAACTTCCTGACAGCACGATGGATTAAGCTGCCTGCAGAACCGGCTCCCTAAGGAAACGTGGGTTCCCGTTGTTTTGGATGCTAGACAGCAAGCATGCCAAAAGCACCAATACTACTCCATTTCTGCATTCCCGATAGCTAGAGTAAAACTTAACTCTGCCAAGAGAGGCTTTCTTTGGACACTAGAAAGAAAAGTCTTAGGTTTACCTGGAAACCAAATACTATTTGGGCCAGTAGTATTGTTCTAGCAACACAGAAAGGCCAACGAAAGGAGAAGCACCTTCAGCACTTGAGATTTCCAAGGTGCCAGCCTCAAAGGACGTCCCAGGGTTCTGTGTTTATTACAGGGACAGTGTGCAATACGCCCAGACAGAGCAAATGCTACGATGCTTTAAGTTACAGCAATTCTTGCCACAGTTCATACCAAAAGTCCAAAAAGCTCAGGCATTCAGAGGAACGTGGTTTCTGAAGGACAGCGGTAGTTACACTACGTATTTACAGCTTTATATCCAAGAATAGCATAGCTCTACCATTAGAAAGTCCCCTTACCCAATGACATTCACCAGTGGAAGAAAACACACTAGAAGAGAAATGAGTGAGCAGCGCATCCAAGGCAAGGCTGTTTCACACTTCTGGCACTAAGGTATTTTACCTGTTTTTCCATCTCAAGCTGGGAATTTCCTACTTCTTCTTTCAGAGCCTCTATTTCCTGTGTCAAAGCCTTTTCAATGACAAAACAGACAGGATTGGACAATGGAAACACAAAAACGCCACAAAAATGGATGCTACAAATTCATCACTATAGAATGCCATGCAGTAACAAATAAATGGTAGTCAGTGACAGACACAGAAAGGAAGGCAGGTATTGCAGAGATAGATACCTGAACACTCTTCTCCTTGCTTGCTACTTTAAGGATCTCAGCTTGTAGGAGTTCTTCCACCAATTTTATTTTTCCATCCTTCTCATGGATCCTTAAAAAGAGCAGAGGAACAACGATAGCTGGCTGAACAAATGCACTACTTGAGCAAATACGCAAGCTTTGGTTCTGCTATCACATCACATCGCCAGCCTCTGGGATCCACAGTGGGACCTCCCACTGACTGCAGGTGCCATCTCTCACTGCAATCCCAAATCCAGATACAACAAGCAGGAGAAACAAATACGAGGAATAAGACTGGGAAGAGTGCAGAACAAGCTGGCTTTATGTAACCAGCAGGTCACACGCTAAATAGATACTATTACTGTCTAAAAATGCAAATTAAGGTATCAATAGTCCCTGGAATGACACACACTTAACTTCAGCCACCACTGGACGTTCCAGCAAAGTATTTATCAACTTCAAATACACACACAGAGTGAACAAGCTCACTCTTTTTAGAGTGCCTACTGAAAAAAAGAGTTTTCTGACAATTCAGTGCAATTCATAGAATCATTAAGGTCGGAAAAGACCTCTAAGATCGAGTCCAACCGTCAACCCAACACCACCATGCCCACTAAACCATGTCCCTCAGCGCCTCATCTATACGTCTTTTAAATACCTCCAGGGATGGGGACTCAACCACTGCCCTGGGCAGCCTGTTCCAATGTTTAACCACCCTTTCAGGAAAGAAATTCCTCATCTAGTCAAAGTTAGGCTTATGAAGTTAATTGCTTAGCAGAGAAGCAACTGGATTTTCGAAAGATATTGATCTGGCTTGATGTGTTTCCAAAGCGATAATGTTTCCTGCCACACACACTTCACCCAGTTAAAAGCAAATCATTTCAGGGAAGCAAAACACTTGTAGTCATGGAATAAAGACAGACAGAAGCAACAATCAGAAAATTAAAACTGTGCAGTAACTTACACTTTCTGGAGTTCTTCCACCAGTGACTGGAAGGAAACCTGTTCAGAACAGAGCTTCGACTTAGAAAAACAGAAGAGAAAAACAATCTGCAAGTGTTGAGGGGCAAGGAGTAGAGAGCTTGAGCTCTTTGGCACTGGGTGAACTATGTAGCAGCCTGAAGTTTTTATCTATCTGGCTGCTCCTGAGAAAGTTAGCTGTTGGTCTCCAGCTCCTGGCAAACCAATAATACCAGGTCTGCTGCAAGTTCCAGGAAAACAAAAGCAAACCCACACCATCTTGAGAGGCTGAGGTTCAGGACCAGCATCTGATCAGCTAACTTTTTCATACTGGTACTACTGTACACCTCTCCACAGTTACTGTGCTTCTCCTCTCCCATAAATGATTTTCTAGAAACTAAGCGCTCTCCTGCGCTGTCCAAGCAGAGCTGGATGTCAAGGAAAGGCACTTCCCGGTCAGCACCGAGCGCACATCAAAAACGATAATACTGTGACAGTGTCACTGAACAGAGACATAAACAGAAGGGGGCCAAGTCACACCCGCACAAGTGTGGATTAACGTTAGAAAGCTCAAATATGCATAATGAAGCTGATGCAGTATGAGCTGCCTACCAGCCATGCTTGCTGCACTAGGCTTCTGAAAAAAAAACACAACCCATGGCCATTTCGGTGCGTGGCAAACTCGAGCCAACCCAGAACCACTGCTGATTGGAACCTTTACATCTGCCACGTTTCTGACACTCATGCAAGGGAAGTATTTGATGGGAAGTATCAGCTTCCAGATCAACCCTGGAAAAAAACAGGATGCTTTGCCATCAGGCTTCAAAGACATCTTCACCTTTTTCCCTCAACTTTGCAACCACAGCAAGATTCTTTTAGATTTAGTTTAGGTGTAATAAAAGTTTTAGATGAAAAGTACTACCTGCTCTGATTGCTGAATTTGCAGACTTTGAAGTTCTTTCCTCAAGGATGAATTTTCCGTCCGCAGTGCCTTTGAAAGCAGATGCACAGATAATGAAAACCTCATTTCTTGGGGAAAAAAAGTGTTAAGCTTGACGGAAGAGTCACTTCTTTTAGAACAAGTGAAAGACTTTGAAAGCCTGAAAGAGACCCCCTCTGCAGCAGCTGGAGCCAAAGTATTCAGTGGACTAATTAGTCATTACAGACAGCTCAGAGTGGACTTCAACCTATAGGAAGCTAGAGTCCAGGGAAACATCAAGGGGATGTGCTCATCTTTGGCTGTTTAGTAACCTGACAGTCTGCTAGTGTGTAACCCCTCCCCAATACAGGGGTGTCAGCGATGCACCTGGAATTTAGGGACATTAAGAAAGTGAGCATTGTCTTGGCTATGTCCAAGCAGACAGGACACAGCTTTCCAGCAAAACCCAGCTGAAAACAGACGGGGATTTTTGTACTGGCTTTCCAGATTTCTCATCATTAGCTTCTTTATAAACAGAACAGGAAGGAAGTACCTTTAGCATCACCCCAGGAGTGTCACTAGTTTATGGTCCATTTAACCCTTCAGATTACCAACTAAGCAAAGAGATGCAAGAGCCCCATACTGCCAAGTTTTTACTAAACACCCATTCCTAAAGACAGATTTATTGCAGATTAGGCCAAGCATACAGCTCTGGAGATTTAGTCACTTTATTCCAAAAGACACCAGGTAAACATCCTAGCAAAATCTGCTCTAGACTAAGCCGAGAGAAGCACTTACTGTACACCACCAATGCTCATGCTCGGTCTATCTTACCAAAAAGGTTTTAACCTTGTCTTCGAGATGCTTTTCCTATTCAAAGGGAATGATCTCAGAGTGCACTATGAGCATTCAAACATACGCTTTGCACAAGAGCACTTAATCTCTACTTCCCCATGAAAAGATAGTATGAGAGGTTTTACCTTCAGCTCCTCCTCTTTATTAGCCACCTGTATGAGTCCTGCCTCAAGCAGCTCTTCAACCGTCTTGATTTTATCATCCCTCTCTCTCATGCTGAGAAATCAAAAGTGATTATTAGGAAAAAGGAGAGTTAACCTTTGACAGCAGTTTAGCTATCAACAGTAACCCTGCTGCCAACAAAACTGGATCTTTATTTTAACCTCTGATTCAAAAGAAAGGCTTCTTACCTTCTTTCCATCTGCTCTAACAAGTCTTTGTTCGTCTATAAAAAAACACAACAGGGTGATCATTAATTGGATCAATAATAGCTTGGGATTTTAAAAACAGAAGTAACTGGAGAGCAAACCAGAACCTTAGTTACCACACTAATCCAGAAGGGAAAATAAAATAGGGGCAGAACGTTCTCATGGCATGTGTCTAATATTGATGCTGGAAAGACGTCAATCTTTCAGGGGAGGTACAGATCCAGCCCAAATGCCTTGATGATTTTACACTGAGGGACTACAGGAATTCTGGTGACAAGATGCTGTGGGACACAGGATCCCAGTGATCCTAGGGAGCGTCAAGCATGCCAAGCACTGTGCAACAGCTAATCCATAGCAGCCAGCTCAGTACCTGAAAAAAAACCTGCCTCTTTTGACCATTGATTGAAGCCACAAGCTCCCCTCGAGGCTCACTCAGCAGAGCATTTATGATTTCTCACCGACACATTGTGAGAGACCACACGAGAAACATAAGCCAGCTACCAAGAAAAGTCAGCCCCACTATTTCAGACAGGACACCAAATCAGCCAGACCCAGGGGAATAAGGCTGCAAATCTGGTTCTCCACCAGAAGAAAGGGAGCCGCTCCAGACAGGGAGCTGCTGGCTAGCAGACACCAGTGCAGAAAAGGAAATAAGTTTCCTGTCCTGCAAGTCTTTTTCCAGTGTTTCAGGAAGTTTTCTCATTCCACAATGGTACAAAGTCAGGGGTGTTCACAAGAGCTCTCCCAGGCAACACTTGCAAAGGAGATGGGGCTGAGCAACACAACAGCTTTGAACCTGCAGCATCCTGCGTGAGCACCAGTCAGACTGGCTGCAGCAGGTGTGCCGTGGGCAAAAACAGAGAAGAGGAGGGACAAAAGACATCATCACGATAGAAATAGTTTTCCCATTCCATGAGTCTGTTCTTTGGTTACTACTGGTTTGAGAATTCATTCCAGGATGGAAGAAAACAGAGTAGGGTAAAGATCTTACTCTGGTCTCACCACAGCCCAGTAAGAGCCCTCTCCCCTAGAAGGGCTGGTTGCTCATGGGATTTTTTTATTCCCGAAAATTGCCACTAAAACTGGGAGGGGTTGCAGAAATAAGTTTTTGCTTGTGTTAAGCTAGCACTCTTCAGGGGAGGCGGGGAGGGGGCAGGGTGGGGGAATCAACATTTTGTTGGGACACTCTTGACTAGGTCTAGAAGACAGTGTTCTGGTTTCGGCAGGGATAGAGTTAATTTCCTTTCTAGTAGCTGGTACAGTG
>NW_008794444.1:1489978-1499573 GCF_000699145.1 Aptenodytes forsteri
GCGTGGTGCTTAGTTGCCGACTGAGATTAAACGATGACAGACAGTCACAACCACCTTACTTGAACCTCCATGGAAGAGAAAATACCTAAAAAGCAACAGGCTTTGACACCAACCAGCTCAGCCTAGGGCCAGCTTAAGAAAAAAATACTGAAGAAGTTAAGAACAGAAGATATTTGATACAAACTCAGCAAACACTGGCTATACCTGCTCAGACAGGAGAGTCTGCAGCTTCTGAACTTCAGCTTGCAGAGTTGCGTTTTGATCCTGGAGAACCTGGAAGGAAATTTAAACATTGTATCAGTTCCGAACCGCAAACCCTAACGACAGCATTTTCATTTTGGCAATAAGGTAATTAAATAGCACAGAAGTCATTACAGTGAGTTCTTTGGAAGCTACAAGACTACAAAGAGTCCCTTCCCCTTCTTTCTTGCTTTTTCGTATTAATACTTTTGTCCTTATGTTCCCATGAGAAATTCAGCTGTTACCATCTTTATTCCCTGGCAGAGGATCAGACAGTACCAAGTGTGAAAGGCAAGAGAAACTGCATTTTCCTCCTAAAGCAGTATCAGCATCACGTGAAGATTTGATGGCTACCTCTTACAAAACACTCATCTGGCAAAGCAAATAGTCTCTAGTTCTCTTCAGCTGCCTTTACGCTGAGGATGCACAGCAAGGAACCGGCAGTCCAGCAGCAGAGAGGTTTGCACAGCTCCCACACTTTGGTCCGAGTGCAGGCTGGGAAGAGGCGAACCGGGAAGACAGACAGCCATACTGCAGACCTTGCCTTCCTTCCAGCATTCCTGCAGCAGCCCTTAACAGACAGGCTGCCTGTCTGGATTCCTCATCTATATTTTAAAATCCTCCTCTATTACTGCTTTTTGTTTCACAAAGTCTTTTTAAAGAATTGCTAGGTGCTTTACAAAAGTAAAAAGCAGGACGTACGATCTATGCTTCAGACCCAAAGCCTTACAGGGACAACACAAGCAGGAAGGGACAGCAATGGTGAGGATTAAAAGAATTGCTCTGTTTTGAACCTGGCTTTTCTCTCTTTCATGTGCATGGGAAAAAAGGAGCACTTCCTCAGGTGGAAACATTTAGTGCAGAGCTGGTCTGGCTTACATTTGGGATCAAAGACAGGAGGAAGAAGAGACTAGAAGGGTACACAATATTGATGCCAAGAGCACACTATGAATTTCCACAGTATCACGACGATGATGATCTGCGTTCAGTTCCCTATTCACTTCCCAAGAACCGCTAGGATTGTCTCCAGCTGATTTTTGCCATTACTTAGCACCGAGATGGTTTCAGCACATTTCACCCCAACTTGACTAAAGGGGGTTAGATTTAGACTAGATATAAGGAAGAAATTTTTTATGCTGAGGGTGGTGAGACACTGGCCCAGGTTGCCCAGAGAGGTGGTGGATGCCCCATCCCTGGAAACGTTCCAGGTCAGGCTGGACGGGGCTCTGAGCAACCTGATCTAGTTGAAGATGTCCCTGCTCATTGCAGGGGGGTTGGACTAGATGGCCATTAGAGGTCCCTTCCAACCCAAACTATTCTGTGATTACCATCCACAACACCTCTAAGGCCTTTTCCCTGGGTAACAGTTACTACAAAAACCCTCTAAGGAAGTTCAGATTATTCCTCCTTGTATTGATTTCCACCATTTCATCTGCCATTTTAAAATGTTCCACCACCCTGAAAGCCCTAAGAGCGTCACTTGAGTGTCAATGACTTCCTCAAGCCTACCATCTCTTCCCGCTGCCCTTTCCAGACTGTTTATGCACCCATTACCCAGCACACACTTCACTGAAGATTCAGTTGATAGCTTTATTATGAAAATCAGCTAAAGTTGTACTTTGTTTCCTATTCTATTAATTGACCAAACTTCTTCCCTCTTATTCTCTGACAGCTTAGAGAAACTACGGGGCCTTGCAAGGGACTCTCACCAAAACATCTTTGAAAGCGCCACTTTAATACGTGACCCAAGTTTACTACCCGCTTGCTAACACCTTCCAAGAGGAGCTCCAGGAGACTCATGAGGCATGGCTTCCCCCACAAAAGCCATGCTGCCTCTGCCACTACCCACCTGCTCTGTTCCTCACCAGCAAACCTACCAACTTGTCACTCAGTCTGAATCTCCTAATGTCCTTTCATCCAGAAGCATCAGAAAAGCAGCACTACCCAACAGGGGCTTTAAAGGAGTTAAAAAGATGGAGTCATCACCTTTCTCAGGAAGCAGGCCTATTTCTAACAGCTAAAGTTCAGAAGAAAAATCCTAAGATTTTTCAGAGAGTAAGGAGAAGTTAAGGTGCTCTCTACGTACACCATCTAGAAACAAGTATCAGCTCTGCTGTGCAGACCCCAGATGTTAGCACTAAAAGCTTCGGCAATTTAGCTGCAGCCTTATGAGAAACAATTTGGAAGATGGCAGGAGAAAAATAAGCATCTTTACACCTACTTTGACAGAAAAAAAGAAAAACGAGAAAAAAAAAAAAGGCCTGACAGCATGATAACCCAAGCAACAAAGGCTCACACCAAGGCCTTGGAAGTCACATGAGAAGGTGGAATGCAGGAAAACCACAACAGCTTTTACTGAACAACCTCCTCTTCCAGATTTCAAAGACCTCACTCTTCACAACTGCAGACACCACACTTAACTTTTGTTACCCCATCTCTTACTCTAAGAAAAAAAAAAGGCCTGACAGCATGATAACCCAAGCAACAAAGGCTCACACCAAGGCCTTGGAAGTCACATGAGAAGGTGGAATGCAGGAAAACCACAACAGCTTTTACTGAACAACCTCCTCTTCCAGATTTCAAAGACCTCACTCTTCACAACTGCAGACACCACACTTAACTTTTGTTACCCCATCTCTTACTCTGCTGCACAGTCTGTTGCTACTACTGTGACATCCCACATTGCTCTTGCCTTGCGAACAGAATACTGTAATTTACCTTAACAGCCAAAAATCAGTTCTATTTTACAAATCAACATTGAATTGTATGAACTGCTCTGCAACCTCCGAAGTCTGGAAGACTTACTGTAAATAAGCACAAGAACAGCTATTCTGTATCTTACCTTGAATTCTTCTTTTGTGTTTGAAATCTGAGCAAGTTCTTCTCGAAGCTGATCTTCAAGAGTTCTTATTTTGTCATCTTTGATGTGAATGCTGAGACACAGCAGAACAGTTAAATACATTTCCTCATCCAAGTCTTACAAAAAGCATCGATTCAAAAGAACATAAAAGACTGACAAACATTGTTTACCAAATCCCAGAGCTATTTACCTTTTCTGCATCCTTTCCAGCTCATGTGCAGCAGCAGCCTAGATAGAAAGAGGATTAACACAGACTTAGGATACATCACATGATTCAATCAACCTTTCATTCCACAATATTAAAAAGCTAGAACAAGTCATTTGGCCTCTCAGCACATGGGTCACCAGCAAGAGCGAAAGGGGTAAACTTGTCCTCGTGCACTTTTAAAACAACAATATACACCAGGCAAGCATGCAATTACGCAAAGGGAAGATGATCTTGAAGAGATTCATTTGACAACCAGGATTATCTCTAATTAAACACTGCGCTTCCACCTCTGTAACGAACAGGCCACATAACAGTAACAGAGGGAAAGCATTTTGTTTGGTTCTAAAGAGATGTCTGTGGTGAGGTGGGGGGTTTTGTGTGCTTTTGGGTTTTTTCAGAGGGATGCTTATGACCCTTGTATGCAAATGCCAGGACTGCAGATTCAAGCACAGTTGTGTTCAGTCTTGTCCAGTGTCCTGCACTCTGCATGCCTGCAAATCTAAACCAAGCACATTGCTTCAGTAACTTGGATATCCAAGTAAGAAAGATTTCGCTGGTGAAGGAAGGGTAAGAAGTAAGCCTCCCACCAGCTATAAGAACTCCAGGGAATCACATATTAGCCTGATTCAGTAGCCTCACACCTTTAATATGCTTAAGCACAGCTCGCTTAAAGCCAACGGATCTGCATTTCCATTTATGACAGAACAGGTAGTGGGAAGAGAGTAAAATTAAATATTTAATGAAAGAATTATTTTACCTGTTCATTTGTCAGAGCCTGTAATTTTTGTATTTCTGATTTCAGGGATAGGTTCATGTTCTGTAAGACCTGAAGGAAAGAGAAAAAGAAATGTATTTGCACTTTGCATAGAGACAGTATTTCAGGTAAGTTCACTCTCCAGTGCAAAGTATTTCAGGTTATTTTTTGAAGCACTCTAGAGGTAATTGCAAGGGAAAAACCTTGAGCTTTCTTATCAACAGCTTCCCAGCATCAAGCATTGGCCTTGCCTAGAAGAGCAAAATTACCAGACTTGTAGCTGAAAGAGGTGTTTCTAGACCCAAAGGCAGCAGCCTTGCGGGCTTCATTTTGTACACGCAGACAAAGAGCCTCTCCCTGTATCAGCTGGTATTTACACATGCTTTTATTATACCTTGAGCTCTTCCTCCTTGCTGGTTAAGTTGGCATGTTCGTTGCCTAATGAGTCCTCCATCTGCTTTATTTGTTTGTCCTTTTCCGCAATCCTACACAAACAAGAAATGATGATATATCAGTACTAAAAGGTCTTGGATGAAAGTGGTACATGAAGCATCGGGCTAAACATAAAATACATGCTGGCCCTTAAGTCTAACTCCTACTCTAAATCCTGCTGACAGTACATTTTGGGTCCAAAAGCCCTTCCATCCATTTTAAATGCTGTTTGCTTGCCAAAAATTTATGAGACATTCTCTAGCTCTGAAACACAACAACTACCCCATCTCCCCAAGGGAGAAGTCTCCTGGCATGGCCATAGAACCCAAATATTAACAATTCTCATGGTCACGCACATTCCTGCGCACTGCACTGATCCCTGCACATAGGCAGTGGTAAACAAGAGAGGAGGCATTACTTTCTGTGTAGCATATAGAGTCACGTACAATGGACTCCAAACCTGAGGCCAGACACGGAAGGGAAATCCGCAGGAAGCTGTTTCCCAGCTCCCAAGTCAATCTCATGGTGAGAAGTTAAACTGTATAGACAGCAACATTTCCTTCAGTCCTTCAGACAGCAACCATCCCTCCCATACGCACTGCATGTGCGTGGAGGAAAGGTGGCATGCATTAAAAGCCAGTAACACCTCCCAAATACCAGAGGAAATGAATGCTCACACTTTGTGTAGTTCTTCTGCCAGGACTGAAGCTGAGGTCTGCAGAAGGGGAAAAAAAAAAAATAGTGAAAGTAAAGCAAGTCAAAGAATCACCATCTACAGTGAGCCAGGAATAGCATTTGTAAGATTTCTCTAGTTATTTTAAACTGGTACAGGATGCTTCCAACTATTTCCTGGCTAAGGAACATTGAAGGAATACCAGCACATACTAATGTCCCTTTACCCTCTGGCCTAAGGCAACACGAACGGAAAAGATGAACCATCTTATTTAGCCTTTACCAGATTCAAACAAGCCACGGGGATCACCAGCACTTGTCTCCCAAGGATTAAGTGCTTTATGGGATATTCTGCTGACAAACCACTTGAATTTAAAGAAGAAAACCCTGCACAGTGCATCAGGACTTGTTAGGAACAGAAACAGCAGCATAAAATCAGCAAGTGGTATTTTTTCCCCCCTGGAAAAAGGCCTATTCCTACGTGGTCGCCCACAACAGGGCAGGAGACACCCATCACACTGGTTATCAAGGCATCGAGGGACCTCTACAGACTGTTTCACATCCACAGTTTGGTAGAACTGTGGCAGAACTTCCATGTTCATTTGTGCTTCAGATACATGGTTCTCCTTATCCAGCCTTACCCTCCCCCAAAATCCTGGATCTCGCAGAGCTTGTACCCATGGGACCCTATAGCAATTCCTATACTGCCTTATCCGGATCATACCATAGAGAACAGCATCAGAGAAAAGAAAATCAAAGGGAACAAATAAATCAGAGGGAACAAGTAGTTCCAGTCCCAGAGGGTCTCCTTAATGACCAAAACAGTTTCATCAACCCTGACGTCCAGAGCAGTATCCAGTCCAACCTCGCTTCCCCAAAGTGCTATTTTCACACCCACTGTCCCTGGTGGAAAAACGGCCCTGTATTTTCACAGCCAGTGGGGCTACATGGGGAAAGCACACACCTCCTTCCAACAGCCTCCTTGTGTAACCCAGAGCTAAAAAGTAAAATTTCCCTAGGGGGTTATTTTCAAAGCCCTTTTAAAGGACTGGGATGAGAGGAGTAGGTCATGGAGATGCTGTAAATCCGGAGCGCCTCTTCCTTCACTGCTCTCCCCACCCACTGGGTTAAAGCTCTTCAAGCAAAGCCAAATGACACATTTTTCAGTCTGATGCCGAATCTAATCAAACTACATCAAGGACGTCCATGCTTAAAGAATGCAGCACCCAACTGCACAGGAACAGCCTCCATTTGTGCCCACAGGAGTTACGGCCTTTCTGAGCTGATTTCCGTGAGCTAGCTCTACATGGAAGCAACTTCAGTGACTCTGAGGTTTTACATAGTATTTACAACAGAAATCATTTCAAAGAAACTAGTCAAGCTAAAATTTTAGACACTAAAAGAATTGAGAAAGGCATTGTGCGGGTTTGGTGGGGTTTTAGCGGGTTTTGGGGTTTTTCCCCCCTCCCCTTTTTTCTGCACAGAAATCACCACTGGAAAGAACAAACAGCTTTATATGGGAGCTACCATAAGACACTTTCTCAACCTGATGCACAAGGGAAAAGTATGATCAGGTGGTTCACAGGAAGACTGCAAAAAGACCAAAGAACCACAAAACAGAATTGTACACATGCAAAGCTACACAAAACAAACATTCAAAAAAGGTATTCTACCCTTTGGTTATAAATGAAAGCCACTACAGGAGGAAATAAGTGGATTTTTTCCCCCAAAAGGACAGCAGAAGCTTGAGTTTTAAACCAGTTTGAGAAACATTAGAAAAGAGGATGCTAACAAGTCTTTGCTTTCAGCATTACATATCTCATATCCAGCGACAGAAAAAAAAAAAATCTGACTTTTAATGAAAGTTCACAATTCATGACTACAAAAGAAAGTCTGAGAACATGCTGTACCTGGGCTGCCATTTGTGAATGAAACTTCTGAAGCTGAGCATTCAAAGCATCATTCTGCTCTATCAGCTCCTTGTAAGAGAGCACAGAAAGAAAAGCAGGCTGAGATCTGCAGCTAGTCAACTTTTGCTAGGATTAGCTCTTAGCCATGATTACGTTAGTAAGAATAGTTTAGCATTTGCATGTCAGACAGTTTTCAAAGATGCTGTTTTTCTCCCCACTAAGATCAACCAGTTTGAGTAGAAGCCTAAGAACCTGTTCTGTATCAAGAGAAAAATACTCCCTGCCCCAACCGTATGCCGTTTGGTTTCCCTGAAGCCCTCAAGAGCTATGTCCACACTGCCTCTCACCGCTTGATGCCAGGAGGAAAGAGATGACTCCAGAAGAGCTCACACAAACAAAGGTACATGGCTGCTCTTCCAGGGTGTTCCCCAGACCACGGCGTCATTTCACAGAAGATGACTCCAGAAGAGCTCACACAAAGGTACATGGCTGCTCTTCCAGGATGTTCCCCAGACCACGGCGTCATTTCACAGCTTGGGAAATTGCCTGGGTCAGCACATTTTCCTGACTTGCCCAGAGTGCTCCTCCGGTCGGAGATGGCCCCAGACCTCCTCACAGCACCACACACACAAGGTCTCACTTCATAAGTTGCCGGATGATAGACTGGCACACAGTTTTCTCATTCTTTATTCAGTGGAAAAGCTTTACTAAAAGCAGCATTTCAAGGATATTACTGTGTTTCCATAGGCACAAAGTGGGAGGGAAAAAAACCAAACCCTTAAGATACTTGAGCAATACTACCTGCACCTGCATTTGCATGGAGTCCTCCGCAGTAGCTCTCTTTTGCTCAGCCTCCATTAACTGCAACATCCTCTGCTCCAGCTGCTGTTTTGACACCATTGTATCAGTAAGTTTACTGTGCAAGCTCTGGATTTCATTGTCTTTGGCCACAAGCTTATTCTGCACATCTGTAGCAGAAATGTCAGGATTTTAATTCAGAAGTAAATATTTAACTTTGGGGGAAATAACTTTCACTGTAAACAGGGAGGCTGATTAGAAGCCTCATTCCAGCAAGCCAAGGTTCAGCGCTCTCATCAGCATTCAGACTAACTGGTACCACAACATACTATTTCCCCAGGGTGCTGAAGCAGTACTAACTTCACCTGAGCTTTAAGCCATTTACTCAATAACACCCTTTTTTACAAATGGCAACAGCCAAATCAGTGCAGTAAGTGTTATTTGGGAATTTTGTGATACATGCCTTGTTGTGCTGCTTCGTGTTCTGCTGTTCTTTTCCTGAGATAAGCCTGGATTTCTTCCCATCTTCTCTCCGCTTCCTGCTGCTGGACCTTCACATTGAAAAGAGAGTTGATGAAAAGAAGTCTAATCTTTAATTTCTTTTTGAAACATTCAGAGTGCATCTCTTCGGTGCTATTCCCTGAACATATGGCAATGAAGTAAAATTGTTTCTTGCATCCATTAGGGCACATCAGAGAGACAGAGTGCCCTGTAATCCTCCTCCTAGAGGAGTTTAGCCTATTAATTTGAAAGGCAAATTGTGAACAGGATTTCATTATAGGCTCCTAACAGGATGGTTTCTGTAATATGAAAGTATAGCATCTTTGCCCTGCAAGTTCAGAATTAACATTAGAAGCCAGACTAGCTATGCATCACATAAATCTGCATCTAGTAATTAAAACATATCTCAACTCTAGATACCAACTCTCCACCTGCAAGGGCTAGAGGCAGGGAGAACTTCTGGTAACTAAGACTTAATTGCAAATATGAAAAAAGTAACGAGCTCTGGATTGGCATTCTCACCCGAAAACACTAGGTTTCTCTTCCGAAAAAAAAAACCTAATACAAAAGACCTTTTCTTCCAAAGAAAAGGAGAGAGATTCATCCAGAAGCCAGTCCATATACTTGAAGAGTTAAAATGTAAATTTATTTAAAAATGTAAACATACATTTAAGCATGTAGTTTCAAATAAAAATCACACAAGGACAATGCCATCTGGATGAACGACTCCAAAATATCAGATCTTGCTGGAATTGTACACTCATAGAAAGCAAAGTTCAACATCACCAGTTAATCTTTTTAAAATATTTACCTGGAAGGGTAAGTTTCACTTCATAAGGAGGTTTGTAATCACTCAAAACCCAGAGTACTGAACAAAAACATTAAGCCAACCCATAGACTGGCTCAGCCTATCTGAAAATAGATACTTGCACATATAAAGACAACAGAGATTTAGTGGCCAGGGAAACAGCTAAAGCGATTCTCACACACCTCACATCCCACCCGATTCAGAACTTGGCTCAGATAAAGCCTTGAGCGCAGCTCGACAGGCAGAGAAAACCCAAAAGTCACCTTTAGCTGAGCAACTGCCTGCTCTGCGTTCTTCTTCTGGAGCTCCTCTTGCTGCAGCTTACTGCTCTTCTCTCCCAGCTCATTCACCAGCCTAGCATAATCCTGCCGCAGTTTGTTCAGTTCAGCCGACTGCCTAAAAATAAAAAAAA
>NW_008794444.1:1499742-1541638 GCF_000699145.1 Aptenodytes forsteri
TTGTTTTTCCCCCCCCCCCCCCCCCCCCCCCATCCTAGGAAAGGGATGAGGGTGAGGTACTCTCGGCCATCAGCACAGCAGCTACAACCCACTGAGTCAGAAACAAAAGGTCAGCAATAAGCCACAAGCATCAGTTCCTTTAAAACGTTTGCAAGCTGATGGGCATAATTTGGACAGGCTTATATAAACTAAAGAGGCTCAGCATAAGGAAAGGTCTCACACTGAAATTCACATTCCTTTCCTCTTCCCATAAAGGATTATTGATCTCAGACTTACTCAAGACTATTCCTCCTGGACTACTAACTGCATGCATCTCTTCAGACTATACGTTGCCTCCTGGCCTTCACTTGTCTATTAACTTATGAAGATCTCTGATGCACTCTCACTTAGGGAGAGAAGATGCATTTGTATAGGCCAAGGGAAGAATTTTAAAAGGCTCCCCTTTGTGTCTAAGCAAATAAAAAGCGTTTTATTTTCATCTTAAGTTTGCCTGAATTAAGGATTTTAAGATAACTGTCTAAGAGATAATGATGCTTCATTTCTACAAACAGAACATCTAAAATCAGGGTATCACTACCCTTCTCCAAGTGCTCATTGTATCAACCTGCCCCAGCAGGACACGCACAGGGAGCGGAACGCACCTCTGTGAGCTGCGCTTGGCAGTGCAGAAGCTGTTAACAGAAAGGTCCGTGTAGAAGCAGCACCTCTGCAAGAACAGCATAGCCAGAAAAGGAAGATACTGAGCCCTTTCCAAGTCCTGACAGTGGTTTTGACATTCTCGTCTCCAACAGTAACAAATATCTGAGAGCATATAAAGTGCCGGTTTTGCTTTCTATAGGCAGGGGCCCACTGGCAGCAATTCACCCGCCTGACTACGCACCTTACCGGGGCGCTCAGCTTTTACCACAATATATACAACCCTCTGCCAGCTCAGGGACAGCCTAAGTCATAACTCACAGAAGATGAAACCTTGAGATGCCTTTTTGTTTCTCCAAACATCTGCAACACCAGCAGATAAATCCAAGTGCTGCCCCAGCGGTATCGCCAACTGCAGGGTGTTGGTATTTTTTTCTTATTGCAAGACTGATTTATAAGTTTAGAGCTGTTGTTCTCCCAAGAGGCCAGCGTCAGCACCGCTCCTAAAGCCCCAGGGGAAAGGATACATACCCTGCCAAAAACACCAACCGTGGCTGAGCACTTCTGCACTTTTCTGTTGAAGCCTCAGCACCCACCCTCTGAAAGCTCAGGCTTCAAATTGATAAGAGACAGTAACCTGTTTTGAAAGCCTTGGCTCAATGCAAATACAAATAGCTACCTCCCCAGCCCAAAATAACTGTGTTCTAGTTTAACCACAAATTCAGAGACAGCCAAGGAGATGGAAACAAAAGGAGCAGAAGCCAGAACAACTCTTCAGGGAAGGCTTAAAAACACACAGAGCTCCGAGTAGCTGCTAACATACTTGCTCTCCATTTGATTGGTAGAAGTACTGACAGCATCTCTCAGGATACCGTTTTCCTGCTTCAGGTGGCTTATTTCTGCCTCCATCTGCTCACGGAGTTGCTGGAACTGATGGGGAAGAAAAGATCAATTTCAGAAAAAATTATACTAAGGAGAAATAAAAAACCCAGTAACTTGTAACTATAGGTAAGATATCACAATAGTTTAAGTTATTGGGTTTTTTTATTTCTCCTTAGTTTAATTTTTTTTGAAATTGATCTTTTCTTCCCCATCAGTTCCAGCAACTCCGTGAGCAGATGGAGGCAGAAATAAGCCACCTGAAGCAGGAAAACGGTATCCTGAGAGATGCTGTCAGTACTTCTACCAATCAAATGGAGAGCAAGTATGTTAGCAGCTACTCGGAGCTCTGTGTGTTTTTAAGCCTTCCCTGAAGAGTTGTTCTGGCTTCTGCTCCTTTTGTTTCCATCTCCTTGGCTGTCTCTGAATTTGTGGTTAAACTAGAACACAGTTATTTTGGGCTGGGGAGGTAGCTATTTGTATTTGCATTGAGCCAAGGCTTTCAAAACAGGTTACTGTCTCTTATCAATTTGAAGCCTGAGCTTTCAGAGGGTGGGTGCTGAGGCTTCAACAGAAAAGTGCAGAAGTGCTCAGCCACGGTTGGTGTTTTTGGCAGGGTATGTATCCTTTCCCCTGGGGCTTTAGGAGCGGTGCTGACGCTGGCCTCTTGGGAGAACAACAGCTCTAAACTTATAAATCAGTCTTGCAATAAGAAAAAAATACCAACACCCTGCAGTTGGCGATACCGCTGGGGCAGCACTTGGATTTATCTGCTGGTGTTGCAGATGTTTGGAGAAACAAAAAGGCATCTCAAGGTTTCATCTTCTGTGAGTTATGACTTAGGCTGTCCCTGAGCTGGCAGAGGGTTGTATATATTGTGGTAAAAGCTGAGCGCCCCGGTAAGGTGCGTAGTCAGGCGGGTGAATTGCTGCCAGTGGGCCCCTGCCTATAGAAAGCAAAACCGGCACTTTATATGCTCTCAGATATTTGTTACTGTTGGAGACGAGAATGTCAAAACCACTGTCAGGACTTGGAAAGGGCTCAGTATCTTCCTTTTCTGGCTATGCTGTTCTTGCAGAGGTGCTGCTTCTACACGGACCTTTCTGTTAACAGCTTCTGCACTGCCAAGCGCAGCTCACAGAGGTGCGTTCCGCTCCCTGTGCGTGTCCTGCTGGGGCAGGTTGATACAATGAGCACTTGGAGAAGGGTAGTGATACCCTGATTTTAGATGTTCTGTTTGTAGAAATGAAGCATCATTATCTCTTAGACAGTTATCTTAAAATCCTTAATTCAGGCAAACTTAAGATGAAAATAAAACGCTTTTTATTTGCTTAGACACAAAGGGGAGCCTTTTAAAATTCTTCCCTTGGCCTATACAAATGCATCTTCTCTCCCTAAGTGAGAGTGCATCAGAGATCTTCATAAGTTAATAGACAAGTGAAGGCCAGGAGGCAACGTATAGTCTGAAGAGATGCATGCAGTTAGTAGTCCAGGAGGAATAGTCTTGAGTAAGTCTGAGATCAATAATCCTTTATGGGAAGAGGAAAGGAATGTGAATTTCAGTGTGAGACCTTTCCTTATGCTGAGCCTCTTTAGTTTATATAAGCCTGTCCAAATTATGCCCATCAGCTTGCAAACGTTTTAAAGGAACTGATGCTTGTGGCTTATTGCTGACCTTTTGTTTCTGACTCAGTGGGTTGTAGCTGCTGTGCTGATGGCCGAGAGTACCTCACCCTCATCCCTTTCCTAGGATGGGGGGGGGGGGGGGGGGGGGGGAAAAACAAGCTTTCTATAGGCAGGGGCCCACTGGCAGCAATTCACCCGCCTGACTACGCACCTTACCGGGGCGCTCAGCTTTTACCACAATATATACAACCCTCTGCCAGCTCAGGGACAGCCTAAGTCATAACTCACAGAAGATGAAACCTTGAGATGCCTTTTTGTTTCTCCAAACATCTGCAACACCAGCAGATAAATCCAAGTGCTGCCCCAGCGGTATCGCCAACTGCAGGGTGTTGGTATTTTTTTCTTATTGCAAGACTGATTTATAAGTTTAGAGCTGTTGTTCTCCCAAGAGGCCAGCGTCAGCACCGCTCCTAAAGCCCCAGGGGAAAGGATACATACCCTGCCAAAAACACCAACCGTGGCTGAGCACTTCTGCACTTTTCTGTTGAAGCCTCAGCACCCACCCTCTGAAAGCTCAGGCTTCAAATTGATAAGAGACAGTAACCTGTTTTGAAAGCCTTGGCTCAATGCAAATACAAATAGCTACCTCCCCAGCCCAAAATAACTGTGTTCTAGTTTAACCACAAATTCAGAGACAGCCAAGGAGATGGAAACAAAAGGAGCAGAAGCCAGAACAACTCTTCAGGGAAGGCTTAAAAACACACAGAGCTCCGAGTAGCTGCTAACATACTTGCTCTCCATTTGATTGGTAGAAGTACTGACAGCATCTCTCAGGATACCGTTTTCCTGCTTCAGGTGGCTTATTTCTGCCTCCATCTGCTCACGGAGTTGCTGGAACTGATGGGGAAGAAAAGATCAATTTCAGAAAAAATTATACTAAGGAGAAATAAAAAACCCAGTAACTTGTAACTATAGGTAAGATATCACAATAGTTTAAGTAAATAAAACTAAGTGGATTTTTTGGGAGAGGGGCAGCTTTACATCCTTCCTCACACACCCACTCTTAAATTAAACTCTGCAAGTCAGACCCTCTTGCTCAAATAAAAGCACCGGTTTCCTTTTATACCAGTGTATCAACCTATTTATCAAGGCAACCTTTTTTGTTTGCTTGTTTAGAAGACTACGCAAGTGTTACTTAGGACACCGACTGCTCAGCTGTATAAATTTACATACTTTTCAATAACTGGATAGCAACGTATTACTTTTCCAAAGGGAAATAAAATAAATGCACTGTGAATTAACACTAGAAGTTTACAAAGCCTTTAAGCAAAGCAGAAAAAGTATAAAATAACTAACAATACACAGATTATAGCACGTACATTGCAAAAGGCTAGTTCTCATCTAATATCCTGAAGTCAAGATTATGAAATAGATCCTTTATTTAGGCAATATTATGCTTCAATTGCATTTCCAACACAGTTTGAAACTGAGACAGAGAGAAGCCCTGATAACCTAAGGCTGCTTTGGAATAGTGCAAACAAAATCAAACGACAGGATTCAAAGGGAAAAAAAATGGAATCTGCATATGCAGATGACAGCATAGCTGGTCTTACAGCCCAACAGCCTGCTTTGAAAATCCTCAAGCACATACAGCTATAATACTTCTTCTACCAGTGCCCGTTTGTAGATATGGCTGACACCATTTCCAAGACCCAGTTTCATCAAATGGCTGACTCACCAACGAGGATTTTGTATACAAAAAAAAATCCAAACAAATGTTTGCGTAACAACCACAGCAGGAGATAGCAGTCCCTTGTAGGGCAGCCACCTCCAATTCAGCACCAACACATGTAAAAAGCTGGTCCTTGGATGTTTGTTGGGCGTTCTCTTGGTTCCCCCCCCCCCTTTTTTTTTTTTTTTTTATTTCAAAATTCTCTTGGTGCCCCCCCCCCCCTTTTTTTTTTTTCTTTTAATGCCAACAGATATACAAGATCCCAATAGAAGCAAGGGCACAAGCCCCATGTAACTGGAAGCTTGGACAGTTAAGTTTCAGCTTCTCTGCAATGATACAGCACATCAGCAGGGGGAGCAGAACCAGAGCACTGGTTCCTCTGCACATCCTTTCTCCAGCTTTGCCTGTGACAGCAGCATTTGCAAAAGCCACCCAGTCATGCCCGGATCTCCATCACCCTCCCCAGCCAACAGTAGGACCCTCTCGTTATGCAGTTGTCTGTACAGGTTCAAAGGAAGTTGTCTTTGCTCTGGAGAATGTAGTTCTGCTCCAAAGCTACAGAGATGCTACTCTCCAAAGTGCTGAGACAGAAAATACAGTATTAAAGCTGGAAAATTCACATGCTGGGCTTCATGCTGTGACATTTATATAGGAAAAAATAGTAGAATGTCAAATCTAAGCACCAGTCAAGTTGGTGTAAGAGAGGCCATTTTTCTCAGAAAACTTTAAGTCAAACTTTTCAATCTCATGAAAAACTCTTCTGAGGTCACTCACTCCATTATAATGCAACTTCAGGAGATAGTAACAAGGGTCTTAAAAAATGCAAGTGTCTGCCCTTCAAATACTTTCAGCAAAGCACTCTCCCAGGCAATGATTTTTCTTGTATATTATGCTATGGTGGCACTCTGTACTATAATTTAAAAAGTGAGATTTATCAGCTGGTAAGAGATCATCAGCATTAGTGGCTCTCTGAAGTTGACTATTCCAGTTAGATTTTACGCTTTAATTGAATAACATTTCAGCAGAATACCACGAAGCAAAAAAGTAACCAAGATCAGAGACCAGCTGCCTAGCTAGCAATGGTCTTTTACAGACTACTAAAGTCACCTATGAGAACATCTTGTCTTTCTTTTAAGTCAGGAAACCTCCACAAAGTTTCCCACACTCATGCAGATGTGTTATAGCACCAGCTACCAGCACACTGCGTTCAAGGCTCACGGTAACTAGTGAAGCCAATTTCTGTCTGAGCAAACAACAAATGCTGCAGCCTGGCTAAAGCAAAGGTTTCTCAGCACTGATCTGCTTGCGTGTGAACATCAGCTCAAACGGTTTTGGTAAAGCATTTACCTTTATCTTCATCTGCTGAGATTCTTGGTAGCTAACATGTATTTTACTCTGAAAAGTGCCATGCTCCTTTTCTAGCGTGTTGATGCGCTCTCGCATTTTCGCTGTGAGCAAGCCGTTTCTCTCCTTTTCTGCAACGAGCTCCTTGGGTGGGAGTGAAAGGAAAAAGGGAAAGAAGTTATCTACTGCTCCTTTCTAGAGTCTAAGAGCGAGTGGTTTAAGATAACTAAAAATACAGCAAGTGTGCATCAAACCAAAGTCAGCATCAATCTTCGCTCAGAAATTACAGCATTAGACCTGACCACGCTTCCAGCACCTCTATAAGGATTTAGGATCAGCATAATTTCACATTTATTAAAAAGAGGTTTGCCAATTTAAACACTGATCTTCTGTTGTCTCAGAAGAGCTGGAGTCTTATTTCTATCGAGTTTGGCCAAATTACACGGAGTCCTAACAATTAAAACCACGGATATCACATAGGGCAGAGCTTAGATTTTCATCCCAAGTTTAGCAAAATGGAAGAACACAGGTAAACTGTGGCAAAACTACAGAGCATTTTAGAGCAAATAATTGCTTTGTAGAAGGTTGCAAAGCCAACAGTTTTGCCAGAGGAGATGGGCTATTAGTACCCAGCAACAGCCAGAGAAGCCCTGAATCCCACCAGCATGACGCCATATTATAGCAATGTGTATTTTCATTTGAAAGCTATTTAGATTAATCATTTATTAGCTAGTAATTCAACCCAGACACCTGAGAAATCCATAGAGCTGCTCCTCTGCAATATAAATGCACTTGCTGTAGCAAGAAAAAACATTAACTGCAGCTTTCAGCAGGCTCCCATCATAGAACGAGGTATTTGTACCATCTAAGCTTCAGGTGTCTCCAGCTACGCAGCACAGCACGCAGCTCCTTACAGTGCCAGGGAGCCTTGACAGATAATTTAAGTGCTCTAAATTATTAGCTTGAACACCCTCCATCTCTTCAGAGTAATTATCGCTTTTTCCACATTTTAATTTAAATAAAAGCTATGCTCTTTTAGATCCAACTTACGAGCTTCAGGAGGCTGTTCCCCCTGAACGAACTACGTGACATGAGTTCCCAAGCCCATGTTCACAGAGGCATTTAGGAACTTGAGTCACACCAGACGTTTTAAGTCACTTCTGCAAATACAGTGTAAACAGCTTGACACAAAGCCTTCTCCATGTTATATCTGCATCTGCTAAGATGCAACAAAAAGAAGGGCACCAGGACATACTGCAGCTTCCTTCTACCCCTCCACCAATTCCACCATCCATCTGCAGTCCTCACTAACTCGGCTACCTTGTCAAGGCAGTGCCAGAGATCCCGGGAAGATTAACTTTCACCTAGCTTGTGTTTTGCCAAATACCTCCAAGGTCAGGCACCTCTTGCTCTCATTTATCCTCTCCAGTTATCTTTATCAACACCCCTGCAGGGACATCTCTGCACCTTAAAGTCCCTCCGTAGCTTTTGGCAGTGTTTTCGGAGAAACACATTAATTAGAAGATAAGAGCTTTTCGTCAGTCAAGCTGAGCTTTTTCCCTTTGTTTATCCTGATACTTTAGCAGTGCAGCAACTTTGCTTTCAGGAATGCCTATTTATTTCTCTTTCTCCCTTCCCTCCCCCAATCCAGATGGCAAAAACCCCTGATGACACAGCTCCTGCCTTGCCTTTGCAGGCACCACTTTGCAGATGTGTTTTCCCCAACCACATCAGCCTCCCCCACACCCAGGCTCCTTCATACATTCCCTCTGTTTCTTTCGCAGCAGATACTCCTTCCACTCTGCAATCCTGAGCCAGAGTTTCTTTTTTCCCCTCCAAACACATCACAAGTCCTTTCTCCCTACAGTTACCAAACCTCTTGATCCCACCTGCAAATATACACATACCTGTGCCCTGCCAGGAGCTCACACAATACCCACTCCCTTCTTCCCTTCTCATCTGCCAAGGCTCCCAATTCCCATGTCCTCTGGCCATTCCGCTCCCATCTTTAGCCACCCAGCTTTCTGTGCTCAACTTTTGTCCCACAACACGACCTTCCTGAGCCTAATGCCTGTGTGCTTCCAAACTAGCCAAAACAAAGAATCCTCCACCCAGAAAAGTCTCCAATTCACTCCGTATCTGCCTAATTATTTGTTCTACTGTAACTCCTTTCCTCTGAAACTGTCGTAAAAAAAAGTCAAGTTTCATAAACTAGTCTTGACAGTGGTGCATCAGCAGCCCTGTACGTCTAAAGCAATCAGAGCTGCAACTCAAGGGGCTAAGCAGGCAGTCTACACTTTCTGTAACTTCCTTCTTGAAGAAAACTGATGATTGGTGTGCCTAGAAACACACAAGCATGAAATGCTAGAATATGTACCAATTTAAAACTGCAATGCGGAAAAGGTGTTTAATATTTGCATCCACAAAAGCATATTATACTCATGAAGGAAGTGTTTTTAAAGTAACCTTTTGAAAAGAAAAGTAGTCTCAGCTTAAGAGTCTCAGTAAATGAACTCTCTGGAAAATAACTCTGCATAAATACATTAATAGCATCATAAAACCAAACATAGTGTCTTGGTAAGCTTTCCCCATACAAAAAAAAAATATCCATCTTTCAATTTATACTAACCTCAGTAAATCAACATTTGCTGGCTGCTAGTCCTACAAGCCCCTGCTCCTCTCCCACAGCTCTCTATACACCTGAACCTCTTTATATTTACCTGGGTTAGCTGCTTGCACTGCTCCTTTGCAACAGCTGCCTCCTCCTTCATCGCAGCAAGCATTTTTTCTTTGTCTTGTAGCTGATGTACAGCTGCAGCCGACTCAGCCTTGCTAGCCTGCAGGAAGAGTATACAAAAACGATCATACATGCCAGAAGTACTTGCACAGCACACTAGCAGGCAGCAGAGCAAACCTGAGGGGAAGAAACACCCCTTCCTGCCCCCGAATCATCCATCTGCACAGCATACGTGGCACCACCAGTACCCAGTTCTGCTGCTAATGGATCCTGCAGCACTGACTTCATTAGACAAGGAAATGCATTTTCAAAACACACTGAAACCAATTAAGAGAATAAATGGGCTCTTAAGGTGCTTCCACATTGGAAGAGAGCTGCTGTGGTAGCACTGGGGAAAAAAGAACAGCCATTAAGAGAAATAAAGGAAAAAGATGCAGAGGTGCTGAATCATTCAATAATTGAGATCCAAGATCACCTGGTCCAACCCACTCTCAAAGCAGGTATAACCCAACTTGGATTACAACTACAAATTTAGTCTCTTGAAGCATCTCGCTACAAAGGGAAGAAGGGAAGGCTGATCTGGTCTCTCCTTCCACTTCACAGGAGAGCCTCCAGCTGACGTAATTACGTTTCTGCTGGCACACTGACACACGACATTTCAGAGATACACAGGGAACAGAACTAGAGCAACGATCCCCACGGTCCTGCCACTTGTACACTGGTCCTAAAATGAAGTAGCTGCAACAAGGGGCAAACCTTCTAAAATTTGCACTCAGACTTCACTCAATGAAGTCTGGTAACTGAAGCAGCAGAGAGGAGTGTCAGCCCCCTAAACCCACTCTGAATTTGTTTGGAAGTTCTCCTTTAATGGTATTGTACTGCATACATACACAAAACACATTGTCAACATCTTGTATGAGCTACAGATAGGAAAACATTCACATTTCCATCTACAGAAACCTACATTTTTTGGTTGTATACAAACCCAGGAATCCATTTTGATCCTAGAGGTTTACCTTTAACACAAAATATTCCTTAAGAAAACCAACAACAAATACAGCAAGCAAGCTGGCTGATGTTCTGAATAAAACAGGGGATACCGTTGCAGGTGTACCACTACAGGGTTTTCAGTCAAGCACTGAATCAGGGGCCCAGAGAGACACTGAAGTCTCTGTCCTTGGAGGTTTGAGACCCAGCTGGACAAATCCCTAAGCAACTTGCTCCGAATTCAATGTTGACCCTGTTTTGAGCAGGCAGTTGGACTGCATGACCTCCTGAAGTCCCTTCCAACCCAAATTATGTGATAAACTACTATATTGCGTTAATTGAGTTGACACATATCTAGTTCTGCATTTCTGTTCTGGTACAGTATCTGCAGAAGAATACAAAATTGCAAGACTTGAAGTATGACAAACAGGATGTTACAAGCACAAAATGACAATCATAATGAGTCATGGGAGGGAGGAGTAGATATTTGTAAGATGTTGGTGGTCACCACTCTTAATTTTTGTATTAAGACAGAAGAAAGAACTGCCAAGCACTGGCACAGGTTGCCCAGAGGCGTTGTACAGTCTCAGTCCCTGAAGGTTTCAAGCCAGACGGGATAAAGCCCTGAGCAGCCTGGGCTGACCCCAGAACTAGCCCTGCTTTGAGTAGGAGGTTGGACTAGAGACCCTCTGAGGTCCCTTCCAGATCCGAATTGTCCTACAGTCCTATGCAGCCTGGGCGACCCCAGATCTAGCCCTGCTTTGAGTAGGAGGTTGGACTACAGACCCTCTGAGGTCCCTTCCAGATCCGAATTGTCCTACAGTCCTATGAAAAATATCCAAAGAACTCAGCAGACTAGAATGTATAGACTTAGAAGATGGAGAGACTTGCAAAACACAGAATTAGCTGGTTGAGCGCACAGCCACAGCAGCTTTTTCTCAATTTCTATGATAGTTTATCCTATTTACGCATTTGTGAAAGATCACTCCCGAAAGTCACCAGATAGCCTTCCCTCATGCCAACACACACGCATCAGCTGCGGCAGCAGTCTTACGTTATATACCTTATTCTCCATGGTTATGTCTGCTCTTTATGAGCAGTCAAAAGCCGTCCGCCCGTCTAGCCAGCCCATGGGATGGCAGATGGCAGCACACAGACATCTGACAACTGCTTTCTGCATGCAAAGCAAGCACAGACCAGCTGGAAAAAGTCTTCCAAAGACAGAACGCAGAAGTCACAACAGAACATTGATATAGCTGATTTGACAGCATCTCTTCCAATGTCTGCTCATTTAATAGTCTTCTCTCTCCCCCCCCCCCCCCCCCAGCCGCAGTCACTCACCTTTTGCAAGACATCATGAATTGCACTGGATTTTTCCTTTAACACCTCCACTATGCAACGGGCCTCATCTTCAGTGAAGATCATATTCTTCATGGCCATTACAAAGTCTTTAAATTTTACTTCAGCATTCTCTGCAACACAGAAGGGAGGATATGTTTACTCTGGACTCCATACAGAATTATTTATTTTGCCTTGAAACAGCATGTGATGGCGTATTGTTATGCATTACATTTAATTTCAGTCTGAAATGCCGAGAAGTAAAGGGTCATGAACATTCTGCAAAAACAACATATCTCCAATTTAAATCCCGTAACAATCTGCCAGCTGACAGTTTGGGGAAAAAAAATCCCACCATTTTGTTTGTACAGTTGATAACATTTATAGTGTTGCTAGCAAGACAACAAAGCATAACACAGATTTTGGGGGAAAATTAGCATTAGTGGGAAAACTTGAGTCCTTTCTAGTGTATTATGACAGTATTCAAACTGAGCTCTCAATTTAAAGGACAGCCTGGCTCCACAAACAGTATGCAAATGACAAGGTAACAAATTTAAGAACTGGCACATTTCTGATTACAATATATGGAAACCAGAAAAATATTCCATCAGTCTAAGTTTGGAACTGAACTGCTGCAGAAGGGAGTTCAGCAGTAGGGAAAAATAAACAGTAAGTGTTTAAAAAGACACAAACAAGGAAACACAAGTCAACTCATCAATGGTCTTACAGGAACAAAACACATTTGGTCACAAAAAACAGGCTGCATGTACGTAGGTCATTAGGTGGCCCCCTAACTTAAGTAAATAGAAGCACAAGACCGAGGCATCCGGTATCTCTGTCAAATATTCACCAGTGCACAAAAGTACATCAAAGGACTGGAAAGGGGGGGGCGGGCAGGAAGGAAAAGCTTAAAAGTGATGCTTGGTTCAGAAAGTGTCCCAGAGGTCATGGAGAAGCGTCCAGGTTTCCCACCATAGGTACTAAACGTGACAGTGAAACCAAGCTACACCAACCCAAACCTCTCCAGAATTTGAAAAATGAATGAAGAACACAAAAGTGCTGGTGATGCTGTCCCTAAGAGAAGTTACCAAGCATAAAAACAAATCACTGAATAACAGACTCCAAGGAGGCAGGGGGAAGCGCTGAGAGATTCTAGCACGCTCTCTCCTGGTCCTAAAACCAACTTAGTCTTGGCCACAGACTTCAGATCACATCATTGCTGCACTGACGTTATCGATGATGCTGTTACCAGGACTATGCCGAAGCCCTGAGACACGGTTCGGTTAGCTGGAAGTCTATAGCAGCTTGGCCTGCACCAGCCTGAGCCCCGTGCTCCCTGAAGGCAGGAAGACCTTGCCCTTGCATCCAAGAAGCTTACAATTAGAATAGGGGAAGACCTATATTGGGAGGGCAAATCCCAGCTGACACAGGAGAATTAGGAGCTCATATAGAAGGTTACAGCTTGCAAAGGAAATGAGAAGCGACAGGTACACGTGAGAGGCTTTGATGCTGTGGGGCAGTAATATACAGCCATTGAGCCAGAAGCACAAGAGGAGCCTCAGGCAAGCGGGAATCCAATCTAGACACCACAAAGCATTGCCAGGAAGCTTTCAAGTGAGCGTTTTAGAAGACAAGTCTAAAAAGAGAGGTTCCAAGGAGCGCAGTGAGTGACCAGGCAGACAGCGTTGGAGAGCCAGCCTTCTGCACAAACCTGAGCAGGTAATCATCGCTCAGTCACTTGCCTTCTCCTCTCTGGCTGCCCACGAATTTGAGGGTCTCACCTCATGGCTCAGTAAGGTCTGGCATACTTCGAGCAGGTCAGTGGCCTGTTTAAAGTTTCAGGGTGGGACACAACACTCATGAATCACTCCAGGCCTCTGTGGGAAAGTATGAGGGAAGCTCCCCTGTCCCAGCCAATTCCAACTGCACTGAAAGGAGAATTCAAAGTCTTCCTGGAAACTGCCAGACTATCTCCACTGGCAATTTGCTTCAGGTAACTCCCATGTTGCAGTCAGAGATACACTCTGGCTGGTCAGCCGCAGCTAGCTCCATGAACAGCCCTAGAGCATACAGGCTGCACTCCCAGTCTCAAGCAGACTCCAACAGCCTGTGCCGAAAGCTCTTGGTTTAGAGTCCATCACTGTTAGCAATGCCTGAACTATCTACCGTAAAAGTAGCTCGCGTGCATCTGTGTGGTCTGTGATCACCCGTTTGCTCACTGTGAGAGCACAAAAGCCTACAGTCAGTGTCAAAAGGATTCAGATGGCGCAAAGCCCTTTCAACAGTGCCAAGGACAGGGGAGAAACGAGCACAGACAAGAGCAGCGTCCTGCAGCCACAATGTTTTCCTCAAATCACTTCTTCCTAGCAAGTAAGAGAGGATCCCCCCTCCCCACATACGCAGCATGTTTTCCCTGTTCAGGTTTCCAGGCAGGCTATGCCAGAGACAGACTGCATTATCAGTTTCTTACCTTTATCCGTTTCATTCTTCAGTTTCTTGCCACTGCTCTTCTGGATCCCCTCATTCACGTTTTGTTTTGCTACTTCAACCACTTCTCGTTTTTCCAAAGTGCCAGCATCAGAATTATCCATCAAAGGAATATAAGTAGTTGCTTGAATAAGAGGTTCATCCACCAAAACTGTAATCAAAAGTCCACAGGATGGGTTAAAGCTTTGTAATAATTAACATCAACCTTTTTAGAAAAGGTGCATAACGTATTAGAGAGTCGGATTAAAGCATCTCTAACCTCAATAGTTAGTTATACTCTCTATTTCTATTATCCTTCACAGCTTAACTCATTAAAGCTCTTCAGGTAAGTTCATTAAATAAAGGTCTCTAATGCATAGTAATTTAATAGCTTCAATTAAACTTCTATTTCCAAAGCTGCCTTTTAGCATTTTAACAAGTAGCTGAGAAGAACCTTTACATTTTGACTTTCATTTCACTTTAATGAGAAAGTTGCACATAGCATCAATGAGACTGGTTTACTTGTGGCTGCACATGAAATCGTTCAGCATCCCTGAAGCCTGAGTATAGTAAAGTCTTTTGTCCCTATTCTGTTAGAAGCTGGCATCTTACTGCCAGCATTTCTACCCAGATTACATCACCTGTGAACCAAACGATTTAGGCAGAACACACAGTACGGACAGCAATCACGCTTATTTCACATGCCAACTGAACTGCACTTAATGAAGATATCTCATCTGTCAGAGCAGGCTTTAGGCATCATTACTATTCAGAGAGGTACCCGGAGGTACCGACCGACCTCGGGTCTCCATTCACCATTCACACAGCACTGTATAAACATGGTGAGGATCAGCCTCTGTCCAAAGAACTTTTCAGCCTGTGCTGCCGAGACAAAAGCAGGGAAGAGGAAGAGTGACAGACCAGGGACAACAGATACAGCCAGCAACAGAGCTGGCTTTGCTGTTTGCCCAGCTCCTGAGCTGCTGGTCCCCACTGCCTGAAGTATGCAAGACATTGTGCACGGAGCCATGCCATGGCAGGAAAGCTCACTGACCCAACCAGCCCAGACTGAAGGGCCGATGGACAACAGATGCCACGCGGCAGACCAGAGAGAGGAGGAATTGGGTGGGATGCAAGGTTTCAGGAATCAGTGCAAGACAAATACACATTCCTGGCTGCCAGAGAGCCAGTTATAAAACAATTTTGTATTCTGGCTGCTGCCGGATGGACCTTTTGTGTCACCTGCTAGAGTCTAATTTTGTATTCTGGCTGCTGCTAAGGAGCAGAATAGGCCAGATGGACCTTTTGTGTCACCTGCTAGAGTCTTTGCACTTAAGCAGCCAGCAAACACCTGCAGGTACACTGCAAGCTCAGAAGCAAGGAGAGCTCTCCTCCAGCAGAAATATCCACCACCTAATCCAGTTACCATCCTCACCTTCTCCCTTCCTCTCCTTAACTTCCCCTCCTTTCAAAATCTATTCAATATCAACGAGACATTTCGCAGCATCAGTAACATCCGAAATCCCCATAGTACTGTCTTGGCTAATCCAGATAGCCACCACAGCTAATTTTTGCTCCGTCATTTTGGAGAGGTGGCTTTAAATGAAAACAGCTTGCATTTAAATAATGCATGAGCTATTCCCGTGCAGCACTGACAGCTTCGCTTTAATGCTGGCTGAGCTGGTACCAATAGTTATTTGCCACATACAGACGATTTTGAGGGGCCATTTTATGGACCATAAACAAGGGCAATAGATGCATCGGGAAAAGCACAAGAAGATCCACAAAAGCCAATCACATCCTAGGTTCCCCATCACTAGGTTTCTTCCAGGAATAATTTGAAAGTTTTTCAGTTGTTATAACATACAGGAACCCTACACTACTTGGAACCTCACCCTGGTCTGACCAGGGCCCATAACTGATCTGGACCCTGATGACCTGACCAAAGTATAAAGGAAACAGTGACCAACATCATCTACTCCAGGAGCAGTCCACCAGCCGCCAACTTCTTCATAGCTGTCCCAATAAAGAAGAGTTTTGAGAAGCTAACAAGGTGGCCTCACAGAACTTCATGGTCACGCTCTTCCCAAAAGCCGCAGGGACAACGGCACTCATTGTAAAAAACACAAACACAGAGGCACACTGAGCCAAGAGGAGACAAGAAGCAGCATCTTGGCAGAGAACGAGGGATGACGAACAGTAAAGGCCTTGACAGCAAAGATGAACAGTTTATGTTGGAGCAACAGCTAGCTAACAAAAGGACAATAAGAGAGGAACGTGGTCAAAGCAACCGGCTAAAAAAAAAAAAAACGCAGTCTTGTTTGGGCAGATGACTGCAGCAGTTCCAGAATGACTGCAGCAGTTCCAGACATGCCTTGCTCAGAGCAACTTAGAGCCTGCTCAGCTTATACTCTAAGTCAATACATTACTCCTCAATTCAAGCGTGAATGTTTGGATCCAAAAAAAGCTCAGAAAGGTTCACAGCATCATCCCATGTTCAGTGGTACCAGATGTTCATCCAATTAAACAGTATCTCAGGCTGAGCAATCTTTCCTACCTGGAATTCCTGCTTTTTCAAATTAAAAGAGTTATTCTCCTATGAGTTTCTTTTCCAAAGGAAGAGAAACTAAAGTATGGATGGCAAAAAGGTTTAACAGTCAGGTTTATTTGAACTAAGTCACAGTCTGTATTCTCACCATTATCAGCTTTCTGCTTCTTTGCAGAGACTTTCTTCTTTCCCGATACATTTTCTTGCTTTATCTCCTGGTGGAGCAGCACTGGGTCTTGCTTTTTGGCAGGGGATACAACAGAATCAGTCTTAGTATCTTGATCATCTGTAACAGACAATTAAGACAATATGCTCTTCTGTACATTCTCATCATTACTTCTAAATCAGTAAATCTGTAATAACCACCACAGTCCACTCCCAGAAAAAAAAAGAAACTCGTATTTTAAATCAGAACACGAAGTTATCCATATATATGTACACACACGCACACAAACACATACGCTTCCCATATCAGACGAGACCCCAAAGCAATAGAAAGGTTTAGCAGAGTCAAGAGCCACAGCACCTAGTGTTTTGACAGACAGGAATCTTATCTGCAAGCAGAACATACGGCAATGCAAGTAACAGTTTAACAAATCCAATCCAGGTTTTACTGCGACAGAGCAGACAGCACGTTACCCACATTAGTTTCTCATTTTATTTCCCCCCCGCCACAAACCCACTTGGGTATTTTACACACACACACCCCCAATAGCTACTGGGACTGTGAGAAGCAGAAAATAAGTGTTTCACATTAGGGAACTGTCCTTTTTAAAAGTTGTTTCTAGTGAGAATTTTTTTATCTTTTTGGACAGCCTGTGCTATATAATATTCTTGTCAGAGCTGACACACACAATAGGGCGTTACAGTGTTAGCTCCTGTAATCAAGGATAACAGTTAGTTGTGGCTGCCCTCAGAATAGTGCTTGCAGACCACATTTTAACCATGCCACAGAGATTTTCAGAGAACACCCACAAACAAGATTTGATTTTTTTTTTGTCAGTAGTGGGTGGGTCTTTTTTCTCCCTTTTTTCAGAAAAAGAAAAAATCCACCACATCAAGCAGCAATGTCGTTCTTTTTCCTCACTCCCTGTAGCAAACCTCTTATGCCTGCATCTCGAAAGGGTGATCTGCAAACACTTCGGTTTTCACCTATTTCTGAAATTGGGTGTTTTTATTCTTTAACTTCTATTCATAGTCAGACAACCACACTGAGACATATCGACTTCTGCTGAGGATACAGTCAAGACAGTCACAGGCGATTCTGACTACAGTTTTCGGTCTGTTCTAGGTTGGATGTTTCAGTTACAATGGCTGGACCGGTTTTCTTTTAGCATCAGTTCCATTCAACTATAGAGGTGTAGCAGGTGGGAAGCAGCTGTAAGTGCTTCTTTCCACGAATCGGCCACCAAACACCTCTTCGTACGTTAAGCCTGCACTTACAGTGATCTGTTTTGCACAGTCTGCTATGAAGTTTCCCTAGATGCCCTTCCTTATCAGAGCAACCACACTCAGGACTCCACGCTTTTTCATAGCTTGACATCAGAATGCACGCAGCAAACATCTAATGACTTCTTTCAGGTAATCAAAATTTTGACAGCTTGAGAGCAAAGTACCCAAACCACAGAGCAAGGCAGAGATACGAGCTGCTCTGTTTCACTCAACAATCTTTAGTAGAAGAAAGCAAGGATGGGAGAAGGAAAACCAGAGCATTGCTGCCAGATGAAAACAGGGAGAAAAATGCAATAGCTCGTTAAAAGGAAAAGGTTAGAAGTGAGCTTTGCCCCGTAGAGATCAGGCAGAACAGTTGTGAGAGACACTCTGTGGCCTTGCAAAAAGCAGAACACGGTTTTGGCGTTCTGTGCAAGAAGCATATGCAACATCAGATACCCATTCCATTTTTCTGCTTCTTCTGCCCAGGCTTCTTCTTAGATGCTGTTGATTCAGATGGTGGAGTGGGCTGTTTTGTAACAGGGACTGGTTCTACTTTCTTGCCTGAAGACTTGGATCCTTCCGACTCCTTAGTTACATGATCATCTTGAACGGCCTTATGCTTCTTCTCCTTCTTCTTCCGTTCTCTAACACCAGTAGATGCTTCAGTCACGCTCAAGGGAACAGGAGCGACGTGCTCTTCATCCGTACTCAGGGCATCAGAGAGCTTAAAGTCCCGAGGTGTACTTTCAGAGTCAGACTCGTGGATGTTCCCGTTCTGAGCTTCTTTCTTCTTGTTCTTCTTCTTCTCCATTTTCTTTTTATCAGTCTTGGTAGGTGGAAACTTTAGGTCCCTTTTCTGTTTTGCAAGGACTTCATCATATAAAGTCTCTTTCATGAAAAGCCAGAAGAAGAGGAAAATGACTGTAATAACCACAGAAGGAATGAGGACGATAAAGTAGGTAGACTCGTAAAACTCCATTGTGCTTTTTCTTAGCCGTATTTAAAAAACCTATAGGGGAAAAAAGAAAAAGAAAAAAAAATGAGGTTTTGAACAGGTTTTCCGCGATATTATTTCCCCCACCAATTATAATAATAAAAGAAGTCTTGTCATTGTTTTAGAGAAGCCTTAAAATAGCTTTTAATAAAATTACCAAACTGGACCAATCATGGAACAACTTCTGGAGTCATTTACCATTTGCTTCAAAGTTGTTAACCAGGATAGGAAGGAACTGCAATTCGCAAGACTGCTGATCTTGAAAGAGCAGTTCTCCTCTTTCCATACTTTTCTTCATCTTCCTCATTCTCCGTTCCCAAGTGAATTTCATAAAGTTAAAGCTTTCGATTTCAGAAATACATGAGACAGCACTTTCATAGGCTGTGAAATAAGGACCAGTACATGCAAAGCAACACTTTTTTTCTGTAAATCACATATAATGAATTAAGATTTTTATCTTGACAAGTGGGAGTTAAGTTTCAACTTCCTTTTGTTCCCAGATTTATGACAGCTTCAGAAGTAGAATGAGGGGAAGAAGGGAGAGAGCCCTAAATTTTAGTCAACGATAAAGAATCAGGTCTTTTCAAAACTGCTTTTTGAAGTATAAAACCCAGCTTTAAACTCAGGAAAATTCCTCCCATTTATAGGAAAACAGGCAGATCTGTTACTTATTTTGTGCATGTAACAGTGTACAACTTCCAGGGCACTAATAGACCAGATGACTCCAGGATAATTTGCTGAAAACACTATTTGTGCTCAGAGCATTACTTTTTTTTTTTAAAGCAGGAACCACAGACTTAAAAGTAAAAAAGTCAGGATGAAGCTAAAAACCTAATTTTGGGGCCAAGACAAGACCAATTTTCCTACTTCACAACTGAGGACTATGGACAGACCTGCATTTTTGCAGGAAGAATTCGAATCCTCTTCAGACTGTTTGTTCCAAGGGAAAAAAAAAGCGCTGACCATTGAAAAACACAATCAAAACTAATTAAGCAAGTGCAATTCCTGATTCACCAACTCAGTTTAAAAACCTCCATGGAAAGCGTGTCCTTCAACTACATTTTCTTCTACACAAGAAAAGAGGACTCTTCAACTCAGCTGTCCCTTGGGAGACCCATTCTCTCGGGAATGAAAGGCAAGGGATCTAACCCAGGTTGTGTCTCCCATAACCTCTGCCACCTTCTCTGCAACCACCGCCCAACTGCAGCATCCCCCAACACAGCCAACACGTGCAAACACTTGGGGAAACCTGTACTGTTAGCGACTCCGGGCACTGTTACACATCAGCCTGCCCTTCTGCTTCTCCTCAACCAACTTGAGGATGAGAGCTTCACACAGGCTTAGCCGTAAGCGAGATGACCCCAAAAGAGTAAGGGGAACTGCCCCACACCTTAAAGCAATATTGCTTGGAGTATTTCCACTGCCACTTCAAAAAAAGAGAACAGATGTGCCCTACTGAGGGCACAAGGAATAAAGTCCACATAGAAGTTGCACAGCACAGGGCTCTCCTTGCTTCTGGGCAGCCAGAGGATTACTCTTTAAATACCTGCTAGTATCACACTTAGTGGTTTTTTTACCTCAACTCCTGGCTGTGCTGGAAGCTGCTATCGTAAACTGGCTTGCCATCCTGCCACATTGGCGAGAGCTTGGTTTGGAGCCCGGCTCTAGCTCAAGAGGGAAGAGTTGTTGTATCTAATAGTTTCTGGACAGAGAGGAGTTACTGTGATAATATATTCGTACAGCACATTGAGCAGCACAGAAAGCAAGTAGTGGGAACTCTAATTTGGCTATTAGGTTATCCAAATAAAAGACTAACATTTCAATACACTAATGTTAAGACAACTGATGAATAACTAAGTCTCCTCCCGGTTTGTATTTACTTTCTGTGTGTGCACAGCTCACCGAAAAGGCTTGGGTCTAGAATTACATCCAACACAAAGTTTCAGAAGGGCTGAGAGGGATGGGAGGAAAAGCTTGTCTTCTGGGAAGAAAAAGCACAGATGTTCGAAACCAAGCTGGAGCTTTCAAAATGATTAGTTACAGCTACTTGATAAAACCAGCTTCCTGCACTAAGTGATCTAATATTAGTCATCTCTTGAAGGAAGCAGATCTTGAAAATTTGTCTCAGCCAAAGTCAATATTGAATGCTTACGGGAGAAGCTAATCCCCAAAGTAAATATGTAATTAAGTAGATTTTTCACAAGTGTAATTAAATTGATCATTACAATACATTACTGCAACAATTACAACACCTAACCACGAAGAGCCCAGAACAGCCCACCCCTGCTTTGGTGATACACAAGCACGCAGCTGGCCGTAAATCCACCCAATTGCTTCAGCCAAGCCAGGACAATGACACCCTGCAGCCATCCCTACACATTTCCCAGCACCTGGCACCAGATGCTCAGGTCAAATCACACGCTCGGCAAAACACGTCGCAAAAGCTCGAGACATCAAGTGTCAGGAGGCATGATGGTCATCAAGGCAAGACCAAGTATAAGCAGAAAATGATTGCTGCTTTGAGACACATTTAAAAGCTTAAGTTGCTTCCAAGAGGAGCCATAAATACGTAATTTTAACACCTAGTCCAAGTGAGGAATATGTACTGGACAAGATGAGGTCTGATCTCGGAGCTGGCTGAGCAACGCAAGCTCTGCTGAGCCTCCGTCCACCACCCTGCTCTCCCCTCCCTGCACTTAACTCCGCTTGTACAACGGGATCATTTGCACCCTACACCTGATCCAGAGCACAGCATTGCAATGGGGAGTTTCAGAGCCTCCACAGACCCAACTGCCGCTCCTGCCCTCCTCCGCTCATCAGGGCAAAGTAGAGCATGAGCCAAATGAACGCTTCCACCCCAAACACTGATCAGAGGCACGCAGATTTGATCTCCAAAGTCCAGTGGGGAATTTCACATACACAAATCCAGCCTTTCACATGGAAGCAGGGTTCAGAAAAAACCCCAATCAATTCTAGTTACATCCTGAGGCTTTTACTTGTTTAAAGACACTCGGGAATGGCAGACAAGAGCTCTGCTCTGATGGTAATACACTCATTTCCCATCTCAGCCCAGCATGAGCCAGGCCATTTAAAAAATCCCTTCTAGAAGGACACCATTGCTGCTGGCTTGTATGCAGAATGACATCCTTCACCATCCACCCCTTGTCAAGACATCTTTATGAAGTGGCATCCTTGCCATGGGGTATTTGGCTCACACAGTTTCCAGTTGTCCTCCAATCTACAATTACTATACAAGTTTCTCTCCAGTTTCCAGTTGTCCTCCAACAATCTACAATTACTATACAAGTTTCTCTCTTCCCATTTGTACTTCTGTATTACGCTGACAAGCCGCCTAGGAAAAAACAGAAGCAATCTATAGGGAAAAAATCCTATGCCATACAAAAAGAAACAGGACAGAGAAGCTGCTTCAGTTAAACCAGAAAAAAGTGAATGCTACATCAACTTAAACCTTCATGTACCGGCTTAAATGCTCCTCAGGATTTAGTTTTACGCTTCCTCCCATTCCTGTTAGCTCTGGAAATATGAGACACCCTCACAAAGATATTACTTCTCCCCCCTAGAAGGGCTGGCAAGGGGACTTTAATCACTTGCAGCCCTCCCTTGGACACCTTTCTGGGGCAGCTGCATCAGCTCCCTACCCACTCAAAGCTGCAATCCCCAGGCAAGGCACACCCAGCAGAAATCACACATACACACCCCCTTGCTACTGCCAATGAGAGGCACAGCAACTTTAGCTACTTTTAAATTTCAAGGTATTTGAAAATATACTCACCTTTCATCCATATTTGATATTTAACCTGACATTTATCGGGCACGTTTCTTAGAGCCTGGCTGCCCAGCGCCCGTGCCAGGCTCCCCACTTGCAGACACGCTCCCGTCTCGTTCGTAAATTCAAGAACTCACAACATCCCTTTAGTCATTCTGAAAAAGGGGAACAAACTGCATCTGTCCCAGCCCGCGCGCAGACTCGGTTACTGTTCCCATCCCGCATTTAACAAAAGAATTGCACTTTTGTTCCCCTAAACAGAGCCCATGCCACAGAAAATAACTATTTCTGAACTCCAGTGCAGTATTATTGCTTGCACCTGACTTCCTCTGCTAGTTAACACTGCCCTGGATTTTATAACACACCCTTTGCTTTTTGCATTTAAATCTCGAGTTTCACCCTGCACAGATACCACATTTCACGGGATATTCATTCAGTTTAGGTCCAGGGGATTAGCTTACTTGAGAAGACAGAAATAAATTATAGCTCCATCTGGCTAATGAGTCACTCATAGCTTAGCCCCAGCACATTAGAAGCACAGCTTCTATAAATGCTTAGGTCCCAAGATGCACATAATCTCTAGGGATTTGTGCCTCTTTGAAAAACTAACATTAAAGGGGGGAAATATAGGGACCAAGGTAATTTTTTTTTTTAAATACTAAGCAGTTTAAGAGATACCACATATGATTTGGCTAAGGCAGCAGCTTCTTTAATTGGGGTATTTTCCCTGGGATTTTCTCAAGCTGGCAAGCAGACTAAAAGAAAGCCCTCACATTCAACAGTCACTAGGAACACAGCAAGAAGTCTCAGAGGAGTATCTGTATTCAATAAATTCCTCAAATAGATAAGAGGGTTTTGGTTTTTTTTTCCCTTAATCTGCACACAGTTAGCAACACACTCCATATTAGCCAGCTGCAAAGAGGATCTTCTTGAAAACAGCTTCACTCCCAAACTCATCTTCCCCCAGAGCTCTTCGGAAGAGGATGCCCAGCAGCTTGGGCTAGACAAGGAAACTAAACTCAGATCTGCCACAAGTAAAATATAATATTAAACAAGATGTTTAGCCACTCCATGCCTATTCCTCACCCATACAGTGGGAGCAGTCAGCTCTCTGTGGCTTTGTTCATGAGCATGAACTAACTAAAGCACTGCTGGGCTCAAGCTCCAGGAAGGAGGGCTGCCAGAAAACCCTAGAGGCAGTTCAGTTAACATCAGCATTGCTACAGTACAAGAAAAACTTAGGTTGGTTTAGTTTTGGGGTTTTTAAGCAGCCCTATATGTCACTGAAAAAAACAAGATGTGTTCTTCACGCCCCAAGACGAGCAGAGTTTCTGCTATGCGACTCTAAGAAGAGGCAGAGAGTGAAAGCCAAGCTGTCAGAGCAGGCAGGGATTTCAGGCCATCATTAGTTTTGGGGTTTTTAAGCAGCCCTATATGTCACTGAAAAAAACAAGATGTGTTCTTCACGCCCCAAGACGAGACCCAAAAGACAGCAGAGCTTCTGCGATGCGACGCTAAGAAGAGGCAGAGAGTGAAAGCCAAGCTGTCAGAGCAGGCAGGGATTTCAGTCCATCAAACTTGCTCTGAGTTCGTTAACACCTTCAGCAGGTGAGCAACGCTGGGAACAAAGGGAGCCCTTGCAACAACTCGACGTCCTCCTCAGCCTTCCCATTCAAGGGTTATCCATTCCACAAAAAAACCCCACACTGCCCAGTGAACACCAGTGAGGAGCCGACTACACCTGAGCACTGTTTTTAAAGACAGGAAAGTAAGATATTACGTATAAATCTCACCTGCCACCTATGTAAGGAAGAAGGCACAGCTCCCAGTAAAATCACACAGTCTTCTCACAGGTCGCTTAAATTTGCACAACAACTAAGAGGTGTGCATGAAGCATCCACCACCTAGAAAAGCTGTAAATCTAAATGGCCCTACCAGTTTTGACCCAGATGGCAAAATTTAACCTACTTTTTTTTTGTATTCTTTTTAAACTCTACTTTTATAGCCATATTTCCATGCTCTGTTTACGGAAGTCCTCTCAAAACTAAGACTGGGGGGGGGGGAAGCATAATAAACAGCAGTTAAAGCTCCAAGTTTTTCATTTAAATACTTGCCCTGACAGCATGATTTGTGCAGCAACAGAAGAAAGCTGTAGACACTCGAAATTACAGACTGAGCCATTCACATATTAAAGTTACTCTTCTCTGGGAAGGAGACCTGTTCAAGTGAAGCTCAACAGTGCTTGACACCCCCTACAAACTGCTAACAGCAAGAGGAGAATGAGACTTGTCAATAAATCTCGCTGCTCTTCACTTGATTACGCTGATACAATTAAGCCATTTGCAGAGCATAATCTCAGTGCTTCAAATACCCTCTAGGTAAATATTTTCCATTCCAAACATGCCGCTGTTGGTACCATCTGTTAGGCTCTGTCTGCTCAGTTGCTTGATGTTAGTTAACACAGACACGCTATTTATTAAATTCCAGAGAAGCGTAGCTTTGCTTCAACAAAAGCCTTTACTTTTAGGGGTTGGTTGGGGTTTTTTTAATACATCTTTAGAGCCAACACCTGACAAAGCGCAGCAGCAGTGCCGAGAGCAAGCCAGGAGCACAATACGGCTACATGATGTTGCCACCACTATCTGGCAGATGACCTTGCTGTCATCCAAGCACCGGCAGCGGTGAGTGCCCGGGCACCTCCTGCAAGGGTTTGCCGGGAGCACGCGGGAGGTTTCTACTGCAGCCCAGCCATCCAGGCAAGTTCATACAAGATAAGGCAGCGCAGAGATTCACCATGCAGCAGCTGACGCCCTGAAACCACCTGGGCTGCGGGATAAAGCCCAGAGTTGGAATTAGCATCAGAGAAAGTGGAATGAGCAACCTTGCATTTATCCAGGGATAAAAGCGTGCACACCGGTTGCTGGCATGGAGCAAGGAACGGGCTGGAAAACCACGCTCTGCCCTCCTGCCCAGCAGCTTGCCCGAATACCCCAAAACTGCACAGATCCCTTCCCACCAGCAACCAACAGGGTTCACCAAAGCACGAGCACAAGAGACACTGATATTGTTCAGGACTGAAAAGTCTTAGGAAATCAAAATATTTCTCACATTTGCAAGGGCACGTTATTTGGAATAAAAACTGGCACCCATCAGGGCCAGAGGACAGTGTCCTTGGCCCCACTGGACTCCAGAAACTGCAAGTTTTCCCTTAAAATCACTAACTTCTAATATACATCTATTATCTCCAAAGTCAGAAGATAACAAGTTATCTTTACGCTACCTTCTTCCAAAGTGCCCGTAAAGGGTCAAAGGTTTTTTCTTCCAGCGGGAGAGGACTGCACCCTGAGAGGGCTCTGGGCATTACTCAGCAAGTCGGCATCTTCCCATCGCTATTTCCAGGGAGTCCCTGAGGCTTCCCCAGCTCCTTCCTTCACACGCTCATGTATAGACGTGCTCTGCCCACACCACCGTGAACTATTTGAGAGGCATTTAAACACCCGAGCAGCAAGCTCCTTTGCGTAAGCATTCGCCCTTCCCTGCTCCCCTTGCAGGCAGAGACCGGATCCAACATTTGCTCTTCAATTAACACTCACTTCTGTGCACGGGGAACTGGGAAATGATACTTCTCAAAATACGAAGGAAAAAAACCACTCACTGCATTTTCTCACAGACTCTCAAAGGACCGAAGAGCAGCAAAATCTAAACTAAAAGTTGAACACAGACACCGATTTTCTCAGCTTGCCGTTTTGCTCGCGTCCCAAGCGGGCAGCAATAGCAGCTAAGGTCACTCACTCACAGCAGCTCCAAACAGCCAGAAGATCCCCCGTTATATCTGTTACTTTCCATCGCCTACGTTACATCAGAAGGCATAGTTCAACAGCAAGAAAGGCTGCACGAGTAGTCATCCGAATGCACCAGCATGAACAATTCTGCTGATGCTGAGGCAAGAAAAGATGTCAGTACAGCCGCTCAGAGAGGAGCTGCCTCTGCAAGCCAGGCAGCAGTCAAGTCTCACTTCTGCTCCAAAGCTGCCAAATAGAGCTAACAAACCCAGCCAGCAAGGTAGCTGCACCTTTTAGCCACGTTTCAGAAGAGAATTAAGTTTACATTTCTAATAGTCTCAACATACAGACTTGATTAAAAACAACCTTCGCTGTTCTCAGCATTGCCCAGCTGCGTTGCAATGGATGGCTTTCGCAGGTTTGCTCAAGGTATAACAACACATTGCAATAAACCCAACATTGATTAACTCGTTAGTTCTGGCTTTGCAGGCAGTGCTAGAACTTGGGCTTTTGCCAAGGCCGTATTAATGCAGGATTACATACTAAAAATAAGTGACAAAGCTAGCAGATTAATGGCCAAAGCTGAGTTTAGATTACCAGTCTAGGCAGCAGATCTGCATGTTGTGTAGTTTTTGAGTATCAAGGGGTCTCCTGCAACACAAACCTGCCCAGCAGCAGGAGCTGGGTGCGGATTTAAGCCAGGACTCTGGGGTCAGCCAGGCAGAAGCATTAAACACGCACAACCGCACTTGAAATCTGTTGTGCCCAGCACCTGGACAGGAGAGAGGAATCAGGTCATGCCTGTTTTGTTATTCTGATTAGCTGTCTGGAAAGTTAACAGAGGTTTGTACAAGCCAAGTTGATGTGACAGTCCATAGCAGCTCGGGTTTACCACACACAAAAGCCATTTACACAAGTTTAAAGCCACTATGCACCTCAACAAAGGCCTTTTGACATCTGTTGTGGTCTACTGTATAAATATATATTCACAGTATAATCTTCACCTCGGAGCCATAGAAAGCCTCAGAGCGCAGCTATCGTCCCCCGAAACCAGGGGCAGACACAGTACGATAGCTCCGATGCCGAGCGCTGCACAGCCCGTCTGGGTTTGCTCGGGGTTTTGCCAGGGCCCTTTCAGCTAGCACGGCACCCTTTCCCAGGGCACAGGGTTTTTGCATTACCAACACAACTGTTTGCACGTCCTTTGGCTGGGGTCACAAAGCTCCTCGTCACCCATCTTACCCCCCTGCTCCGTCTGCTGACATAACCGTATGCATCGTCATTCCCAAAGTTGGCTCTGCCAAAATAAGGCAAGTGAAGGGTCTCAGCTGTGAGGGTATCAGGCTATCTTACTCCAACACAGCTTCATCCTTTTCTGACACAGGAATAAGTTGCGCTAGCATAAGTATATTTATTCTGAGACTTCTGCACCTACCCTTGCTGTGCTCTATTACTTTAACTTGATTAAAACAAGCTCTACAGCACCCACAGCAATTACACAGTTGACCTCCCCTCTGGTCAAAAACAAAGCAGAGCCTCATATTCCAAGTAAAAAAATTTGAAGATCATCTCTTGAGAAATTTGAGGCTGCTACAGCCCTTTCATCTCTTTACATCCAATACAGTCTCCGCAAGCATGGAAGGAGAGAGGAAAGCAGGTACGAGCAGTAGCTTCTCAGTACTCAAATTCCTCTCATACTTCCACAGCAATCTGCAAAGAAAAACAGCTGGAATGAAACCTTTTTCCTTTCCCAGTGTATATAGTAAATATAACTGTCTAAATATACATTCCTGTATTATGTATTCTTGTTTAAAACTTTAAAAAATAAATGTAAAATAAGAGGAGACAGAAACAAAGGAAGAAAAGGCCTTCGGTCTAGCTTTTTTTTTTTTTTTTGCCTTAGCAGATTGCTGTGAAAGTATGAATGGCATCCGAGTACTGGGAGACTAATGCTCATTAAAAAACCAACCCAGGTTTTTATATACAAGAGCTGCAAATAGTCAAGGAAAAGACCCAAGCATATTATCTGCCTATGCATCCCAGAAGAGCTAATTACCTCCCTGCGAGCCTCGCACAGCCCCACGAACACCGTTCTTCCCCAGGCTGCCTGGCAGGAGCAGCGCCGCTGCCCATGCCTCACCTCCCCGGGCAGGCACAAGCTGTCCTTCGCTTTGAATCCAGGGCAAAGCAGATGTCCTCAGCGCCAGGAGGACAGGAAAACCACGACAGATTGCTAACGAGGATGGCATTTTGTTCAGGGGACATATTTCTGAAGTTTGCACATACCTACAAAGAGGTCTGCCTTAATTTATTGCTCGACTCTCCAAATTTCTAGTCAACTTTGCCCTTAACCATATCCGTCAGATGACATTTTAGCCTGCTCACTTGAATTCCTCCAGACACACAAGAGAGTTTTAAACCTACCACTTGTTCTGTGGGTCTCCAGACCACCTGGTGCTAAAGCTTTTCTCCAAATTTCTCGCCAAAGCAGCAGCAATGGAGAAACAAAAAAATATCCAGCCTTGAGGGGTTAGCGAGTCACTCGGAGCAACGTTTAAGCAGGTCCGTAGAGCTGAATTTATTAACCTTTGTACCTCCACACCCCGATGGTGCGGAAACTGCCAAAGCTATCCCACAACTGAGCCACGTACAGCCACGTACAGCCTAACAGTGTCACGCTGGTGCTTTCATCAAGTTTCCGCCCATGTTGAACGAGGTCACGCAGGAACTCGGGGAGGAGGGAGCATGCGTGCGCAGAGGTGATGGCACAGGAAGAAGACAGGAAACCTCGAAATAAATGAGAGGATTTGGAAATTTTCCTACAGCGATGTATCACCTAAGTTTTCCTGCAAGAATATATTAAATTCATGGTAGGACTATTAACCTTCTTCATATTCGCATTTCTTTCCCTTAAAACAATAAATCAGGCTGCAAAGATATTCTTAGTATGAATACCATAAAAATTACTTTATCCAGACTTATTTTTAAACGTGTATTTAATGGATGAGAACAGAAGCCTTCTGCCAAAAAAAAAGACAGGTATTAACCTAGGAGAATCTATTTAGCTTCAGACTTCTTAACCATACGAGCTTTTACTGAAGTATGCGCCTGCAGTCCTTCGCCCTGTTGCAAAAGGAAGAGAGGAAGAGGAAATGACTAACCAGAAGCAGAGCACATTGATATATTTTGGTACATGGAAAGGGAAAATTTGTAGCGAGTATTTTTAACATTCCCAACAGGAGAAGGCACTACCATATGTACGCCAGCCGCCACGGAGGCTCAGCAGCTCCCAGGAGGGGGGGGGGGGGGGAGAAAGTAGAGTTGTGTCCCAGAGAGGAGATCTGTATTTTCCATTTCCCAGCACGAGCTCTGCCGGAAGCGTAGCGCAGCGCGAGTGCATTTGTGAGACGGCTGACAATGTCTTCGCCTAACGACACGCCTGGAAAAGAGGCACGGCTGGGGCAAACAGCCATGCCTCAGCGATAACGGGTGCACTTTGCTTCGAACTGTAGGAGAAACCCAGCCTGGAGAGGTGCTCCGGAGGGAAAAGGTGAGAGTTTCTGGGAGCGCTGCCACCGGCGGGCACTCCTGCGAGTCCCACCACCACCCAGCCCTGCTGAGCAAGGGACGCCCTCACCCACGGGCAGATAAGAGATAGGGGAAGAGAAGTCTCTCCCTGCCCCGGGTGGCATCTGGCAAGTCACAGCTCACCCACACGCTGAGGAGCGCAACCCCATCCCGCACCTTCCCAAGCTCAATTCCCCCAAAATCCTCAAAGCTCTCCATCGCTTGTAACGTGCAACGGGGCCAGGCTGCGAGCAAAACACTGCTCCTTCAAAGCTTTCCTTGCAATTACTTTGCCACGGCACCTACACAAGCCAAGCCACTGATGTCCCAGTACAACTGGATTTAATAGCTGGTTTTTATTCCCACACTCCCCTCACCAGCTGCCTCCACGGGAAGCACGGCAGCCACGGTAACAGATTTGCTCAGAGCAACAGGGCAGAAGCCTGAAGGACTACTGCGATAAACCCAAAATTAGAGCTTTCAAACCCCTTCCTAAAAGGGATCAAAACCAATCAATCTAGCAACAGCCTGCTACGGTCATTTGTGCAGTGGGATGGCACGGCACAAAAGCATTGCTCGCTCAGTAAGAGAGGAGCTGGACCGCTGCCTGTCTGTCCGGCTGCAATTGTTCCCGCACTTCATAATTAAGGGCTACAATTCACCCTTTTCCTAATGCCAAACCCCAAAAGACTTGTCGTAACAAAACCATTTTAAATACTAAGTGGGAAGCTACTGCTGAACCAACTGTAATCGTTCGCATCTCCCTAGCTCCAACACTGTTAAGTGCAAAAGATGCAGAAAAACTTGTGTTTAATGTTCTTGCAGAGGGATTTGTAATCAGCCACCCCATACACAGGTAGAAGCCTGAAGATTAAGCAGGTCTTTACCCTCGTGTTGCAAAATGACAACCCCGGTGATTCCACCAACAAGATTTTCCTATTCTTTCTGTTCAGTCTGCTGTTCGACACAACTATACAAAGAGATTGGACCACTGACAAAAAAAAAAAAAAAAAAAGTGCTTCGTTAACCTCTGGGTGACTCAACGATCCTATTGTTAAACAGCAATGGGCAAAAGGAGAAGGCGACAGCAGACAGATGCTCTCCTCTTATTTGAATTCCTAGAGGAAAATGAGATTGACCTGCCTTGGAAACAGGCTGCAAGTTAAAGGAGAGAGTTGTTAATTCATAGAGGGAAATCAAAACCCTTAAGTGACTGTGAATCATATCAGATATAGATGCTTTCATGTGGTTTCTTCTAACTACTAGAAGTTTTAAGATACTATTTACTGCACACATTATGTCTAAGCAGTTGAGTGATTTCAGTTTTCTCTAAAGGGAAAGAAAGTGATTGCTGCATCAAAATTACGGTAAATGTGGCACAGCCCTAGCTAAATGAGAGCATCAGAAAGCAGCATTTGAAACATGACTGCTGTACCCCATTATCAGGCTACGTCTTTACAATTCTTCAGCTGGAAAGGGAGATGAAATCAACAGGCAAGATTTTTTTCCCCTTCTCGCCACATACAGTATAGTGGGGGAAAAAAGTGGAAAAAAGTATCCATCAGTTAAACAATCAAAGTTCAAAGCGGTAATAAATTTTCAAATATGCCAAGAGTTTAAAACTCAGGGGTATGCAGTTAGTTCTCAACCCCAAAATTTTAAAAGGGCAACTTCAGTTTAGGCTAGACAATAGGAGGAATGCAAACTCAACGTATAGAAGTCAAAGTTCCTCTAAGTTGACAGAGGCATCATAAATAGAGTTATCACCAACATGCACAGCACAACTACTAAACTAGGACTTAGGAAATATGAGTACTATGAGCCTCCCCAGGCTGGAATTGCCTCCTCTTCAGCCTGCACAGCTGGGTAAGCACTGCATCAGCGTGCCTATTTTTGCTTTTAATGCTGTATACCCACAGTCATGGTTCAAAAAGACGCAAGAACGTCAGTAAATCCAAACAGCCAGGCTTGAGCAGGCATTACTCACTACCCTTGCTTCCCCCCGTGCATGTACAGCTACGCCGCCCTGAACTACACCCAAGTGAACAGGGGCCATACCCAACAGATCGGCTTCCTCCAGCTCGTACCTCGCAGGGTGAGGTTCAAGCCAGAGGACAATGCTGGCGTAGGAACAAATGGGTAGTAACAGGCCACGAATGCCTTTTGACTGCAAGTCGGAAAAACGCTCTCAATCGTCAATCCAACGAGGTGCTCAGCGCTTTAATGGTGAACCTGCAGCCTCCGTACAGAGCATGGGTGCCGTGTTCTATTTCACCTGGCCATACAGCAGCAGACTCCTACTCACCACTGCCACTTAGCTACAGAGGTGAACCAGAGCCCTAGGACTGCAGGGAACATGTTTTAAACTGATACAAGGGGCATCTACCACTCTTTTGCTAGTAGCAATCAATGAGTTTTAATCCATAGTCACATTAGGAACGACACCTGCAAAAGAGGGCTGGATTTTATTACAACTGTGCGTTAAATTTAAAACTATTTGCCAGATTAAAACATCGTTCATGCTATATTTATAAAACCCTTCGAACACAGGGAATGCGTAGAGGTACATTCAGGACTGAATTTGGACCACAGAAGCTTCTGATGATGATGGGCTTCCTACACCACTGATATTTTGACTTTCTGCTCCAGCACAAATTTGCACCAGCTGAAGGCTGAACAGACTCCCATCACCAAGACTTCCACAGCAGATATGAGTTAGTTTGACTGCTCCATAGCAAAGCTGTCCTTCAACATTTATCCTGAAGTATGTTATCCTACAGGCATAAAGATAGCACTTCTATATCCAAGCCAGATCCCTTATGCTGTAGAACATGGTGCTGTTGATATTCTTAGAAATAAAGTTTCTAAATAGTTAAGGGACAAAAGAGGTTTTAGAAGCAATCCCTACGGCATTGGCACCGTACAAGTCACCCCAGTGTATTTTGAAGTATAAACTGCATTACGAGCTAGAACTTTTAACTCAATTTAAAAGCACAACATGAAGTTTAAGAAATTGCTGCTGAACTTGGTCATTTCCCTACTGAGACAGGTGAAGTGTTAAGGTCCCTCTCCACTCTCCTTCAAGACATTGCACGTAGCCCATTTATCGAGGGCAGCACTAAGCTCACCTCATCATCTGTCCAAAACACCTCCTGCACTACGACAGGGACCTCACTGGCTATAGCTCCACCAAGACACCATCCTTTCAATTTCCACAGTGAGGATACGTGCTCCGAAACGGTAGCACCACATATTCCTCTCCATAAGGTTTCTTTTCACCTTGTTAACCTCTCTGTGCTTCATTTAACAGTCTGCTGAAGGTACTCACACATAAAGAAATGACACACAGTTAAAGTCATCTTAGCGCACGGATCCTTTAGGATCTGGGCAGGCAGCTTAAGGAGGTCACACACACCCAGGAACCAGTGCAGTATTTTGGCAGACTCCAAGGCAGTATTTGCATCTTGTCTTAAACACCCAGAGTAGGAGACTAAGCTCCCCTCCAGCATCACAGAAAAGGCTCCAGCTCCTCCACAGACTTACTTAACACACTTGAATTACACCTGGGCCACGTGGTGAAGAAGCTTTCTTTTACCACCTTCCTGATGTGGCTGTTGATTCCCCAGGTGAGCAATGCTGAGGCTTGCTGTCGTTTCTCTGAGCAGCAGCAGCCCAGCAGACCCTGCAACACTCCTTAGCCATACTGGTCCCAGTTCCACAATCCAGGTCACTGAGTAACCCCAGACACAGCGTAATGTTGGGAGTTGGATGATGACACACAGGAACCCCCCAAAAGACGTGTTCGAAGTGCATCTCTAGGTTTCCTGGTTTTCTCCACTTGCGGCCAGAAGGACCAAGCCTGTAAGTTTCCTAAAGGGACTTCAAATATGCATTTCACTGTTTTCAGAATTTTGAGTTCAACTCAATAACCCAACATCCCAGAGTCCTCCCGCAAAAACACCCTCGTAACACATGCACGCACACCCGCCCCAATGCACTCAGCTTCACTGATCAGCACAGTACTGATCTGAACTTGAGAACGTGCCATGTTGTTAAAAAGGCCTAAAAATGCCCAGCAACAGAAATGCAGAGTAATTAAGGTCATTTCTCTCATGCTTGTCTGGGTTCTCACTCCCCTTGCTTTGCTGTCCCACAATCAGCTCCTCTGGCATGCGAGGATTGAACAAATGCTTCACCGCAACCACACAGATCTAAACTTACTTGCCTCCAACTTTAGTTACGCCTCAAACTATTACTCTAGTAGCCTGTAATGGGGAGTGGGGATTAAGAAATCTACTTAGAAATAGGTACACCGGACCTGAAGCCAAGAAATCCTTCTTTTGGCACACAAACAGCATGGGAAAAAAGGTGGAAACTGGGAGACCGAGGGTGAGGGGCTGAAAAGGCAGGCTCGTAATGGAAACATCTGATCAAGAGTTTTCACAAGCCTTTAAAACTTCTGAAACCTAACCCCTTCGCTAGCACTTTTCACATGCCTCAGACTGCAGACCACGTTACGCAAGTCATAATTGTGCCTCAGCGACCCTCCCTCCCACCCACGGCGCTCCACACCTCACCGAATTCGTGTGTTGAAGTACACCGAGGCGGAGGAGTGTACCTGTTCCTCCCACGACTGGCCTGGTGTACTGCCAGCTGTGCAGAGAAAGCCTAGCTTTCTTGTGCAGCTTGAACTAGGCTCTAACCCATTAAAAGCTACTTTAAAAAAAAAAATCTGTTTTTACATATACACATGCACACTAAGCTGTAAAAAGGTTTACTAAACTTAGCACACAACCCAATCCTAGCAGTAGCGTAGCACAGGCTGTAGATATGGAAGTGACCTTAGGTGAAGGTAACAAGGGTACATCCATTGAGGTGCCGTGGGAAAGGCCAGGGAACCCAGTAAAATCCTAACACAACCTCCATAAATCCTCCCTGCAGCTTGGTGGCTTCCAAGGTTTTGAGATGCCACCTCTGCCTCTCTTCTGCACAATGCTTCTCACTGTCCACGCTAGGACAGGCTTGGCGAGGACACCTCCTCAGCAAACATTAGCACACAGCTCCTCCTTGGTCAGAGTTTGAACTTGGAGAAGCGAAGCTTTGATGGACCTCCACCACCACTGCTGTAAATACAAAACAAGGCAGCGTAAAGAGAAAAAGCAGCACAGTCCTTTAGCAGTCCATCACAGCTGAAGCCACACATGCTGCCAACAGGTATTCACACAACCGAAGGTCAGTAGGTGTGACATGGGATACAGCATTCACCCATAAACTCCATTTTCTGCCAGCCTCCCAGCTCCACACCCCACTGAGAACTGCAGACGCTGCCTGGTCCAAGAGGAGGACATGCCAAGCCTCCTCGGAGGACAGCAAGTTAAAGGAGGCAGAAAACTCCCCACCTAGCCCCTGGGGAAAGGGTCCTTCCTGGCACAGCACCGCTAAACTCAGATCACTTCCCAGATTTGAAAATGCCCTGTGAAAGATCCATCGGGTATGATCTGCTGTAGCCATGGTGCTGCTCTCGGGTATACCTGGAGCTGAAACGGAGAAGGGCAGAAGAGATGCTGCAACTGGTTTCACGTACCTGATTTTTAGGTCCATGCACAGCATAGCATTAAGAAAAAAAGGCAATGCCTACATGAAAGCCAAGCTAGGATGTCCCCACGGAACATAAGCAATGACTTAGACAAAGCAGCGCTAATCGTCACGGCAGCCTTTCAAACCAGTTCGGGAGGCAGGAAGAAACACCGCTTTCTGGGACCAGGCTTGGCCTCCCACCCATGCCGCAGCAGAGACCCTGAAAGGAAGATGCATGCAGGAACAGCCTCGGTCGCCGCAGAAGAGCAGTTTCCCACTCACCCACCGGCTAACTGCCAGCACAGCAAAGCCGGGGCAGTGTGCCCTGGGGGCCAGGTCACAAATGGGACCAAGAGAACGGCAGCAGCAGCTGGTCTGCTGGTGACCTCTCGGCATCTTCAACTAGCAGGCGCTTGGCCTCAGCTTTCCCTTCTGTTAAATGGGAGGGTAAGCGCCCTCCATCCTGCCTGTGCACCAGGGCAGGTGGACAACACCGTGCGAGAGCCTGGCAGCAGCGCAGGGCAGAGGGCAGACGCCTGGCAGAGAGACATCCATATGAGCCATATGCAAGTCATCGGCTTTAAGCACTCCTGCCACCCAGCACTCCCCACCAGCGGCTCAGGAACCGTTTACTTCCTCCAATAAATTGGGCTTTTTTCTTTGTACTCACTGAGTATAGACTTTTCAACTTGGAACCCCACAGCAAACAGGCTGAGGAAAAAAGTAGTTGCAGCCAGTGGTCAGATTAAACTAGTAATAATAAAATTATCAGCTGACTGATATTATAGGCTCTTCTATCAGTCAGTCACGATCCAGTCCAATCCTGGCACGCTCCCTGAAGAGCTACACCTTGTGCAATAGCTTAGTCATCATCTTCCTTGACAGCTACGCACTTGCAAATAGATTACAAGTCCACTCACATTTTCCCATGAAAATGTTCCCCTCCGCCCTACGACAAGCAGGACGGGAGCAGAGCACTGCCAAGCCCAGGAGCAGGCAGCTTGCCCCCGCGCAGGGGAGGAGATAGCGCTTTTATCTCCCGGACTCAACAACTTCCTTCCTGTGCGGTTGCAGGCAGACAAAAGACACCTTTTCACATCACAGACAGGAACGAGATGTCCTAAAAATTGTCACATCCCTGAAATAAAATACCCTGCTTACCATTTTCAGTCATATAGGAGAGTGTAAAGCAGAATTAAGCCAGCATTTCTTCTACAAGAAACACTTGCAGGGTGGGATTTAGAAACAAAAGAATAACGAACCCAAAACAACACATGTCCAGTCTATATTGCTCTGGCAGGTGACACAGCTAAATGAAAAATAACACTGGACCGAGGTACTTCCCCTCCACAGGATGAGAGCTGGATTGTTTTTGGAAGCACCATGAATCACAGGCATAAATATACCAGGCTTTAGAAGCCTTCGACACCCACGTAATTCTGAACTCTAGCTTTATTCTCCCCGGGTCATTCAACACATGCTCGACGAGCCGGACACCAGTCAGGCGGGCTGAGAAGGTTAGCTATTCAATTAATACAACAGCAACGCACCTCTTCTGAGATGGAAAAAGCCCTCCCTGATGCTCAACTAGTGATTCAGCTACAACTTAGAGCAAAACTCCTGTTTTCCTTCATTTCCTCAACTTCACAGCATGAAAGGGCTTAAAGATGTTTCCTGCAGCAGGGGAGCGGTTAGCGACGTACCGGCTGTTCTTGAGCGGAGCAGTGATTTGCAGGATTGCCTGGCTGCGAGCAGATCCAGACAGGGCAGCACAGGCAGTGGGATCAGCCAGGAGGAAGGGTGCCCAATGGGAAAGAGCGAAAACCTACAAGAAGTGCCGCTTTCCGTACTTTACTACCACTAAAAATCCTGCACACCTGACAGCGACAGCAGCAGGGAGCTGTTAGTGCTAGAGGAGGACAAGGCTATTTATAATAGGGATTATTAGTGCGAGAAAATGAGTAGCTTGCCCACATTACTAATTTACAGGCACTTTCTCTGAGTTATAATGTGGCCTCAGTGATCTACAAGCAAAGATGAGGTTTCATTTGGAAAAGAAAAAAAATGCTATTCTTCTAAGTAAGTCTTCTTGGGAAGAAAAGGGGAAGGAACATCACCTACTTCTCTTCAGTAACAGGAATTTAGAGCTGTGAATTTTGATAAGCAGGGTAGCCACAAAGCCCTAACAAAAACAAAGAACACCGCAGAAAACAAGGAGGAGAGCTGCATAAAAGTAACTATTTTATTTCTGATTAAGGCACAAACCTTACAGTTCCTGTCTCTCTCCTCTCCCTCCCATCCCCCACACATTGCACAGCAAAATTCAAGGCTTAAAGCTCCTAAACTGCTTCTTTGCATCATATAGTTGGAAGAAGAGGAGACAGTATTCTTTATTTGTGTTAGAAAGTCAGAGAAGCTTTCCAGAGTTTTCATGTGCATATGTGCAATAGAAACCATTTCTTTTTTCCCCGTTTTCCACAGTATCTAAGAGACTTACTTACAAAAAAAACCACCCTACCTTTAGTTAAATGGGAAGCATTAAAAAGGATCATGAGATTTGCATTCTTTAGCACCTCAGATTATTACAGTTTCCACAGCCATAACTTCCCCTTCCAACTCCCCGCCAAGCTTCAATTAAGGAATGCCCAGATTTGAGTGGATTTTGGCATTTCTTGTACCAAGACACTTGAGCATCCAGGCCGACAAGACGGCAAGGCAGCAGAATTTATGCATTCCCAGGAGATCTCCATTTAATTTTGCTGTATGGATAGATACTGCACCAAGTCCACACTCCACCCAGTACCTATATTTAGGGTCTAAGTTGACCTGACAGCGCGCCCATAAGCTCATTTATGAAGATTCACTTATTCATTCTAACATAATCTAATTAGACTGCAGCATTCCTGCGCACGGGGCAGTGGTGGCAACCAAGAGAAGACAAGTCCAAACGCAGGGAACCTGGCCCAGATGCTACTTTAGTTCTCATGTGGGGGAGGGGAAAAAAAAAAAAAAAAAGCCCTCGCAGAGGAATGGCAGGAATTGCAGACGCCTGCGTACTGTCTCCCTGCTCGGAGCAGCGCCTGGGTCCGTTCTGCTTCTCGCCCCCACCAGCTAAAGACCAATTCTTCAACTGGAAGAAGCAGCAGAGTCCAGATCAACGTACGGTGCTTATCGATGCGAGGGCTGCTGCTCCTGCTCCGAACTCATTGGAAGTAACAGCCACCATTAAGCACCGTGGGGGCAAAAAAAAGCAGGAATCCGAGTCTCTGAGGCAGCGCCCGCACCAGCAGGCACAGATGTGTTCCCAAACCAGAGACCACAGGCATCAGCCTGAAAAAAGCACCAAGTCCACGCTCTATGAAATTACCTTCAAGGCTCCATTCCGGCAAGAAATAGCAAGTTTTCAAAGCTCAGAAGTACCCTCTCTCCTGCAACCAGCTGTAGTTCAGGCATGCTAACAGGAAGAAGCTTTTACATTTCTAAAAACATAAATAAATACTATTTTTTTTAAAAGGCATCATGTGTTTTATTTGCTAGGACATCTTGTATAACGATGAGAGGAGAAACAGAATCCTAAGAGTCATAAGCTGGTAATTCTCCAATCTATCATCTCCCTAGTTTATGCACAGTCATTAACAAGTGATTTGTCTGGGACAGATTTAGCCCAGCAACTCCCTGTCTTGTTAGCCTAAAACAATTACCCGAGGAATGTCAAAAAGTTTGAGAGCTTAGTGCAGTGAGTAGGCCCACCAAAAATATATTTTTTTTTTTTTAAATAGTCCAATCCTGCTGTTTTGCCAACACAGGGCAGGAAGCTTAAGAGCTAAACACAGATGCATAAAATTCCCTTTATATTAAAAAGGTTTTGATGGGTAAAGGCAAAAGGTTTTCACTGACAAGGAAATCCTGAGAATATTGACAAGAGAACAACAGGAAGGGGCTTAAAGACTTTGACTTGTTTAACCTATCAAAACAAGTGGCCAAGAGGGGATCCGATTGCTCCCTCTAATTACATCAGGGAGGGAAAACAACCCTTTAAACCAAACAGCAATGTTAGAACAAAAACAAATTACACAAACCAGCCATAAACACCGTGAGGATGGAAATTCAGTGATTGCTCCGAGACTTAGAGGAGGCTCTCCAACAGCTCTCCTGAAGATGGGGGCAAAGAATAAACCGATCAAGTTTCACCTCAAAAGCAGTTATGTTACGAAAGGCATCCACAGCACGGATGGGTGCTATAAACGGGGAAACTAAACTCGATCGGGGGCTCTCTTCCACTCTCGGGTTCTTATCGGCCCGCTTGCTGCCGCAGCTTTTGGAGCGGATAGCGGGAATGAAAAATCACCCTCCTCCTGCCTCTCTGTCTTCTGCTTCTCCCCCACCCCTCCAGGACGTCACAGGGGGTATTTGCACTATTTACTCAGGCACGTAGCTGGGGGTATGATCAGGGAACTAAACTTGGGAGCTGAAGCTCTTGAAGTCAATGGCGAGAAGCTGGTGTCTTGGCAGCAGCAGGGGAAGGGATTAGGAGCAACTAAGTTTGATGCTTAAAATAAAACACATATCCTCTCCCCGCTATGTCCTTACGCTTAAGGGTCTTGGCCAAAAAACATATTTAATCTATACCCACCACCTCTGAAATTCACAGGGAATTTCAGTTTCAGAAGGGTTTTGTTGACCCTGGGTTTACAGCACCGATGATCAAGCAATGATTAGACACTTTTAAGCCATAACCATCTCATCTCCAGCAGTAAGAGCTGATGATGCAAAGGAAAACTGTTACATGGCTAACTGAGTAACACCACAGTTTTATACCGGCTTGAGCAAGTCTTTCCCTTTTCTTCAAGGGGTTTCAAAAACAAAGTAGTTTGCAGGCTAAGTTATCTGTAATAGGGGTTTTATGACAGTGGGGGATAAAGGATCAAATTAAAAGCTAATTGTGTTCTTCACATCCTACTGCTGCTACTTCTGAGAGCAGAAAGCATCTTCTTGAGACAGGCTAGATAAGGGGGGGTGGGGAAAAAAAATCTGACAAAAAAAAAGGTATTTGGTAATAACTCTAACAGAGAATTAGCGTTTCCATCCAAACCCCAACCTTTCCCTGCTGCAGTTACACACAAAAGTTATTTTAATCACAGTATGCAGAAAGCAGCATCAGCATATGAGGCAAGAGAAAAAATATGTGGTAAAGCGAGTTGCATAGCCTGTTCACGGACAGAAATTACAGTGCAGTTATAGGGAAGAGGTCCACGAGGCAGAGAAACGTTTCCAGCCCAAACCAAACAGGAGGACTTTAGCGATCCACCGAGAGAACAGGCAAGAAAAATATGTGAAAGAAGGCGGAACGTGGGAACTGGATCTCCTGTTAACTTTTGCAGCAATCAATTCAGACTTTCCTACGAGGCATTTCTGCTTTGTCATATGTAAAGAGATGTTAAATAGAACTTGTCAGTTATGTCTACTAAATACCATGTGTGTTGTTGGACAGAGGCGGCAATGGAAACACTGAAGAAAAAAAGCCAGAAGAGAATTTTAAACAGGAAAGGACTACAGCAGAGTATCAGCTCAGCTCCTCTTTCACAACTCACTTTCGCGAAGCGAGAAATGATCTTCTTCGAGTAACAGTGATCTCAAAATACACCACAGAGCCTTTGGGGGAAAAAAAGGTTATACACCGACAAGCCTAAAGCACACAGGTGTACGCACATCACTAGAGAGCAGCATTTGGTATTGCCTAACGCAGAAAAGATGCTACGCTATTCTTAATAACCACCTACTTCATTAAAATACTCCAGCCATTGAAATTGGTTGGGTACAAAAGATGTAGCTTTGCCACCTCAACTTTTCTTCCCCCCTCAAGAGCCCGCAGAGCGGAGGAAGGTTTCCAGCAAGGGAGTAAGCTGTGAGTAGAGAAGGAGAGGCAGGGGCAGGTATTAACACCTCCAGGTTTAACACAGCCGCACGCAACCCACCAAAGGGCACAGGCAATTTTAAAAAATAAAATACCCCTGACAAACATAACCTACGAAGACGGGAAAAAGCAGTATATTTTACCGTGCGCAGCTAACGTCACTACAGGAATACAAAACGGGCCAGACTATTTTAACCGGCGAAGGGCAATGCTTCATTAAAGTTTGCAAGGCCAGCCGGGCACTGCAGCATTCTGTTCACGCCGAACCTTATCCAGGGGTCTGAAAGCCACAGGACAACCCTACAGATCGTATTCTGGGGGTGAATTTTTACTCAGCCGCCCTTCACGGGTTCGTGCCTCTGGCAGCGGGCAGGTAACGACGCAGACCTACGGAAGACGACGGGTACATCACCTTTTTTCCCCCCCGTTTTTACCGGTTAACTTGGCTTCGGGAAGGTTACCGGGAGATGTGCTCGGGAGGCACCGATCCCCGCCCCGCCCAGCCGGGGCTGCGCAGCCCCAAAGCCGCGGCGGCTGGAGGCCCACAG
>NW_008794444.1:1542967-1554307 GCF_000699145.1 Aptenodytes forsteri
CAGAAACAGGGGGTGCCCCTAAATTTTCCTTAATTGCCTTAAAACTGCCTGGATCTGCAGCGCGGAGCAGCCCTGCTCGCAGCACACGACGTACCAGGGGCTCGTTCGATCGCGGCCCCGCCGGTCTGCAGCTGCGGGGAGCTTAACCAAATTTTTTCAGCTCTGACTTCTTGAAGCCCTGACTTTTTCTTCCGTCTGATGTGGATCCTTCCCAAAGTGCTCGCGGGGCAGATTTCTTCCACCTTAAACGACGCAACAGCTTGCGTGTGAGATCAGTGGTTGACCACGGATCCGTGGGTACCCACGGGGATGAAAACTGGTGCTCTGTCACATAGTTACTTGGGGACAACAAAACAGCGCAAGAAGCCACCAAGGGCACCCGTCCGGCTCTATTGCTGGGGGCCTGACATTAACTCTCAGCTTCCCGGAGTCCCAAACATTGATGGGAAAAAGCAAACTCCCGTGCACAAGAAAATTCACCTTTTTTGGCAGCGGGAGCGGTGACAAGGACAACTGAGCCAGCGGTGGCTGCGGATCAGTGCCGCTGCTGGTCAGGACCAGCGTCCCGAGCCCGGCGGCGTTATCCACAGCGGCTGGTCGCTCTGCAGCTGGGAGGCAGTCGGCAAAAGGGAGTTATCCCGGTGAAGTGGGGAGGCTGGTATTGCCCCAGGGCTTTGCACGCACCCTCCCGTCATTTCTACAGACCTCTGGTGTAACTTCCAGGCCCTGTTGCTCAGAGCAAGCGATTTGTTTATTTGTCCTAAAGCGCCTTTGAGAAATCAACTGCTCCGCGGCGTTCGGTATCAGAGAAGGATTTGCATCGAGCTGCGCTAAGGGCTCATCATTACCCTCTTCGCCAGCCATGTGTGTCACTCAGCTGCAGGCTACCGCCGCGTTTCCAAACTCTCTGGAGCAAACAAAGGCAGCGGCACAAGGCGGGTGCTGGCGGAAGCTGTGCCTTGCATGCGAGGCTAAGCGAGCCCGGGCCGGCGGCGGCGTGCGCGGGGATGTGCAGGAGGCAGCCGCTTTGAACGTGCGACCGGCCGTCAGCTGGCCGGGCAGCATTTTGCTGCTTCATCCTGGAGCTTCCTTGGCTCAGCATGTCCTGGCCGGTCACTCCGCTCTTGCAGGAGCGCTGCTGAGAGCAGCACGTGAGCCAGCCAAAGGCAGCATCTGCACCCTACGCTTGCAAGGTGCGCATTTAAGGCCAAATCTTGCTTATATTAATCACTTCAGTGGCTGCGGTGGTTGCGGTGGGGCACGGCAGCAGGAGATTTTGCCAATGTTTCATTGCTTTTGTCCACAGCGGAGTTTTCCAGCCGGCATCAGAACCAAATCACCGTTTCCCAGGAGTGGGAACAGACTTGGCGCCCCACGGACAAGGGATGGGGGGGGGGGGGCCCCTGCCACGCAAGGGATGGGGGGGGGGTCCCTGCCAACAGGGAGAGAAAAGCTGGGGCCAAGAGCCGGGGAAGGATGTAGGAGGGACAGGGCTGCCCCTCCTGCCGGGAGCTGAGCAGGAATGGAAGAGCAGAGAGTGCAAATCCAGCTGCTACAGCTACAGAAGCTTTTAATTTTCCTCCGCTTTCCAGGACGTGGAGGCAATTGCCCCGCTGTTTGGTCGCTGCTTGCTCTGAAGGGGTCTCAGCTGAGAACAACACTGCTTACTACCAGCTCAGAAATTTCTCGTCCTTCATGTGTCTTATACGTTTGCCCCAACATCACAGCATAAGGCGTGATATAAGGACCTGAAAATGCTTTTAAATCCTATGGTGTGTACCATTGCCCAACACGTAAGGCAATAAACCGTCTAGATTATGTGGACTGAGAAACCTGGTGGAAAAACTCACTGGAGAGCTACCGCTGTGCAGATCAGCCAGGCAGGCTAATGACGCTGAATATCCCCAACTGCAGGGAGAAAATAATGCGAACAGTCACTGAAATCCCAGCCACATTAGGCAGCCACTCGTGGGGAAAAAGAAAAGGTTTTAAAAATGCCGCAGGAGCCCCAAGTCATTAGTTTTGTCAGGAATTTTGCTTTCTCAGATCACAGGGAAAAAGCCTTCAGATCTGTGGATTCAGAGAAGGCCTGAGAGAAAGGCAAGCTATGCGCTTAGCGGGGCTGTAAGTCGTGGAAGCCGATTATTGTTAATTTAGCATTTTATATAAGAACGTGAGAGATCCTTATCGACGCCAGAAACAAACGCCCTGCAAGTTTCAACACCTCACTGATTCAGCCTCTCTTTCCAGATAGGAAAAAAAAAAAAAGATGACCAAACGCTGGATTTTCTCTCTGCCTCTTTTTATTTGCATTATTTTTTGTTATACTGTTTACAAGCATGAATTCCTACAATTGGTAGGAAGTGGAAGTTAATAGGTCCCACACACACGTGCCAGAAAGTTTTCAACTGCTGCTAAAGAAGGTCACAAAAATTACTACAGTTTTCTTCTCGGAGTAGTAAACTAGGAGTAACTCCACTGCGGAAACTTGAGCTACATGGAAAAAGACGTTTGATCCAGTCTAACTGTAAGGGAATAAAAATACATCTGTCCTAAGCAGCATCCATCAGCAGAAATGATGCTGGAAGCTCTTGCGAGAAGAATCAAAGCTCGTAATAAAAACCAGCGGTCTAAACCATGACATTGTATGTGACCAGTATGAAAATCCGTCAGGCTAATACAAGTCTCCACATAATCCACGCACTGTCACAACGTAGATACGTTTTTAACTAAACTGAGATGATCATGGTCACATTTTGTACTGCTGAAAATCCAGCTAATAAAGTGAATTGTTAGAAACTGTTTCAGAGCTCACTGAAAAAAACGTGTATCTATAAACTACACTCACCTTCCATTTCTGGATTTCACCATTATAATAGAGCAGTGAAAAGCCCAAAACAGGGGGTTTAAGACTCTGCTGTTCAATTCTATCACGTTCAAAAGGGGACCGACTATGAGCAGCACAATTAAAGACACCCAAGCAGTTCAGTGCCCACCTCAGTGACTGACGTTTTCAGAGCGATCAGACTTGAATCATGATTTCTGACAGTCTCCCTTCAGGCTCTTCAGTCCTCGCCTCCTAGCACAGGCCTGGGACTAGTCACTCCAAGCTTTCACATTTGCAAAATAAAACGGAAACCCCATGAGAAATCCCAATGGGAAACCCCTTTCCTTCCCTCCCCAGGCTGCTGTTCCTGTACCAGACACCCGAGCAGCACACGTGTCCGCTCCCGAAACGCTGCGGTTTATACCCAACGTAGCAGCAGCAATTGCTGTCTGATGCCCTAAGTGCTGCGTCTCACCCAGCTCTCCCGACTGCACAGCTCACCGCCTTTGGCCGTGGTCACGGCCACCCTCAATCCCCTGTCAGCCCGAGACAGAGCCTTTCCGACCGTCCTATGCGCTAACACATGCAAGAAAAAAACAAGCACCTAAATCCTTACAAGATCAGGGCCTGCCATCAGTCTGAATAATCCCTACTCATCCTCAAGTCGCTAATTATTCTTATGCCTGTATTGCGTGGCTTTAATTATCTTCTCCTCCAAAAGAGTTCAATCTCGACCAAAAAGCAACAGCTTTAGCTGGAAGAGCTCACTGCAGAGGAAAACGTATTTGCTGTGACTCCAGTGGGTGATCAGGTCTGGGCCACAGAGGTGGAATTTAATTTCTAATCTGGAGATTTCGAGCCTTCAGTATCAGATATAGCTAAAGGGATCACAGGGAAGCTGGGCAGAAAAGCAGCTTTCCGAGCAGCACAATAATAACCATGCTTTGAATTAACATTAGGAGTACTGTTTCAAAGCAAGTTTCAAATGTGCTTCCTCTTTCTTGGTAACGGCCTAGCAGAAGATGATTTTTTAAGATTGGAGGGGTATCGTTAAGCAAAGCAAATGAAGAAATGACAGAAAATACCTCATCTCCTGTAAAACACTCCCTGCGTGCTAGTGACAGTTCAAATCTTTTCTCCGATTCATCGTTCATAGCACCCAGTCGTTATTTATGCTGTCCCACATTAATCTATAGCAGGTTTTAAATTAATACTCTTCTTCATCAATACCTACGGAATGAAGACATTTTCCTTTGCAAAAAAACCACGTTTGCAACACCAACGCAATGCCCCTCCTAAGCACAGACCTGTAACTCACCTGAAATGTAGCAGGACAGGTAGCAACGGGAAACAATACGTCGTGAGAAATGGGGGAAAACAAGAAATGGAAAGTCAGACAGACCTTCTGCTCCAAGGGCTCTTTCAGTATGAGGGTAAGGTATCCAGCCGCCGAAGCAGCCTGCAAGGCTGGCTCAGCATGTTTTCCTCCCGCAGCCGGGGAAGGACATTGATTGAGCTCTGCGAGGCATCACGGGAACGGTGCGTCTCAGGCTGTGACAAACTTCAAAGGAAACGTGCAGCGAACACGCTCGTAGCTTGTCGGGATAAAGCAAAGAGCGCAGGAACCATCCCAGATGTTCATGCCACCACGGAGTAAGTTTAATATTAAAGTATTTTGTCTGCGGCTACACAAGGGATGGGGCCGCCTGCCTGGTGTAATGAGTGTCACGCCGGAGGGGATCTTTGTTCTCCAGTCCCCAGTTTGCCACTACTGGTGGTGACACGCACCTGCGTCCCGAAGGTGGCTGGAGACTTGGAAACCTTTGCAAATCCTTGGGTCCGAGGAGAAGTCCTGCGAACAGCGTAAGGATCACCGGTGCCCCAGGAGATCCAGCGACAATTCCCGGCGGTGTCACAAACTCACCGTACACCCCTCTGCGAGCTGCTATTTTAGCTCCTCATACTTAAAATGAGCAAATATTCTTCTCTTCGCCTATATATCCAACCTTTTTAGATAGCGACAAGCCTCTCCCTAGCGAACCTACCATCTGCCCACATTGTGTCTAGACTCGTAAGAGCTTCTATCGTACCGTTCGTAAGGCCTGGAGGACAGAAAGGGTTAAGAACCAACCCGGATTCTCTAGGGAAAATAGAAAGGCACCAGAAAAGAAGCCAATTCAACTGAGTTTACCCAAAGGGACGAAAGGAGGTTTAGAAGGTCCTTTATAAAACGTCACCGAGAAAAGCATTATTGTCCTACAGGGAAAAACATACCCATTAACAAATTAGGTGAGAGTCGAGTGAGATGTAAGAGGTCTGAAACAGCTGCATTCCTCAACGCCTTTAAACTGCCTGTCTTCACACACTTCATTTATCTCGGATAGCAGCATTGCCCGTGCCAGTTTGGGAGTAAAGGGGACTGTAAAAATACCTGGGGATAAATGTGAGTATTTTTAATGTTAATAGGCAAAACCTAATGGACCTGAGCAACACGATTTGGGTTTTAGAAAACAGCCAACTCAGGACCCTCCCAAACTTGTGCCCATCAGGGTTCCTCATTTTCCTTAAAGCGTCGCTGAGCGTACCTTAGCAACTCTACCTGAGCCCTGTCAGATGGTCTGAGTGGAAACAGAGCTCAAGGGAGCTACTCTGGTATTAATGAGTTGGGTAAATGCCCATTGAAGGGAGGCCAAAGCAATCACAGCATTTAACTATTTCTGACAAGTCGCAGATACGTGAACTGAAGGAAAAAAAGAGGAAAAAAATGACACCTTCATAAGGAAGGGCACTGTGACAAGTCAGCTGCTTCTACAGCCTGCTGACACCAAAAATACGTAAAAATATTCCATAATAGTATCTTGGATTGTATTGGGAAAATTAACTCATATTCCACTCCTATACACTGACCATAAAAGCTAAGGTAGAAGGAAGCATGGTCTCCATGGTCTAATGCCGTAGCCTAACTCAAGGGAAAACTTATTAACAACAGACACTGCAAAGACAGCAAGGAAGATCCAAATGGAGGGATGAGGCTGTACCGAAAGGGATCTCAGGCTGGATTCCTGCCTGGCTGGGACGAGCATGGAAATGAGATGAACTGCAGGAGCACACGACAGCAGAGCTGGGCACGGACTCCTTCGTCACGGCTAAGCTAACAGCATTTATTGGCAGACCACGGGCGAAGGGCTGGAGTGACAGAACCGTGACTGTGTTAACAGTTAATTATGTGTGTTAAAAGTACAAAAAGGTCAAGGCGGGGGGGATCGGAGCTTCTGCTGACATCTGGCAGCATTTTGGGGAAGTCTAGTTTCGCCTGAGGTCCTCGTTGACTCAGGAGCGCCGATTTGCTTGCTGTTAATTGGAGGAGGAGGTAATGAGAACTGACTAATCGCCGAGATGTGCACCCTGCGGACTCATTCTGGTGTCAGTCATTATATCTTGCTGATCACTCAGACAAAACTAAGTTTTGTGGGGATTTCAGTGACTGGTCAGCACCCTTCCTTGGCTCATGGTATTTGCATAATATTCAGCTGTCCTCCCCTACACAATAAGCTAGTAAAACCCTAGTCCTGGCGTAACTCAGCTGACACAGCAGCGAAGGCATCACTGCATATGATCTATTTCCTGGAGAGCTTGCACTGAAGGTCCTAGACACGCTAATGTCATTGCTCATGTCTTCAATGTTACTGCAACCCCTCCAAACTAAATTAATAGAGGTGTGTTAGCAGCTGCTAGATGCACACCCCTCTGCTTCTCTGTGCAAACACGCAGGAGTGCTACTACTATATCGTTTTTTTCCAGATAAGGCTTAAAGGATCGGTATTTAATTGCAGCAGTAAGTTCAAGGTATGAGACGCAGTGTTAGCGTTAAAGCGGTTTGTCACAAAACTTGGAGGGGAACGGCAGCAGTCAGATGATCCGTTGCACACTCACCTCATTTAAATGCAATTCCATTTAGACAGACCATTTGGCACAAAAATTAGAAAGATGACTTAGCAAAAAGCGCGGAAGAATACTTCTGAACCCAGGTGGCAGATATATTTGTGTGTGACATTCATGGAGGAGCTGTCCAAGAAAGCCTCTAGCCATTAATTGCTAGGTTGCAATTAAGGTGGCAGCCAATGTTTAAAGCTCCCCCGCTCCCCCCTTTTCTGGCCTTATTTTAAATGCAATGCAGAATGAAAAAGAAAAATAGACCGATGTGCTCTCCCCTACACCGCAGTACGAGGCTTAAGAGCATGGCTGGGCCAGGACAAGTGGATTTCTATGCAAACAACGTACAGAATGCCTTCGTTTGATCAGTTTGCTGCTTTGCACAGATAGGAAAATTAAATGAAGTTAACTGTATAGTTTTAAAGTCACCATTCAGCCTTTCAGTTGAGACAGATGGCTTTTACTTACAGTGCTTCCTCTGGCATTCAGTGGCGGATTTGGCAATCCTCTCTGGGTCTGGTTCTCAGCAATTCTCTGACATGGGGGCAGTTAGCGTCTTCATTGCACATAATAGTGCTGTAGAAGCCAGAAAAAAATGGCTCTTTTCTAGCCAGTTTACCCCTTTTCCATCTGACAGAAGTGACTTTCTTTCCTGGTCCAGAAGTCAATGCACGCTGAGCATTGACCTCACGCTGGTCTCTGCCAGCCAGCATGGAAAGCGCATGCATTAGAGGACAAAAGCTGAGAACCCGCTAATGTTTGCAAAGAGTACCAAATCCCCCGTTACTGTTCTTTTCAGGGAATAAGAAAGCCCCAGTTTAACAGGGACAAAGAAGAGGCAGCTTTACCCTCCCGATGCAGGGAGGGACACATGGCACGAGGGGGTAAATGGGAAGGTACAGCCCTTCTTCCCATCACCCGGTAAACCTGGAAAATTAAACTAGATTCTGACCCAATTTCAAATCATTGTAACCTCACTTCTGTAAGAGGGTTACTCCTGATTTACACAGGAGCAAGTTGGAAGCAAATATCAAATCTAATGGACCTGATTCTGTTCGCATTTACACCAGCATAACCTAATGATGATACACTTAATAATTCACAATTAAAAATCAAATTACTCACTATTGCTCAGCGTCATGGTGATTTCTTTCCTTCCCTGCCAATAAATCCAGTATCTACTGACACTGACAAGTGTTGATCAGGTCTAGAATGGAGTATTATGGGGCAAATAAGTATGAGAGCACAATGGTCACGCTTGTCAGACCGAAGGCACTCCAGCATCTACCTCTGAGTTGCCTTTTGGGCTGCAGCTGCTTCTCGAGAGCCTTGCCAGCTCCATGCAGGTCCTTCGCTCCCGCAGAGCCCGCCGACCTCGCTGCAGCTCGCCTGCTTCTCTCTCTGACCCCCCTTTGGGCTCTTCCTCAGCACCTCACTCTGCTTACATCCCTGGCAAGAAGGAAATCAAGGCACAGGGACGAAAACAGAGCTAAACCAAATAGAAGGAATCACCTTCACAAAAAAACTCGGATTCTGCTGTTGATAGAGAAGCGCAGAGTCCTGGGGTAATTGGAAGGTGCTGCATTCAGAGACATCTTGTGCATAATATATTGCTCTTCTCTTGGAACATGAGCCTGCTCTTAGTTGCTCTTCTACCTCCTCCAAAGGCAGGGCTTTAACGCTGCAGGCACCGAGGGCACCAGGAGAAGCAAGCTACACCTGAGACAAGCTACAATTACAGCTGTAAAAGTTTAGCATAAAGCTCAGGAGAGCAGAAAGCAGAACGTTGTCAGTCACGCGCTTTTAATTCCCAAACTGGCTCCTGAAACAGATAAGATAAAGCCAAACCAGATTAACCAACTTCAAAGGAAGCAGCAAAGCATTGGCGTGCTGGAACAGAAGGCAGCTGTTGAGAGCACTAATGAATAAAACAGGCAGAGCTTCCTTACTGACTTGCTCCTTGTCCCTTCCAGGTTTTTGGAAGTCTCCTGTGATTAGTCCCGTCCCATAACCAGATTACAGCATCCAGGTTAACGCAAGAACGTCTGCTACAGAAATGTCTAAGAGACCGATACGGGAATGCTAGTAGTTCTGTGGAATAGTCTTCTCCAACTAGTTATCCAAGCAAGAACAACATTGAATGACTCTTACAAAGAAGGCACAAAGCACCTATTGTTGCACTAATCATCATCTTTCTAAGTAAAATTAACCAATTTGCTAATTAAGACTCATGACAATTCATCATTACTGTAACTATGCACTTCAGTGATTCGTCACCCCGTAACTGGCTCCTGCCGCTCGGGGATGCGCGTAATGGCTGCCCCCAGCGCGCAGGAGGGAGCGTGGCTCCTTCCCTGCTCCGAGCCGTCCTGCTCATGAGTCACCTTGGCCCGGCTCCGGGCGGCTGCTGCTTTCCAAAGGAAAGAAAAAAAGAAAAAAAGAAAAAAAAAAAGGGGAAAAAAAAAAAGGCAGCTTGAGACAGAGATAATCTTTTTAAAGTTGGGATGGGAAAAATAGTTGCCCTTTCTAATGTTATTTGATCTGGATGATCAGAAACCGAGCAGATAAGTCGCATGAGTTCCAAGTGATATATTTTAAATTAACATCTGTCCAATTGATGACAGGTGTCAGATTCTCCTGCTGAAGAAGGAAGGAGGAACACTGCCTCGCAGCAGGGAGGACGATGCCTCTGATGACTAAGAGACGGGGAGACTCAGGGAGAGGGAAGCCCAGAGACTCGGTGCCTCCCGCTCGCTGGATCACCGCTCTCTGGACCTCTCACTACCTGGGCCTCCGCTCACTGGAGCTCCCCATCACTGGGCACCCCACTCGCTGAGCCTCCCACACGCTGGGCACCACGAGTGGATGCCCAGCCTTGAGAAGGAGGCTGTGAGCACAGAGCCCTCCCGAGGCACAGCCAAGCCTCTCCTCCCTTGGGCAGCATCCAGAAGACCCTTCCCCTACGTCGAAGCAACCCTGAGCGCTTGAATCACCCACACAATGTGACTCTTGACTCCTATGATGATCTCTCAGCTTCCTAAACATCTTCCTTTCTTCTCTGCCTCAAGATGGGTAAACAATCTTACACCCGTTTAACAGAGGAGGCACCAAACTCCATGACTTACCCAAAATCACACCGCTTCCCGCTGGTGCCCATGCCATTTGCAGGGTGCCCCTATCCAAGGCAAGAAGCAACACCAATATTAAGAGATTTGTACTTTATGTTCATCTCTGATGTAGCCTTTCTCACTTAAACACCACAGTTTGACCTGCTCACAAAATGCAGACAAATCAGTCCCCAGGAGCTGCAGGATGAACATATCTCATCTCCCGGGGGGTCTGCAGTGCAACGAAGGATTAATTAGATGAGGAAACTCAAGGTACTACAGCTGCAATGCTACAGGCAGGGCCACGCCAGGGAAACACCATGACCACCACAATAGTCCAGCTTCCCAACTTAAGCACAGCAACAGCGTTCACACACCGGGGGAGCGCCAATCTCCTGTCCCTGCAGGACATCACCACGAGGACAAAACAAATTCAGCGCAATCCCTCCGTTGAATTCAATGACTCCCGTGGGCAACACAGACCCGCACTGTCATGAAGGAGCCTGCGAGTGCTGGGCTTGCTGCTGCCGGTGGGAGCGGTGCCCCTCGCCACCCCGTCCCGCAGTGCTGGCACAGGCAGCTGAGGCCACAGAGCTGTCTGCAACCACCCCAATCACCCGCCAGCCCTAAACAGGACGTTTTAGTTTTAAGCATCTTGCACTGGTCCGAACTAGCTCCACCAGCCTCCGTAATTCAAGGTGCAACCTCTCAGAGAGTCCTCTCCTTGCTTTGCTGCTCGACTTGCCTCCTGGGTGCTCGGGGACGGGCTGTGTGACGTAAATCAACCTGCTTGAGGCTGAATTTTTCTGGGGCCGGGGGGGATTTGGCACCTGTAAAGCGCCGGGGCAAGATGAGTCCCAGAAATACCACGAAACCAGCCCAGCAGGCTGTGCTGAGGAGGGAAGGATGCTCGTCAGCCACGTACGCTCTGCCCCACGGATAAAGGATACAAATCTAATCCTTCACACCTCTGAGGCAGCAAGAAGAGCCTGGCAGCACCTCCCAAAGACCTGCTGCGTGCCTGGGCTTTGACATCTTCTTCCAAAGGGTTTTTTCGGCTCAGCCAGCTGTTTGCAAGCAAATCTCACAGCAGAAAGCAAAGCCCCGTCTAGCAGAGCAACGGGTGCCTCGACCATGGCAGTCAGCGCATCCACCAGCCCAGACAGGGACAGGGATGCGTCCCCAGCTGCGCCTTCGCAGAAACCCATCCATCCATCACGGCGCAGCGACAGGACAGGAGAGAAGGAACAAGTCAGACAGCAACCGCTGGGGTCGAGTCAAGCAGTGCCCAAGCCGAGCTGCGTCGGCAGCGCAAGGCTCCCGCAGCATCAATCAACGAGGCACAACACGAACTCCCTCCTGGGAACATGGTGCTTCACACCGGGATTCTCCACACATGAGTCTTCGGAAAAGGGAATAGCCTTAAATCATCCCTCACGGGGGGGGGGGGGGGAGGAAAACAAGCAACCGGGG
>NW_008794444.1:1554317-1554800 GCF_000699145.1 Aptenodytes forsteri
GGGTGGGGGGGCAGAAACAGAGACACCCGTGGGGAAAACGTCTGCAAGGGGAGGACAGCAGCAGTTGTAATGGCTTCCTCCCCCTAAGCAGCGTTAGCAATGCTGGCCCAGCTGAGAACAGGCCATTTCATTGCAACACCTTGAATTTGAGGTTTAGAATTTTGGACTGGGGCTCCTCTCAAAGGACCAGGTGTGCCTTACTGCAGTCGATGAGGCAGGTGGGAGAAATTAAGGGCACATTACACTTGCTCACTAAAAAGCACCAGTCAGAGGTGCTTTATCTTTGCAAGGTCTAAGTCGCAGCTCCGACTCCCCATTTATCTTCAGCCCTGCGGAGGGGAGCGGGCTCGGGGGAGCTCGGGAGCAGGTTGTGTTTGTAGGCTCAAGCACATGACAGCACCCTGATTTCTCTAGCCCTTCCACAGGATGGAGCAACCCCCTTCGGACAGCCCTGCCGAGGGCAGGGGAAAGGCTCAAAGGCCA
>NW_008794444.1:1554940-1567635 GCF_000699145.1 Aptenodytes forsteri
CGGCGGGCAGGGAGGGGATGGGGGAAATAAAAGAGAACGCTGCGTTGGCCGGGAATCGAACCCGGGTCAACTGCTTGGAAGGCAGCTATGCTCACCACTATACCACCAACGCTGCAGCGAGCAACGTTTCCCGCCCGCGCTCCAACCTGAGCGGGCCGGGCTGCCAGGGGGGCTCTGCCGCCCCGCGGGGATCCTCCCTGCCCCGGGCCGGCCCGGCCGCCATCTCCGGCCCAGCCTTGAGTAGGGGAGTAGTGGGCTATAACGCTCCGGAGCTGCTGGGAGCACGGAGGAGCCCTGGGAGGGCTTTCTGCTGGGGGAGGTAGCTCTCATCTGCTGCAAGAGGAATGCTGCTGCGTTTAAACTCTTGCTATGGAGTGCCGTTCGTGAGGGCCAGCCAGCCTGCGTACCAGGGCGTGTTGGCACTGAGGGGGCAGGAGGCTCGGATCTCTTCATGCCGGTTGGTAAATGTTCGCAAAGGTTTCTTTTTTTGGTATTTAGAATAGCCCTCCCTGGTCTTGGGTGGTTGCAGAGACAACAGGGTGAGGGCCGGACTCCACAGCTGAGTATCATCTTCACCCAGGGAACACCACTTCTTTACTTGCATCCTGTTGGAAACTGTTTTTCAGCTCAGAAAATGGGTTTAGCACAAGCTGTTTAAATCCAGAGACCTCCTAGTGGCAGTCAGTAAAGCCCTCTGAATATGGCCCTGTAAAGCATGTAATGTGGTGAGGTATAACCAGGGTTTTACAAATGCTACGAGCTTTTTGTATTTCAGACTCGCTGGGATACTTGATAATAGCAGATGTGTGAGAGATCACTGCAGAAAGAAAAAAAAAAAAAATCCAAGTCTGTTGCTTAAAGCAGCTGGATTTGATTTATGCGTACCTGGGTTGCAGGGATTCCTGCAGTGGGAGTGAAAATGGCTGTTTCCCCTCAAGCTGCCCCAAACTCGGTGATCTCAGACAGGATCTATGTGTGAAATCTCCTTCCTGGAGCTGCTGGGAGATGTCCAAAGCTATGCAGTTGAGGGGGCCTTCAGTGAAGTTAATTAACCTAGAGTCTATAGCAATAACCCTTGGCAGCCAGCCCAATATAAACATGGTCTTGTGCCCCCTTTCACAGCCTCTGAGCATCTGTCTAACAAGAAGGCAATCTTCCCCAGCACTTAACCCTGTAAGGGCTTTTTCCCAGACCAGTTATATGGAAACCTGATGAGGAAGAAACAAAAAGCAAATCTTCCTATCTACTTTATCCAGTTTACTTTCTGTTGCTTTTCTTGATTTGTTTTTTAGCTGTTTAATGTTTCCAGCCTCGTATACCAGTCACTTCTCCATCAGCTTCTTTCTTTAAGCTATGCCACAAACTGTCTGCTTTATGTCTCTTCTTTTTTTTTGACTATGATATTTCTCATGTTCTCTGATGCCCCGTAGTGTGAGTAGTCTTACAGGCTTGCAGCGATGAGGCTTTTTTCGTACCATCTTCTCTGCGTCACGGTTCGTACAAAACTTTCCTAATTAGCTCCTGTACAGCTAAGCCTTAGTCCGCTGTAGGTCTTGCAGAGACTGTGCCTGCCTTCCCCTGTTGCTAACTTGAAAAATATCTATTTAAAACAGATGTATTTTAGTTATTCCATAGTATATTGTTGTTTGTAACTGTTAATACATTTGTATCTGACCTCTTAATTCTCATAGTGCTCTTGGATCCTGTTTTGCAAAGCGCCGAGGGGTTAAGGAGTACCTAGTCTTATTCGGTAGCGCTCTGCCCCAGCTGATCTCATACGGGGCTCTGCATCTAGAAGTCAATTTTAGAATCGGTTTTGAACCTAGGTGTTCATGATGCTTTCAGAGCTAGACCTATCGCATCTGTATTAAGCTAGAAGGGTTCTCTGGGAGGATTTGTCACTTTAGTAAGAGTTTTCCAAGTGTCTACAGGCAAATATACTGCGAAGTAGGAGCAGAGATCTCCCCGTGTGCATGGTTGTGTTGCTAAGTGAGCTGATTAGCACAGAACATAGAGCGGCACTAGCTCAGGGCTGAAAAGCATTGATCTGGAAACCCTGCTCCCACCGGAGCTCAGGCAGTTGCTGCCAACTCGAGGGCCTCGCTCTTGTGCACTGTTCCCTGTTCTGATCTGTGCTTAGTCTTTTCAAGTCCTTTGGGCTCTCAAGCCCAAAAATGCCTAAATGAACACAAAACCTCTTGTACGGATCACCTAGTCCAAGCTGTCGCCTGCTGTGGGTATTGTCAGAAACCACCTTCTTGGAAGAAGCTTTCCACTAACTAGAGGCTTATGCCCTAATGGATAAGGGAATAAATCCTTTCCTAAACTCTTGCTGCCTCAATATTAGGTGCCTTTTAAATACGTTTTAATAATAAATAGCTGATAAAGGAGGACATTAGTATGCAAAAACTTGCTTGCAGTTATATTGCATGCTTGACCTGGGAAAGAAAGCTGGCTTTGCTGACAGTGTCTCACTTAAATTAGTCTGGTGACCTCCAGCAGCTGAAAGAATAAACTGCTCCTGATTCTGTGAGCTGCTGCCCTCTGTTGCACAAATCCAACGCAGCACTGACGCTGTACCCTGCTAGCGGGGAGAGGAAATAGTAATATACTGAATGGGAGTTAAAGCCAGCCAGAAAATGCCAGCTGTCTTCCTTGGAAAAACTCATGAGCAATTATGTTGGTTATGTGCATAAGTGAGGCACAACAACGGCTGTGAAGGGCAAAGTGCCAACATTGTTCCTCCTGTCACTGCTGAAGGTATATAGTATTTCTCAGTTTGTGGTATCGCAGGAGTACTCTAGACTGCCTTTGAAGTGTGGTGGGAAAAATGCATATCTCCACTATAGAAGTTATCTGGATTTTTATGTGCTGATAGACAAGCAAATGACACCCTTTCAAATCTTAAGACTATTCTTTGCTATAATATGTATGGGGAAAAATTATTTCAACTTCCTCATCGAAGATTAATCTTAATTTAGTCCCCCAGTTAATGTTTTAATACAAGATCCTTAATGACACTTTTTCTTAATTCAAGGATGACCTCTCAACTAGTCCTCAGCTGTTTACTCCCATGAGCCCTTATGATGTAGACCTTCCAATTCAAACAACTGAAGATGTGTTGTTCGGTTCTCAATTTAATCAGCCCAAAGAGCTCCCAGCAGACTTCTCCTCTGTGGATCTCAGCTTTCTTCCAGATATTACCCAAGATAGCAAAGAACAAAATCTATCTGAAGCTGGTCATGGCATGCAAAAAGAGTTTGATGGGGCAATATCCTCAAGAAATGAGGATAGCAGTATCTTCATGGATGAAAGCAGCTTGTCATATCCAGATGCAACTCAACCATCTCCTGAAGCATCTGGCGTGTGTCCTCCTCTGACACCAATGACTCCTATGACCCCAGTGACACCTGCATCAGAAAGCTCTGGCATAGTTCCTCAGTTACAGTAAGTTTATGTATGTATTATATATGTAGCATATATAACAGTCATAGTTTTGCTTAGACTGCAAGGTACTGCTCTGACTTTCCCACTTAGAGAATGTAGCAAGCATGGTTTGGTCTTAAATAAGCCCACCCAAAAAATCAGAGGAGCAGTTATTCCTCTCTGAGGGATGTGGAGCAAATGAACTGACAATATTGGAAGGCAACTGGATACTGTGCTGATCAGTGCAATACAAAAATGGAAATGGCACAGAACAATACCCAGCTTAGCAAAACAGGGGAGCGTGGACTTGATAAACATGCTGGGTGAGTATCTGAAATGCCTCTGGCTTGTTAAGGGGGAAAAGTCTCTTCTGGGAGACAGGAGATGAAGTCTCTCAGCGGGAGAAGTGTTTGGTAGAAATTATTTATACATAGTATGTACTGCTAGTTACTTCAGTCTGCAGAATGAAAAGATAAATAATACTTGAAAAGGAGGACTTCTTCCAGCAAGGAGGATGTTACAGATGACTCCAGGGGTCTTAAAGATCTCAGTCTGCTTTTCTGAGTGCAGAAACAGTCTGAACTGAGCAAGGGAAAAAGGGGCATGAAAAGAAGTGTGAGGAAATTCTGGCCTCGTTAAAAGATCCTGTCCTGTCTAGGCTAGAGCAGCTATGGAGTAGCCTATACCTGTAGAGAATAACATACCTTTACCTACCTTGAGTGCTGTAGTAACTCTGTAAACACTCAGTAATGGTTCAATTCAAAGCTATAAAAGACTTCAGTGGTGTAATTATTGGAAGACACGCAACCTTAGTATTCAGGGACTAATAATTTTGTACCTTGTTATAGCTCAGAAACTGTAACTTTGGTATTGAATTACTTAAGTTTTGCCAAAAGTAGCTTAATGGGTGAGTGGGAAAGAGGCAGGCAGGAAATTAGTTGATGGCAATTATTAATTGGAGTGTGACTTCACATTAAGCTAATAATGCTGGGGGTTGGCTCTGCAGTGACTTCCTTTCGTAATAAGAAAATTCCTCTCTCGTTCCTCAGGAATATAGTGTCAACTGTAAACTTGGCTTGTAAACTAGATCTGAAGAACATAGCTCTGCATGCCAGAAATGCAGAGTATAACCCAAAGGTAAATCTTAAGGACTCTTAAGCTTTCTCAGTGCTGCTGAATTCTAACACACAGATTCACCATGAGCTTTGTCCCTTTTCTAATAGCACTGTCTTGACCCATAGGAGAAAGTCATACAATTCTGAAACTTGGGCCTGTTAAATTAAGAGAAATATTTTAATTTCATCTACCACAAGGAGATACTCTTTTTTTTCTTTGAATAAAGCCCTAGCAATGAGATGTTACCAAGCTGTTTAAGAAAGGAGATGAACTCTCCTACCTGTGGCCAGCTGCCTCCAGCTGAAAGGGCTCAAGCAGCCCTCACTGGGCTGAATTAAAGAGAATTGTCTGAATTAAAGAGAATTACTGGAGTCAGACTGGTATTACATGATACTTCTAGCAAGCGGCCTAGACTGCGGAAACTTGCTGAGAATAGATTGGGTTTCTGTAAGTGACTCCGGACTGCTCAACAAAACGTAAGGGACAAGGCAGTGGTCCCGTGACTGTAGTCTTAAGCCCCCTGGTCCTAGGGGTTAGAAAATAACTTCAGGGTGGTAAATAAACACTTAATACAAAGCAAATGCATGCTGTGTTGAGCTTTGAAAGTGACAATTCTTGAAAGAATGAAGAGAAATACAGTACTGGCTAAATCCCTCAGCTGGAATGTGAGGTCTTCCTTCGAATTTGTAGAGGTTTGCTGCCGTGATCATGAGAATCAGGGAACCACGAACAACAGCCCTCATCTTCAGTTCAGGAAAAATGGTCTGCACAGGAGCAAAAAGGTATTTTTTTTTGTTTTTCTTTCCCTCTAAAGGTCTGGGTCTTGCAGCTATGCCTATATTCCGATGAAAAATGTCAAAAAACCTTGTTTAAATTATCTCGCAAAGGGCTGTCATAATTGCAAGAAAAAAATGAAGCATTGGTATTGAAAAATGTCTAGCTTTCTTCATGATGGCAGTCTAGTAATTACCGAACTGCGTGCTTCTGTCCCTGAATATAGATTGAGCTGGGCAGACATTAGCAGAAAAGCTGCTAAAATGCCCAGGAATTGTTAAGGGGTTATTTGCATTTCTCACCAACTTTAAAGTGAATTAGGACATAACTTGTGTCTGTCAAGTCTCTCTTCAGTGACTGTGTTCACCAGTCAACACATCTGCCTCTAGAGAAAATGGGAATTGGAGAAAAGCAAAGATGATTTCTGTACTTTGAAGCTCTTTTCCTCAAGTTCAGCAGCTGCCTTGATTTTTATGCCCCTAAACTGTCAATGAGATAATGCATTAACTTACAGCTTAGGAGACCTCTTCTCCAAGCCCTACCACCACCCCAACTAGCTAGATGATTGTACTGGTGTCTGCCGTCTACCTCTTGGATCAGCTCTGAGAAGCTGTTGTAAGGAACTGAGACTGAAACCTCTGAAGAGGGGAACTCCTGGGTTCCATGCAACGTGCTTCAGCGTGCTCAAATAGACCACAAGAAAGTGAATGACGAAGTGCCTTTTTCCTTTTAGCTCACTGAAGTGATTCTGGGGATAGAGGCTTGCTATTTTGAGCGGTAGCGTATCTTTTTCTGGAGCACAGATTAGCATGGTGGTGGCTCTGAACTGACTTCCATCTTGAGAGCACAAGAAAGCACTAATCAAAGCTGCTTTCCCCTTCTGCTCTTCCTTCAGTGAAGAGCAATCACGGCTCGCAGCCAGGAAGTATGCGCGCGTGGTGCAGAAGCTTGGGTTCCCTGCCAAGTTCCTGGACTTCAAGATACAGAATATGGTCGGGAGCTGTGACGTGAGGTTCCCCATCCGACTGGAAGGCTTGGTGCTCACTCACCAGCAGTTCAGCAGGTATGTGGAAGTCAGAGTTACAACCCCATGCAACTTGGAGTAGTGTCTTTGTAAGCTGCACACAGACCCAAATTCTGAGGCTGTACAAGCCTGGCGAAAGAGTAATTAACTGGATACTGAATATCAAGCATGTCTTTTGCTCACCAAAAGACATGCTCACTGGTTCAGCAAGCATGAAGTGGCTACGGACGCCCTGTGTTACAATAAAGATAGTAAGGTTTATCTTCTGCAATAACCCCTGTTCTGAGTGGGGCACAGGCCAAAATGACCCTCAGCTTAATTGCCAGGATGACATACAGCAGCTAGCAGTAAAGCTTCCAGTGCTTGAAACTGTGACTGATGCTATCCAACAGTGAAGGGCTCTACTAAATTGCCCTCCTGTGTATCGTTCGCTGCTTTCTCCTTGCGTGCACACCGTAAACGCTAGCTTTAGAAACCTCGCAGCTCAGAGCATACTACGCAAGCGTTCAGTCACTTCTGGGGTAAACTGGACGCGCATTAGATCTGGTTAAGATGAAGGGCTGAAGAACTGCAAGAAGCTCCTGGGTTCTTTGCTCAGTTGGTTAATGAAGAGATTCTCTTTGGTAAAAGCTCTCTTTGACTGTGACAATTGTTGTTTGACGCAATCTGCGGTGTTGCTGTATCTCAGCAACGTGCACCAGAGACTTTCATTAATCTGAGCAGTGCTGGTGATCAGAATTTTACTAGTCTCCTGTTATTGCCAAGTGCGATATCAAACCTTAGTGGGTATTTTTCTTCACTGCAGACCATGTCAATAGGAAAATAACCAGTCTTGATCAAACAATTCACGTTTAATTGGAGCAGCTCTTAAGCTACTTGAACCTGGCCTATGCCCTTGCTCCGTTGTGAACCTTTAATACTAAGCGGGCCTCTTAACTCCTGTCAAAGCAGATGCCTATCTGCAAGGATAAGGTTTCTAACCTTCAGGTATGAAGCCAGACTCCAGCTGCAAAATACAGAACTGAACATGTGGTACATTTCTGGGATATTACTTTGGTTCTTTCTGTCTAGATGTCTATTAGCCATCAGTTTAAAGTAAACCTGTAGTGGAGTGATGGGCATGCTGTGCCTTCGAGGTGGGCTTGTTCAGAACTAGTTATTGCCATCGCTGAGGAAAGGATGAAGATTTCAGCACTGACAAGATCAAAATTCAGTTGTTTTTTATTAGCACTGCATTTAATATTTTGCATTTAATTTGGGGATTAAATATATATTAAAGATTCACTTGGCTGTCATCTTACTTGCACAAGATGCTTCCTGATAAGGGCTCTTTGCAGACTAAGAAGGATTTGAGTACTGTTTGAAGATCACAATAATGGTTTCAATGCTATGGAAAATCAGATTCAGAGGTGTCTCAGAAGTCTTTAAGCATGAAGAACTCCTACCAGCTCCAGCTGGGATTACCAGGTTTCTCTAGAAGAGATCTAAAACCTGACCTGCCTTTCTCTGGGTAGCTAGCTAAAACCTGTGGGTTTAATTACTCTATTCTTAGTATAATTAAAGAGCACTTTATGCATATAATGTTGAAGCAGTATTTGCATTTTACTAATCTTACCTGCTTGCTTTGAAACAGCTACGAACCTGAACTATTTCCTGGCCTTATTTATAGGATGGTCAAACCAAGGATAGTGTTGCTTATCTTTGTGTCTGGAAAAGTTGTACTGACTGGTAAGTGGTCTCCCTCTGTATATCTGTAATCAAGTGCTGCCACATCTTCTGAGAAAGCATTTAAATTGAATGTTAGACAAACTAATATCTTGCCACATTAAAGACACTCAACGATCTTTTTTAATGCCGACTGCTGCTTATCTGTGTTTTCTGCAGATGACAATATTGGTATTGTTGCACTAGAATCTCATATTGCTTCATAGTGTCTCAGATTTCCATGTCGTTAAACTTGACTACTTTTATTTTATTCAAAGTATAATTCCATGTGTCAATGTACAGAATCCCAACAGGATGCTGACATGCTAGTAACTACCCAGTCACTTAAATACGAATATCACAATAAGCAATTTAAAATTGTTTGAACAGGAAGCAAACTCCTTAAAACACTTCACTGACAACATTTAGTAGGGGTTATTAGAGGAAAGGGTGGAGATCTAAGAACTTGTTCCAGACTGTTTGGCAAAATACTCATGAGGCAAAAGCCTTGCTGAGTAAGTGTGCTCAGCAGATACCTGTACCTCAGATCCCGTGTCAAAAAAGTTGAATTCCTGATGCATGTTCCTGATGCATTTTTTTTGTAAAGCTCATTCAAATACTTTTATTCAGATGTATTGAAAGGTAAATGGTACTTGTTCCCAGAGGACCTGAATTGAGGTACTTGAAGGACAAAAGAGAAGCACCTGCCTTTAGCCAGAGATTCTTACAATCATAAATCAGAATGAGCTCAGCTAACTGAAGAAGGGCGCGCTCAGTACAAAGCTTAAATGCTTCCCCCTCCAGTGTCCCCCCTTCGCTTCCTCTTAGGTCCAGTAAAATCATACTGGCCAGTTCCATTCCGCTGATGCTTGTGTTTTTGGGCACTCTAATTGCAACACCCTCAAGTGTGCAGCAGGCCCAGGAGGACTGAAGCAAGTCCTTGTCTGTGAACACTGGGCCCAACTGTAATGACAAAACCGCATTTGCTGAGCTGCAAGGGGTTTTTTTTTCCCCCCTTACCAAGAAAGTAACTTGAAAGTAACTACTTTTGAAAGTAAAAGTTGTAGTAATGCAGATGAATTGGTCATGTCCAAGTGTGTTCTGAGGGAAAGGTTTACACGTTCATCCTGAGTGCTACTTAATCCAACTGCTAGTTCATTTAAACACAGTTTTTTTGTAGCTAATGTTTGTTGCACTAGCATGGTAGAGTAGTGTCACTGTCAAGGAATGTTCCTGCCTACTGCAATACGGATAGTGTACAAGACTTGGTATTAAAGATTTGCTTGCAGTAACATGGAAAAGGCTAGCTTTGAAATCACTGGTGCCCTAACAAGCCTTAAAAATAAAAAAAGCTCCTCAGAACTGGAGGAGGGGAGTTCTCAAACTGTGGATCAACTTCCAGTATTGAAATAAATGCCCTTCACTTCTTGTTTCTATCTTTCCGCTTACTTATCAACAGGCAGAGCTGTTACTGTTAAGTAGATAATACCATGGTTCTTCTCAGGGTTGGTTGTTTTTTTTCCAAAGCCGCTGTTTTGCACCTGTTAAGAGTAGCCAACTGCTGTTTTGATCCCACAGATTAAACAAAACTAGTCTAGTCTTAAAGCGAGCTAGAAATTATTCTTTGTGAGGTGGCAGAAGTATGATAGAAATTCTGCCTTAAATTAATAGTAAGTTGCTTTTAAATGCCTGTGTTTCTTCATGGTTTGTAATCTTATCGTTAGGTTTGAGTTGCCTTCAGTTATTCTCAACACTGTTAATTCTTAACCTGTATCCCTAAATGTCTCCGTAGGAGCAAAAGAGCGTTCTGAAATCTATGAGGCATTTGAGAACATCTACCCCATTCTAAAAGGCTTCAAGAAAGCATCATAACATGGCCCATAAAGCAGCTAAGAATAATACATGGGTTTGTATCACTATGCTTGGAACAGAAGCAAGGGTATTCCTGGACCCGTTTGTACAGTGTGGATTATTAAGCAAATGATGCTATTTTGAATGCTATAAATGCTGATGCCTTTCTATAGTTTGCAAAATGGTTTTTTGCTTTCAGATTAGCTGTCTGTAATCCACCCGAGTTCTGACAACTTCTGTCAAGCTGAAAAATTTGCCAAATGAATGTACTTTTAATAGAATGCATATTAAGGTGGCACTTGGGTATTTAGTAATAGAAACCATGTGGTTTTGGCCTGTTGAACAGGTGAATCAGCACTGCACTTCTAACTAGCTTTATCAAAACCCTCAGCTTTAAGTGTACTGAAACCTAGCTCCTGCAATGTTGTATTTTCATGTTTAAACTCAAAATATATTTTTGTCTACAACATAGATTACAAAATCCAGCATGACTTGATTTCAGTGTTTTGAAGATAGTGATTGTAGAGGACATAGAGTCCCTCTGATCCTATCGTTTGGATAAACTCTTGTGTGTAATGGTGTTGGTACTCCCTTTACGAAGACATTTAAGGCCCCTGACAGTGCTGGAACGTACCTAGAAAGTACACGGGTGGAGGGGTAACTAAGCAAATTACCTAATTTGTCATGATACAAATTAGATTTTAACAAAATTGTACCCACTTGTATTACTGAAGTCCTCTCAGATAATGGGAGTTTGTTGCTTGGCCCAGACAAAAACATGTTGGTTAGGAACTGCCTTTAAAAGGGACTTGAGGAAAATACAGTGGGGTTCTTGTACTTTATCTCCACGTGAACTCAAGGCTTCCTTTGCAAAAGGTTTCATGCTCAGACTGGAACAGCGTAGAGATTATTGCAAAGGCTTCCTTTGCAAACGGTGCATGCTCAGACTGGAACAGCGTAGAGATTATCCCTTGACTGTTCTGGTACCTCCTGTGATTCTCTGGAAGCAAGGTGGTTGTTTTTTTTTTTCCAGAACAGGGCTTTGTGCTGCTGGGGTTTGTCTTGTGTCCGCCCCTCGTTTCCTGCTGAAGGTGGGCCAGATCTGCCAGGAAACTCCCTGAGCCACTAGAGGTTGCTGTTAGATGACTTAAGCGTAACCCTGGCCAAATGCTGCCTCTGTCCTTCTTGATGGAAATACACAATATGGGCAATGGCTTAATACAGAACAGGGTGTCACAGTCTTGCTGGGCTTAGCTTTGCTGTCACAAGTTTATTTCTGATTCGGTGAGGATGTGATTTCAGCTTCTGTGTCTGTAATATGTCTCGCGAGTGCTTCTGTAACTGTCTGCTCTTCTGGAAAAAAGTTTGAAAAACTTCACGCACTTCCTTATGATAAACTGGTCTTAACTATGTTATCAGTTTCTTTGTCACAGTCAAACTGTGTATTTCCATGCTCAAATCTATTCTGAACAGAGGCTGGCTTTTCTGCTTGTTTTCTAACACTGTAGACTTTCCACAGCTATGGGCTGGACTTTTATTTGCATTGTAGCTGTAAAAGCTGATAATCTTTTGCAAGTGAAAAACAACCTGCTTTTATTGGGATGCTGGAAAAAGTTTAAGATGAGCCCTCTTCAAGAAATTGCATCTTAATTAAGAGCTTGCCACATAATTTTACCAGTAAAGTTAATGTTCTTTAAAAGCGTGGATAAAGACTTACAGAAGTGGGCTCTGTGCCTTTTCACGGAGCTGCTGATAACTTAATGTTTGCTATGGTAACTCTTTGTCTTAAAAACAACTATCTTGGTTCTACCTACATAGTGCTGTTCATGCTAGTGTTTTGTAGCACTTAAATACACTAGGAAGGGAAACAATACAGGCTGGGATTCTCTCTTTTTTTTTTTAAACTGGGACATGTTTTGGTTTTGTTGTTTTATTTTTTTTTAAGGGGGGTATTGCTTTAAGTTATTCTGGCTTGTGCGGACTCTGTCTCCCTTCTAATTGCCTGGTGTTTCCTACTCTGTCCTCACACAGAGGACTGGCTTTTAGGTACTAGTTGATCATACCCATTTAACTCTTGATCCTGGCTCCAACCTTGAGGCTGGGGTGAGGAAACCTACTAGCCTCTCTTAAGGACGCGTATCAATATTTGCCACTTTTCTTATGCAAATTGTTCTTGCTATTATTGTAAATATAACCCCAAGGGCCTGACTTTCATTGGTATGCATAGTCCATGCGGCAGTGTTACTGGCTGGCTATGGTGCAGATGGCCCCCTTGGGCCCGCAGCGAAGGGTAACCGCAGTTGGAGCCCCACCACGGCCCTGCGACTGGTCAGGGCGTCCTTCCTTGGGAGGTCAAACGATGCCTCTCCTGGGTTACAGACCAGCAGTACCTGTGTGAGGTTCATGTGATGAACACCCAGCACCCCAGGAACCAGAATACAACCACGCTGCTTACTGCAGGCTTCGGCAAGCCATGATGGCAGATGTGTGGCGGATGCTGTTTAGGTTATTGTTACTTCGGCTTTTTCAAAGAACAGAAAATCGCCCGATTTCCTTACCAGGCCCCCGGGCTGGCTGACCTGCCTGCTGTGGGCCAGAGCCTGTGCCGCTGCTCGCCCACCATACCCTCCCCCGGGAGCAGGGAAGGGGCAGCCCTCCCTTCAGCAGGTGCTCCAGCCGGCCAGCCTCCGAGGCCGAGAGAAGGAAAACCCAAATGTTTACTTTTAAGGCCGCCATGCGGCTGCCTCTCCCTGCGGTACCTGCCCTGACGGAGGGGGGTGCCCCCCGCCCTCTGGGCTGG
>NW_008794444.1:1568256-1578246 GCF_000699145.1 Aptenodytes forsteri
GGGGGGGGGGGGGGGGGGGGGGGGGGGGCCGCCCCGCGCGGGCGGGCAGAGCAGGACCTACAGCGTGTTGCTTAAAATAATAATAACAGGAATAATAATAATATAATATAGCGCCCCGACTTTCACTTAGTCAGGTGCAGCTGTCAGCAGGCGTGCCCGTGTTGATGTAGCCGACAGAAGCTCCAGTCAGTTCAGGGCAAGAAGAGGATATTTGAAACGCGTATCTCTCTTCAGCGGGATGCGTTAAACCGGTCCTCTTCTAAACCATTGAACAAAATCGGGAAGGCGTGCAAGAAAACGGCACCTTTTTTGTTTTCTTGTCTATATAAATAGTCCTAATCATGGGCCCCCTTTTGGAATTAGAAAAAATACTCCACTTGGGTTAATCACGCACCTTCCTGCTCCTTTTTGCAAAGCGTTGGCTCTGCGGGAGGCGGGATGCGTTAAACCGGTCCTCTTCTAAACCATTGAACAAAATCGGGAAGGCGTGCAAGAAAACGGCACCTTTTTTGTTTTCTTGTCTATATAAATAGTCCTAATCATGGGCCCCCTTTTGGAATTAGAAAAAATACTCCACTTGGGTTAATCACGCACCTTCCTGCTCCTTTTTGCAAAGCGTTGGCTCTGCGGGAGGGCGGCTGAATGAGCGTTACGTCAATAAGCAGATATTCTCATTATATGACTCAGATGCAGATCGCCCCTCCGTAGCTGTCGTTCACAGCATGTCCATCCCAGATTCCTAAAAAGTCTGCCCAGCGCCGCCTCCGGAATAGCTCTGATTTTTGGCTGACGCCGTGTTCTCGGTCCTTCATTTGTAGCTTCATTAGCAGCTGTCGAGAGTGATTTCTTGAACTATTTTGGGAAGGTGGTAAGCAACGTGTGGTGCGGTATGGTCCTCGCACCAAAGGCTCCTCGCGTCCTTCTGCCAAATACAAGAACAGCCAAGGGGACGGCGGTGTCTTTCTGCCGTTAACGGCGGTGGGAGTGGGCACAGGGTGTCAGCCAGCGTGATTCAGCTTGCAAAATTGAGGCCTTAGTCTGCCACTGGAGGGGTTTTCTTCTTTTTTTTCTTTTTTTTCACATGAAAGACTGTGTCATGGAACCACAAACTGCATTTAGTCTTTCTAAAACAGATGGAAAACTTGTGTTTGTGTGAGACTGCTCGGGGTTATCTGCAGGTTCCATGAAAAAACTGGGTTTGGAATTTGGAACATAAACCAGCTGTTTTTTCCTGCCCATTTTGTAGCCTTAAGATTTTGGCTAAACATCTGGGTTAATTATAGAAATTCAATTGTAGCCTTCGTTATAGTAGAACCACTATTGTTCTGTGTTAACCAAGGCTTAAGAAGTTTCTCTACCCGTCAGAAAAATGAAACCACAAAGCAGCAGCCTTAGCCAAAGTACCAGAAGCAACAGCTTGTTGGAAAAAAACCCCTCTTTATCTTCCTCGTATCTTCTCACGTGAGACAAGATCAGCTTTTCTGTCTGACAGTTTTCACTGAATCCTCGTAAGATGCTTTAACTGTCCCATTCATCTGCGACTAGAAAATGTTCTGTATATTTACACTGTGCTTCTTAACTGCAGGAATTAGTCTCCTTTTTTTGTGTGTGTCTTTTTTTCCCCCCCCTCTGCCTGGACATCATGGTTCCATCTGTGAGGATCGCTGCTGTTCTGTTCTCCTAGAGCCTCCATTCTGGGGGGCCTCCCTGCGTGCTCGATTTCCTCAGGCTTTGTTTCTCCTGCTGCTCAAAACTTGCCCAAGCAGTAGTGCAGTTCATTGAAAACAGCAACTTCATATTAATGAATTAAAGGAACAACATAACGTATACGAATAACACGATGTGAATAACATAAGCGTGCTTGGTTGCAGGAGGAACGCTCAGTGTAGGGACAAAGCCCCGTAAAGCTTGGGTTTCTTCTTGTTCTTTTGAAGATAATGGAATTACTTCTTTTTAAAACTGTTGTGTCTGCATTCTATGATTAATACTTGGAATGCCTGATATTAGAGTGAGAGAGAAAGAGCCTGTCAACTTCAGAGGTCGATTTTCTTTGTTTCCTCTTTGTAAGCAGCGAGCGGGTGTCTATGAGTTTCTTGCGAAGTCAGCAGAAAGAGGGAGCGACGTCTTAAACTGTGACCACACACCGTGGCAGAGTCATGCAGGGAGAGGTGCAGTTAACTGGCCGGATTTCAGGCTGTGTTTACTGTCATCATTATTTATTTGCTTATTTTATGCCTTCTAGTAGTACCTGGGTTAATTTTAGATCAGCGTTATGGCCGGTGCTGGAGGAGGCCAACAGGGTCATGGCAAGGGCTTTTCTGTGTGACTTGGTCATAAGCGCCGCGTGAGAAATCCAGAGTGTGGCAGTGTATGGGGTCACTTGGGCCTCCCATTTGGCTTCTTGAAGTGTTACAGATTGGGGGAAAGGGTGGTTCTCTCTCTCGTGAAAAGTAAGGAAAGCGAGCGTTACCCCTTCTATCCAGTGGTGTCTTACTTTCAGAATCTTCTTGTGATTTTTCCTTATAAGAAGATAAATGATTTCATGTTCTAACAGTAAGAATTATTTCCAATTTCTTTTCATTGGACTGCTTTGTGTGCTGATTTTTATAAAAGCTACAGTAGGATTGAAGTTGTTCATACATCTGGCGAAAATCACACCCTGTATCTGTGAGGGGGAGAGATTGAGGAGCTGTTAAGATTAATTATTGAAGTACAGCTACAATTAAGGATGAGTAGTCCGGAAGTCCTCCAGTAAAATAATCACTGACATTCTTCTTTTCATTAGTAATGTGTTGTATATTCAAAAGCTAAGCCGGCATCTTGATGTTGGTTTCAGCTCAGGGACTCTTCTTGCGCCTGGGAGTTTACTCCAGCCTGTCATATGCATAAATTCGCAGAGTGTATTTTACAAGCGTACTAAATTGCTTTGCTTTATATGTCTGCAGATGGCAAAAGCCAAAGACAATGTAATTGTGACGTCTAAGCCTGTCTGACTTCTCTAAGCTGTGGGTTGCGATTAGGAATACTGACTTTTTGCAGCAATGGAGTTTTATTATAGTGAATAGGTACAGTAATGGATGCAGCTATTGCTGTCCTCGGCTCCTTCAGCATTAATCAATTCCTAGAGATTAGGAAGTCCTCCTTTCTGGTTGCTTCTTTCTAATTATGAACATGTAGAAATAAGCCAGGTAACCGTAGAAAATCTCAGCTTAATGTGATGAGACTTGAGGAAAGAGAAACATTTAATGGATCATTTGAGATGTTGAGTTCTCTGCTTCGCTCAGTTTACATTTTATGGGAGTTCCTATAATATATTCCTATAATCCAAAGTTTTGTTTCTTTGCCACATTGAAAGGCTGTAGACATAAAGAGAAAAATATGTTACATGATGCAATGCAATTAAAATTAGGGCTGTATAAAGAAATGGAAATGTTTGCTTAGGAGAAGCCTGCTAAAGAAGTTTGTAGGAGCCGTTTGACATAGTTGCTGAAGTGCGTGGTGAGCTGTAATTTTTGCAGGCTTTCACAAATATTTCTATCTTCCCTCCCCAGTAAGAACTTAATTTAGTCCCAGATTCTTGACAGATCATTCAACTTTTTGCTGATGTGATGGACGTGATTTTGGGTAATTGCGTTTAGTCAGACTCCGGGCCCATTAATCCAGCTTTGAAAGCAAGAATTGCCAAATCACCCCAGCTCGCTCTCCCTGTGTCACTGCCGAGCGGTGTGTTTCTGGGCCAAGTTATTTTTGGTTGCAGCCAAAGGTCGGGGGTACAGTAGGTGTGCATTACGCTGTGGTAAACAGGAGTCTAGCAGAGTGCACTTTTGTAATTTCCATGATGACTGGTGGGGTGAGGACACACAGGAAGAACGAACGTGCCGGGTTGAGCCCCCGGGTTTCACAAATATTTCTATCTTCCCTCCCCAGTAAGAACTTAATTTAGTCCCAGATTCTTGACAGATCATTCAACTTTTTGCTGATGTGATGGACGTGATTTTGGGTAATTGCGTTTAGTCAGACTCCGGGCCCATTAATCCAGCTTTGAAAGCAAGAATTGCCAAATCACCCCAGCTCGCTCTCCCTGTGTCACTGCCGAGCGGTGTGTTTCTGGGCCAAGTTATTTTTGGTTGCAGCCAAAGGTCGGGGGTACAGTAGGTGTGCATTACGCTGTGGTAAACAGGAGTCTAGCAGAGTGCACTTTTGTAATTTCCATGATGACTGGTGGGGTGAGGACACACAGGAAGAACGAACGTGCCGGGTTGAGCCGCCGGGTTCCAGTTGCACCACATTCCTCCGGCTCACGTGTGGCCTCTGGCTTTTATGCCAAGCACCTGCATTTGGGTTTGGGTTGTTTTGGAAGGAAAACAGATATTTTTGGTTGACTACGAAGGCAGCAGCCGGTAGTTTTGTTGTTGTTTTAATGCTAATGTCATCTGGAAGGGTGATTACACACTTTCTGAACCCAAAGTTAGTCACCAAGCTTTCAGATTTCAGCACTTCAAGGAAAGAAATGAAGCATTTTAAAGTTTTAGCTGAAATCAAACCCACAGAGCTGAGCAGAGAGAGAGAGGCACAAGATGCCATCCTGTCAAGGCTTACTGTATAATGCTTTATAAATAAAGCTTAGACAACCCTGAAATAAAGGACTTGATGGGTTGTATGTGAAGTATTAAGCCTCTGTTAGGATGAAATTGTCAATTCTACATGTTCCAGAGGGAAATGTAATGAATTGGTTTTCCGTACTTGGAAAGTACGTAACCCCAGACACACTTTTGCAGTGTGGATCAGGATGGTGCTGTAGCATGGGAAGCACAAAGGAAAGTTGGAAAGCCATACACTGGCAGAAGACAAAGCACATTTGCTATTTTTCATGCTGTCTAAATCTCTCGGCTGCCTCTCTTGCTGTTTGCTCTTACTGTTAGCTTTGTCACTTCATGCTTCATCACAAGTCCTCAATATGCATCGTTCATATGCTATTTTCTTTAAATGTATTTCTCAATACGTTGTGGAGCATGGAGGGGAGCAGAACACGGCTGCTGCGTGTTCAAAGGGTGAAAACACAGGATGATGAATCCTAAAAAGATTCCCTTCTGATCAGTTCTTCGCAGTTCCTATGCCTCAGACGTCCGGTGAAGCTGAACCCAAGCAGACATTTGGGTCATGGACTTGTGACGGCTACAAGTGCCTAGTGGGAATAAGTAGAAGACAATGCAACTTATTGCTGTTACTAATACAAGAAAGATTTGGATGTCACGTAAAAGCCTTGAGAGAGTACTGTCCTATTTGGACCCATTAATGAATAAAGTGTGAGACATTTCCACGTGAGAAGGGAGAATAATGCAGTGCATAGTGTATGAAAACCTGCATTTCCCACTGCCAGAGTGGACTCAGCTAATACCATCACAGCTTGTGAAATAATGCACTACGGTATCTCAGATAGTACTATTAATTTCTCCAGTGACTAAAGGTTTTTAGAGTACTGTATGATTTTCTTAATACATAAAATATTGCTATTGCTAAGCTATAAATCTTCTAGAAATAGCAAGTAATTTGCTTACAAGTTCGATAATAAGACAAGCTGATGTTTCCTCAGCTTTAGGGGTTCTGTTGCAATTCCTGTGAGAGACATGCTCTAGAATTCTGCAAGAGCTTTATACATTTAGCCATTACTTCCAAAGATTAAGACAGATAGTTGAGGTTTAAAGACTCCCACAAGCTTCAGTCTTTTTATTGTTTCAGACAACTTACAATGTCATGTTGTGCAAAATACCAATAAAACCATTTAATCTCTTCCAGGTTTTCAGACAAGAAAGAAAGGCTGATGCATCTTAAAACCAAACAGAGAGAATTCCAAAAACAGTAAGTTGTAGTTATTAAATGAAAATAACCTGTAAGAACTCTCAGAAAAACAAATCAGTCTCTCTAACGCGCTGTTGCTGGAGACAGACGTAGTCCAGATAGTCATAAAACTTTCAATCATGTTTTTTCCTCTAGTGTTTTGAAGGCCATGGAAGGGAAAGAGATAACTGATCAGCTGGTGAGTTGTTCAAAGTGTCCCATAGTTTTTAAACTCTCTGAATTCCTAGATCTCATAGTTTAAAGTTACAATTTACCTTGAGGGCATTGTGTTGCTTTCCCAAAAAGCCTGTTGTAAGCAAAACTGAAATTGGCTCTGCAAGCAGAGTGCTCCAAACGGTCAATATTTTTCATTTCTTGCTAGATATTTGTTCAATAACTTATTATACTGATTGACTTTATACTCAGCATTCGGTTTGTTTGTGGCATTCTTCTGTGCACAAAACAGTATACGACATATTTATTTGTTCGTCTGATCCAATTAAGAACATCCTGCTACTTTTGCACTAAAGCTGCTGGCTTTGTTGTTAATCATTAGTCAGTGTGTTTGAAGTCGTTTGTGCCCTAGAGTTGCCGAATGTTCTTTTTCAGAGATGGAAAATAATGTCTTGCAAGATGAGGATTGAGCAGCTGAAACAGACCATTTGCAAAGAAAATGATGAAATGACAAGACGTGAGTAATGCCTGTGCTTTTGTGATGGGTAAAACTCTGTGCCTTAGAGTGAAAAATCAATTGATGTGAATTTGAGTGTTAGTTTTTAAAAATGGTGACTTTCCAAACTGTCACTTCTTAAATCAGCTTGAAGGCAAATCGGTGAGTGGATTTTAGCCTTTTTATGCTTGGGTTTTAATTAGCAAACCGTAGACATTATTCAGCTGGTTGGAGATCATTTTGCAGCAGCTTTAAACGTGAATGCTTAGCAGCCTATGACTTTGGCTTTGTCCTTAGAGATGGCTTTATTCAGCGTAGTGTTTCTGATCACTTCCTCTTGATTCAGAGGAGCAAACAGCTCTGCAGCTGTTACGAATTTCATGTAACTGATGAATTTTAACCCACACCTGTCTAGAAATCCTAAAATCCTACTTGAGCAAGACTCACTGAAATGCGGCATAGGCTGGTGAGATGCTGCCATTCAGCAGCTTCAGTTTTGAAACTCATTAAATATTTTACACGCGAGAGGTTTGTAGGGTCATTTTTCAGAAGAGAATGTGCAGCACTCCTTACAACCTGCACGCAAAGCGAAGACAGGAGGTGTATTCAGAAGGATATTGATTGAATTGGGAACATTTTTATGAGCTGAAATTCAAGAGGAGCCATACAGAGAGTAGAAGCACAGGCATATACTTGAGGATAGTTACAAAGGAATAGCACAAGCTTGTGGTGGTAACATCAAAAAGGCTGAGATGCAAAATGATTTTCAATTAATGAGGAGGATGGATAGTAACAATAAGAAAGGTATAATAAGAAAAAGATGAAGGAGTAGGCAAGCCTGTTAGTTGACAGGAAAGAGAGCAAATAACAGTGCAGAGAAGTCTGAAGCATTCGGCTCCTTCTTTGCTTCATCTTCTCACAAAGAAAATGTGATCAGCTGCTTAGCCAGATTAAATTTTACATCATGAGAGGACTGCAGGCTAAGGAAAGAAAACAGCCAGCTAAATATTCTTTTGATTATGTCAGCAAGGCCTTACGAGATTCACCTTAGTGAACTTATGGAACAAGCTGAAGTAGTCTGTGGAGTACTTTGAGAACACATGAGGGAGAGAGGGTGTCCCAGGAAACCGAGTGAAAATAGCATCTTTTTTCGAAGAGTGGAGGAAGAACTGATGACGCAGTCATCCTATTATAAACCTCTGACGACTTTGTAGGTAGTTAGAAGACAAGGTAATTAAAAATAAGCATCACTTTGTTAAGAATAGGCCATGTCAAATCAACCCCTTGTCTGGGCATCAAGTGGTCTAGTGGAGGAGAAAGCAGAAGATGCAACATACCTTGCCATTGGGCACTACCCCAAACTCTCACGAGCAAGCAAAGACATTTGCCCTGGGTGTGATCACTGTAAGGTTGACACAAAAGGCTAGAAAGGCTGCATTCAAAGAGTGGCGATACTCGTCAAACTGAGGAGGTGAGACAGGTAGAGCTCAGCAGGAACCGGTTCCTGGCCCAGTTTTGTTCAGTATTTTCCATAATAGCTTGCATGGTAGAATAGAAGGTGGAATGGAGGAAGCCAAGGTGGATGCTGTGGAGAACAGGATCAAATTCAAAATCGGGCAGATAAATTGACAAGATCATCTGAAAAGAACAAAGTCGGGTGCCCGTTGTTTAGGAAGGAGAAACATGTAAATGCAAAGCAGGGGATGGTGGTGAGATTTGACAGGAAACGATCTGGGGAATTGCAAATTAAATAAAAAATATCAATCTAATGCTGCTTCAGAAAGGTTCAGACCCTATTCCGGGTTACACTAATATAAGCATTGTATTTAAGATGGAAGCAATTATCTTGCTGTGCCTGGCGTTGGTGTTACCTCAGTGGAGTCCAGTTTGAGGAATTTAAGAAAGAGAGGAATTTACTGGAGAAAGTCCAGAGGAGAATATTAGAAATAAAACACAAGGAATGGCTAAGAAAATTGATGTTTGATTTGGTTTAGAGAAGAGGAAGGTGAAGAAAAGCAAACTTTTCAGTAGGTAGAAGATTATTATGAAGGAGATAATAACTACTTATTCTCTTTAGCCTGTGAAGAAAGGGGAAAAGGAGATCAATGTGACTTTGAGGAACTTAGTCACCTTCTCTCAAAATGCAGCTCTGAAGGTGGCAAAATGTTAGGAGCAACTGGGGAGGGGAGTTCTTCCACTTTTCTACTATTCCGTGAAGCGCATTATCTGCAGCTTTTGCAACTTCTCTGATTCACAGTGAAATTGATGAGATTTAACCCATGGACTGACCTAGCTGTTGCCCAGCCAACCTGTTCTTAGCTCAGTTACCCCAAAACTGCTCTTGCAGGTAGACCCAGAATGAACTCTTGCCATGGGTAGCCAATACCTCAGGAACTCAACTCGGTTCACTCTTGGACCACGTTAGAAAATGTAAATAGGTTGTTTCTCTTCTCTTGGATATGGCATAGTTTAGTTTTCTGAAATAAGAACAATTTCTAGAACGCTGGGCTCCTGCTTTTACAGTTGACTGGATACCTCAATAATTGGTGCTTCTTAAAATAAGGCTTTAAAATATGTGTGTTTGCCTTTTGTCTGTGGAGAACAGTTCAAGGAGACAATCTTGCAAATATCTGGCATAGCTCTCTGTTGGGCAGAGATCGGCGTGCCTGCGCTTGCATTTATCAGGCAGTGTAGATGTGTGGGACATAGCGGTGTCCTGAAATACTTCTGGGGACAAATGTTAATCACCTCATAAACTGGGTCATAAAGCAGAGGTGCTATTGCAAAAAAAGGACAGTTGTTCCTGCACCGGAACTGCTGAAGAGGAAACGTGTGTGCAGCGTTCTCCCCTGCTTCTCAAATAATTGCTGTTTGCCCTGCAGAAAAGGGAGTTCGCTCTGTGAAAAAAAATAGCCTTTGAAGTACAACATGAATGTGAAAATTGAACAGGTGGACATTTTACTCCTCCTCTGTCTCTTATTCTTTATGAAAAGGGAGAGTTTGGGAATATGAACGCAAGCATTAATTGATTTTCTGTTGATGTTACAGGAATGCTTAAAGGAAACTGAATTACTAGCTGGCACATAGGGATTCTTGGTATCGCTCAGAGAAAAGTCAATTTTTTCTACGGTTCCTCTAACAGGGGGTCACTTATTTTACAAACCTGAGGATTATTAGTTCTTATCTGCACAGGGAAACTACTCTCACCTTCTTTAATTTGGAACTTTGCATCCCCCACATATCGGACCTTCCTTCCTACCTGTCGTGGTTTAACCCCAGCCAGCAACTAAGCCCCACACAGCTGCTCGCTCACTCCCCTCCCGGTGGGATGGGGGAGAGAATCGGAAGAGTAAAAGCACACTACCAAACACGTCAAGGATCGCAACAGATCAGTTAGATGACTAGAAATCATTCCTGACGGTCAGAGAAAGCGCCCTCTGCGTCTGTGGGGGCAGGGGCGCTCTGAGGGGGACCAGCAAGTC